>NW_028327172.1:214928333-215240418 GCF_987537825.1 Furipterus horrens
CCTTAGCTGACTCTGGCCCAAGTATTCACCAGAAAGGTCCAAACAGGACGAAGGGAAAGAATTATCCAGGTTCTCAGTGCGCTCTTCCTTCAGCCTGCACCCAGTGAGCACCTACTCGGAGCCGCATTCTGTTGCAGAAACGGCATTGCAGACTCGGGCCAGACACCTGCGCACGCACGTCCCCCCGTCCTGCCGTTCATTCGCTGTGTGACCTGGGGCAGTTACTCAACCTCTCTGTGATTCAGTCCCATCGTCTGGGAAATGGGAGGAAAACTGGAAGCCACGAGCAGTGAGGGGACTGGCTGGGGACAGTGATTAGAAGACCCGCATCCCTGAGCCCCTGCTGTGTTCTGGCTACTGCGTTCACTGCTTTGCACGTTGTAACTTATTTAATCCCCACAGCAGCTCTGTACTTCAGGGGTCCGATGAGGTCCTGCAGCTCTGAGGGGTGCAGCCAAGTTTTACTAAGCCCGGGGCCCCAGCCTGGTGTCCCTTTGCTCCTTGCTCGGGCTCACCTCTCTCTGCTCCCGTGTTTTTTCTCTTTTTTTTTTAATATAAACCCAGAGCCGGGGCTCTCACTAGGAGCTGGAGGACACGAGCGCTTATCCTCCCGCGCCCTCTAGTGGTCACGGGCCCACACTGCTGGCGGCTTCCGTTCAGGGGCCGAGAGGAAGGGGCAAAGCCACTGTCCCCTGGGCGAGTTATGCAGCCTTCCGGACTAAAGCTCAGCATCCTCGTCCGTGATCGGGGGATGGTTGCGCGCGCCCTGTCCGCACGTGGTTAGAACACAGGCCGGGGAGGCCCAGGCCGGGCCGTGGGCGGCTCGGACTCAGTCCCCATCTTCAAGGGCTCCCAGGCCAGGACTGCCCTCAGGTTTAGTTCCTTAAAGACAGAAACACAGGGGCGGTGGAGCGCGGAGCGGGGCGCAGGGTAGGAAAGGTCAGGGCCTGTCGGGGTGATTGGGCCGGCCGGCAGTGCAGGGAGTAAGGGGAGGCAGCAGAGGCGTTCCAGCAGGCGGCCCCGCATGTCAAAGGCCCGACGGAGCTGCGAGCCGGGTGTTCTGGGCAGCCCGGAGCTGGCGGTGTGTGGGACAAGGAGGGGGACTAACGCGACCCACATGCCACTCAGTGTCCCCGCGCTTTAACGCAACCCACGTGCCATGGCAGTGTCCCCACGGCTTTAACGTGGCCCACGTGCCACTCAGTGTCCCCACGGCTTTAAAGCGGCCCACGTGCCACTCAGTGTCCCCGTGGCTTTAACGCGACCCACGTGCCACGGCGGTGTCCCCGTGGCTTTAACGCAGCCCACGTGCCATGGCAGTGTCCCCACGGCTTTAACGCGACCCATGTGCCACTCAGTGTCCCCACGGCTTTAACGCGGCCCACATGCCACTCAGTGTCCCCGCGGGTTTAACGCGACCCATGTGCCACTTAGTGTCCCCATGGCTTTAACGCGACCCACATGCCACTTAGTGTCCCCGCGGATTTAACGCGACCCACGTGCCACGGTGGTGTCCCCAACGGCTTTAACGACCCACATGCCACGGCGGTGTCCCCACGACTTTAACGCGACCCACGTGCCATGTCGGTGTCCCCGCGGCTTTAACACAATCCTCGTGCGATGGCGGTGTCCCTGCTCCTGCCATTGTCCTCGCTTTCATTCCACAGTGCTCATTCATTGAGCATCTCCTCTCTGCGACGTGAACCAGCAGTGCAGACCCTCAGGGCCCCCTGCCTCTGGTCAGTGTGGCCTGCGGGGGACAGGCGTCTTTTCCAAGAGTTGCGTCCCCGGTAGCAGCAACGTGGCAGACCAGGCAGGGGCCGGTTCTGAAGTCTGACTCTGGGGACCATCACTCCTAAAGTCTCTTAAGTCCCCAGCACTTGGACTCTGGGAGGCTCAAAAGCCCAGAACTCCTGTGATGTCTCTCCTCTCCCTGCATTTCTTTTCGGGGGCCGTGGCAGCCAGAGCCCAGTGGGTTGGGGGGCAGGGGCGGGATCACTATAAGAAAGGTGGATTTTCCTCTTCGGTTACGTGCATCTACTGAATTCCTCCCCAGAAGAGCGGTCTCTGTGGGGCACTCAGGACATACTAAGAGCTTTGCATCTGTTGTCCCGGGTCCACCTCGCCGCGTCCCCACGGGGGACGATGGGTCCCCCTCTGAGGAGCAGACACAGGAGGCTGAGGAGGGAGCTACTTCGTCTGTGCTCTGCACACAGGGGGGTGGGGGCACCGGACAGAGCTCGTTGCTGTTAACAGGCCTGAGATGGCCCAGCCTGATGGCCGGTGTCCTTCTCTCCTAGGACATCCTGGAAAGGACACTGGGGCGGGCGCACATGGCAAAGATGATTGAGTCCCTGAAGCAGCAAGTCCAGGAGGAGACCAAGTGCCGGCTGGCCGCCATCTCCCGCAGCCTGGACGGGCTGACCGTCGAGGGGAGACTGTCCGTGGGGCAGAAGGAGGAACTGCTGACCCAGCAGCACAAGGCCTTCTGGGAGGAGGCCGAGCGCTTCAGCAGAGGTGAGCGAGCTTCTGCGGGGCCCTGGCCCGGGACACAGCCCTCCTGGGGCCACCGCGCTGTGGGCCGTCGGGGGAGGCAGGGCTGCAGGCCACCCTCGGAAGTCACTGAGGCTCTCTGAGCCTCGCGTGCCTTCTCACGAGTCGGGGTAAATAAGCTGCCTCCTCGGTTGGGGTTCTTCCTGCTGCATTTGGCCGCCAGTCACTCAGACGGACAGAGAGCCCTTTGCATCCTGCGCAAAGGCACCGGGACGTGCCGAGGGCACAGGAGGAGGAAGTGCCCAGCAGCGGCCATGCCTCTCAGCAGCAGCCGGCAGCCCGACACGCGTCACGGGCCCTGCGTAGCTGCAGGGTGGGAGGGGGCACCCACCGTGGCTGCTCCCCACACGCAGTCCTGCTCCTGTCCCTGGGCCGACTCTGGGAAGGGGCGGGTAAGGGCTCGAGACATCAAGGGCCTGAGACTTAGTCCAGGGGAGACCTTTAGTGGGGCCCTCAAGGGGAAACCCCGGTCTGTCACCTGTAGGCTGGGTACACCCCGGTGCCAGCCTCCTCAGGCCCTGGGCGAGACAGCCCATCGCTGCTGGTCCAGGGCCACACGTGCCCCCGGGGCCTCTCGGGATGCCGCTGGGGCATCTGTGTCCCTGCTAAGTTCCCCAGCAGGCTCTGGCCCGCACACAGGCCTGGACCCCAGAGCTCGGGCGCCTTAACAAGATGCCGCAGGACAGGGGCCTGAGCCACAGACGTGGATTTGCCACAGCTCTGGAAGCTGGAAGTCCACCATCAGTGCGCCCGCCGATCTGGTTCCTGGGGCCGGCCCACACCCTGGCCTGCAGGCGGCCCCCCCTCGCTGTGCCTCCCGTGGCGGAGGCGGCTGCTTCGCGGCTCTTCCTCTTCTCCCCCAGCCTTGGGACCTCATTTAACCCCAGCGACCCCCTCAAAGGCCCCATCGCCAAATACTGTCACCATATGAACCTGAGGGGACAGAGTCAGAGCACGTTGAGGGCAGACCTGACCAGGCGCTGCGCTGGCCACGCTGCGGGGCGGAGGGACCGGGTGTGGGGGAGCTTTCTGTTCAACCCCAGCGCCCCCCCCCCCCCCGGCTCAACTGCCTTGGTGCAGGGGGGACCCCGCCCTAGGCCCGCCCTGCCTCCTGGGCCGCGAATCTAATGACTCAGCCTCGTGGTCTCTGAATCTCAACTCCAGTCTGAAATCGCACCGTCTTCCTGCAGACGCAGGCTGTCTGTCCTCTCCTGTCCCCTGTCCTTCCCTGTGCCACCTACCGCCCCCTCACATGCTTCCCCGGGAAACACGTATCTCCTGGTCCGTTTGGCTGGCCGCCCTGCAGAGCCGCTAAACAAAGCCTCTGAGCCCTGGGCCCATGGGGAGGTAGGGGTCCCTCCAGTTAACATGGGGCCGTGGGCTTTGAAAGGCCAGAGGCCAAATGGTGCAATGAGACTAGAATGGAATTCGCCCCTCAGTTCCGGCCCCTCTTCATGCTGGCAGAAGCAGCCGGTGCCAGTTTGGGCCGGCGCGTCCCCCAGGATGTCCTGTGGCTTGTTTCGATTTCAGAGTTTGTCCAGCGAGGCAAAGACCTGGTCCAGGCGTCGCGGGGTCAGCAGGCGGAGAGGACGGCAGAGCTGACACTGGTCCAGGAGGAGGAGCGGGAGGGCTTCCTGGCAGAGGCGCCGCTGACTGCTGATCCCGAGGGCCTCCTGCAGGTGACCCTGCCCCTGACTCAGCCGCCACGTCACGGGCACGCTCGTCCCGGGAGCAGCCGTGCAGGCTGACCGACCGCGGTGTGGTTTGGTCCCTGTCACTGTGCACAGGAGGCCGGAAGCTTGGGCATCCAGCAGATGGGGGTCCGTTCCCAGCCTCCTGTGTGCGTCAGCCCAGTGACCTCAGCCAGGCCCTCTGAGCCCTGCATCCCCAGCTTCCTGGTCTGTAAGCCAGCGATAAGGGCCCCCCTGGGTGGGTCCCCCCAGGCCCGGGCAGGGGTCCCCAGCAGCGGAAGTCAGAGAATGCTGTCTGCGGGGGCTTGTGGCCAGGAGAGAGCAGGCACGGGGTGGCCTGGTGGCGCCCCCCGCACGGGGCTGGACAGTCGCACAGCCTGGGCTTGTCCCAGAGGTCAGGCTCGCTGGTCCTGGCCTGGCCTCAGTCCGTGGGCCACGGGCGCCTCGCGACCCCACGCCTCACTTTCCTTGTGTATAAATCATGGGTGACATCCTTCTGATCTGAGAGGCAGGGGTCAGGTAGAGAGATTTTCTGAAAAAAAAATCTGCATTTTTCTACCACATTCAGCCCCTGTTTTTACTCATAGGCTTTCCACGAGGTCCTGGAGAGGCAGAGGTTGACACGCAGTGACATGGAGGAAGAGGACGACTTCAGAACCACCGAGGCTGTGGCTGCCCTCTGCCAGGTACGTGGCCTCCGGGTGGGCCCGCCGACAGCCCTCGGGGTCGGAGTGAGTGTGAGAGCCTCACGTCCTTCTCAGCCGGGGACCCCAAAGCCCCAAAGTGACTTGCCCTGTTTTCCAAGGATGCACACAGTGGACTGTAGGGGGGCAGAGCTGGGAGCAGGGAGGCTGGGGAGGCATCACAGTGGTCCAGGCAAGAGTCAGCCTGGGACCGGGGTCTGTTTGGATGGTCAGCGTCTCAGTCCCCTCTGCTAAAGTGGGGATAACAACCTTTCTTCAAGCTTTCAAAATGTGTAACGACTGTTATCATCGCTCTCTAGGAGGGCATGTGTGCACAGGAGGCATGCGTGCACAGGAGGGTATCTGCACACAAGAGGGTGTGTGTGCACAGAAGGGTGTGTGTGTGCACAAGATACACTCGCACGGTCGCCCGCCTTGCAGTCTGGGAGGCTCTTCCGCAGCCCCAGCCGACAGAGGCATAATTTCTCCCTTTCTGTAGGGAGGTCGCCCATCATGCTCTGGTGGGCACGGCGCTGGGAGGTAAATTTGATGACCACCTGCCGGTTCTCAGGCTGCAGCGAAAAGCGCCTTTTCCTAAATTCCCACTGTCTCTTGACCTTTCAACAAACAGCAAAGTCTCAGCTTGGCTAAGACAGATGCCACTAAATGACACGTCTCGGCGCCTCATAGAGAGATTTCTGGGCCAAGCCCAGATGAGCCTGCAAGGACAGGCGGGGAGCCGAGTGCCACGTGACCTGCTTGTGTGCTGGGATTCCTGACCCCTGAAAGGCTCCCAGGGGACTCTGGTCAGGGGGCAGACCCGCCCAGCTCGGGGCTTCTCCGCCTCAGGCCCTCTCAGGACTCCAGGTGAGGGAGTAAGAGAACGTGGAACTCTGGCCTCAGAGGGGGCAAAGGTACCAGACACTGATGAAGTGTTCAAGGGCACGCCCCACAGCGTCCCTCGCCTCTGATGCCAAGTGCAAGTCCAGGCCCCCCAGTCCCCCTCCGGTTCTTTAATTCTCTGAAGGACGCACACGGAAAGCCCCGTGCTCACGGCCGTGCATTATTGCAGCAGGAGGTACAGATTAAAGTCAGCCAGAGACGGCACGTGGCCAGGGCCGCGAGGTCCCACCATGAAGCTCCGTCTCCTGTCCCAGCGGAGGCGTGAGCAGCCCTGAGCCCCCGACAGTGACGTGTGACACAGCACTGTGCACCGCCAACCACGGGTGCTCTCCCGAGCCTCGGTGGCCGCAGTTTTCACCGGGACACCATCACATCGAAACACTTGCCCGCCAGGGTGGCCTTAACCCCCAGCTCCCTGCAGGGTGAGCTGGCACCACGTGGCCAAGACCCCCACCCCGAATCACAACCTTATCACGCACCGTGATGGGGCCCGGCAGCCCCAGCAATCAAAGATGCTGTCATCAGGGAGGACTCCCCAAGAATTTAGGGGTCACCTCCAGGAGCCAGGGCAAGGTCAGGGCTCTCTTGCAGCAAGGTCAATTCCTTCCTGCACAGCAGTGAAAGGTTAAGGTACTTGGTTCAAGGTCACGCAGCCAGGGAGCCTGGATTCAGACCTAGGGCTCCTCACCTTCAACTGGGGAGAAGGAGGGGGCCGTGCTGTCCTCCCCGAGGGCACAGCCGTGTGCCCCAGGGTGTAGCCCAGGGGTGACGGATACGTAAATGAGTGAGTACGTCAGCGAGTGAGGGAGCTGCGTCATTCGGGGGCGTTCTGAGGACGGCGTGTTAGGGCTCTGCGGCTGCAGCGCCAAGTTACCGCCAGCGAGCGGCTGCAAGTAACACGAAGTTATTACCTTCAGGTTCTGGAGGTCAGGAGTCCAACGTGGGCGGCCCGGGGCTGAAACGGGGGTGCCAGCAGCACTGCATTCCTCCTGGAGGCTCCAAGGGACAGCCTGTTTCCTTGGCTTTTTCAGCTTCTGGGGGCGCCCACATTCCTTGGCTCGTGGCCCCTCCTCCATCTCAAAGCCAGAGATGTCGTGCTCCTGCCTCAGTTCCCATTACCCCATCTCTCCCTCCCTCTCTCCCTCCCTCTCTCCCTCCCTCTCTCTCCTCGCCGACCCCCCCCCCCCCCCCGCCTCCCTCTTTCCCTTATAAGGACCTGGCGATTGCATTGTACTCACCTGGGTAGCCCAGGCTCCTCTCCCCGTCTCAGGGTCCTTAATTCCTCACCCCTGTGAAATCTCTTTGACCGTGGAAGGTGGCCTGCTCCGGGCGTTTGGACACGGGCACCCAGGGGAGCCGTTGTTTTGCCTGCCCCTGGTCGCCGTGGTGTGCTGGAGGGTGGGTCGGTTTGCACGGTCCTTGACCCGGGTCCCGGGCGACACACCGCCTCTGTGGCCGCGGCTAAGGCAGCGTGGCTCTGCGCTTTCACTTGATGGAGCTACTGCGGCCGTTAATCTGTTTTCTTTATTTGCAAAAGTAAAGCTTGCCAGAGCCGCCCTGGTACCGCCTGCCGGGTGGTTGCCACGCCCCCTTCTTTCAGTAACTTCCCCGAGCAGCTCCCCTGCCTGCGAGGAGGTGCGGACGCTCAGAGGGCGGCCGGGCCAGGCCGAGGGCGGGCCTCTTCTGGCTGCGCACCGGCCGGGTGGCCCTGCCCCCGTCACCTAACCTCTCTGCTCTGGGAAGTCTTGGCGTCCTTCCCTGTAGACTGAGCACATGAAGGAGCCCACATAACAGCCCAAAATGACACCCCAGAATGACAACCGCGGCCATCACGATGAAGCCCGACACCCTAACACGGCCCGTGATGACCGGCCAGCCTGGTCTATGGAGTGCCCACAGGAGCCGACCCACCAGACCCATCTGACTTGGCCCCAAAGACCCGCCCAGTCTGACCCAGGAGCCCCAGCCCACCTGGCCCGTGAGCAGCCCTCCTGGCGTAGCCCACAGGCTTACGTGACCCGGACCCCTGGCCGCCGACCTGGAGCCATGCCCCTCACTCACTTCCTTCCAGCCAGCCTCAGGCATCCCTCGGTCCCCAAAGGTGCGCTGGTCCCTCCCGCCCCAGTGCCTTTGCACGTGCTTTTCCTCTGCCTGAGACACAGTTCCCTGCATTCCCTCCGTTTTGCTTGTCCTCCTTATTGTCTCCATTAAAGGTCACTCCTTCAGAGAGCCCTTCTGGACGCCTCTCCAGACCCGTCAGATCCGCGGGTCTGTCCCTAGAGCTTCCACCCCACCCACCGTCACACGTGCCCACACCTTACCCCCCAGGCCACGCACCCCCAGAGGTTGGGGTCCGTGTCTGCCTGCGCACGGCCGGGCCCCCGGCTCAGAGCCCGCAGGAGGTGCTGAGGAGACGTTTGCAGGGCGAACCTACGCTGGTTTTGAGGGTGACCATCTCTGGACCACGGCTGCCAAGGGCCCCTGCTGTGTAGGGACGTGTCCCATAATCACAAGCACACGGGACGACGGTGACCTAGCCTCACGGTCAGGGCCTGGCCAGAGGGCAGCGGCCGGGCTCGACGAGCGCAGCAGGCCCGTCCGCCCCTCGTTTCCCCACAGACCCACGGGTGAGCCTGGGAGTGTCCTTCCCGCAGCAAAGTCGGGGGTCCAGCCTGCACCCCGGCACCCTTCACGCCCACAGCGTTGTAGAGGCTGGCCAAGTCACGTGACTGAACCCAGAGTCAGAGGACAGGAAGGTCCCCCCATTCCTGGGGGGCCGGGGAGGAAGGCCCTGCGCAGTCGCGTGGCCAGGGACGCTTGCTCTCCGTCGTGCTGCGTCATCATGCGTTATAACCGGCCCTCAATGGTACTGTGTTCGCAGTCCTGCACCCCTTTTACAGATGAGAAAATCACACCCCCCTTGTCCAGGGTCCCCACGTGTGCACCATCCCTGCCCCGAGGCGTTTCTCTGCGGGAAGCCTGGGGAGGGGCACGTGACCACTTGGGTCAGGCTGCAGAGGCGGAATCCGGGGAAGGCACCGCGTCAGGGCGCACGTTGGCCTCAGCCCGGCTTCCTGGTGCCTCTGTCCGAGGGACAGTGCAGGGCTGAGGCCTGCGTCCAGCCTCCCTCCCCACCAGGGTCCCCTCCCCGGCTGTCCTGACCCTCACACACGCCCCCAGAGAAATGCCACACGTTCATTCCGGTTCTATCTCAGGCCCAGAATGAATCAGTATCTCCCGAAGGAGCTGCGTCAGCATCAAGTGGCATGCGGTGCGCTCTTCGGCCTGTCAGAGCATGTGGCAGGGACTGCAGATGTCACTCTTTCAGGGGAGCAGACGGGACACAGCGTGTTTTTTATTAGAAGGAGCCTAGGTTAATGGACCATGCAGCTTTTACGTTAACCTTCCCGGAATTTGCAAACAGCCCATTTTGTGGTGTTACAGTCACGGAGGAAAAAGAAGAAGGTGGGTCCCCAGCCTCTGCCAGGGAATGATCACATCCAAGGCGGGAGAACTGGTTTTAAAAACCTGTCTCCTGGCAGAGCACTGGGGTTTGCAGAGGCTGGAGGAAAATGTAAATCAGTCCCATAGGTGTAAGCCTTTTTTATTGGGAATTATCACACACGCAAAGAAGTGGCTAGCACATAAACTCAGGGAGTAACAAATGGTTATTAAAACTCCATCTGGGCAGCCGTCTCCCCGGTAAAGAAAGCGACCTTGGCAAGGCCCCCAGAAGCCCCCTCACACCCCCTTCCTAAGCCCAGTGCCCTCACAGGAGCCAGATCCCGGCTCACTCGGACATCAGCCTCTTGCTTTCATACAAATGGAACCGTGTGGCACGTGCTCTTGTGGGGCAAGCTTCTGTCACTCAGCTGGATGCTTGTGAGATTCATCCTTGTTGTCACGTGTGGCAGGTCATTCTTCCTCCTCGGGGTGTGTGCGTCTGTTGTGTCAATACGTCACCCTTTAGCTGTTCCACTACGGACATTTGTGTGACTGCTCAGTTCAGACTGGGACGCATTCTGCTGGCGTGCACTTCCCTGTCTGACGTGCTGTGCGCGCCTTTCTCTGGGGCAGTGACCACGGAGTGGAACTGCTGAGTTACAGAATACGTGTAGATTCAGTCCGTGGTCTCCACGGGTTTGGTATCGCCACCAGTTTGGTTAGCATCTGTAACTTGTAGACATTTTGGTAAAATTAACATCTTTACGACATCAGTCTTCCAATCCAGAAACGTGGTATAGCCATGTATTTATTTCAGTCTTATTTCATTTATCTTCTTTTTTAATTTTTTCTTAATGTTGTTTTATAATTGCCACCCTTAGGTATAGATAGTGTTTGCTATAGTTTTTGGCTTTGTTTTTTTTCAGGTTAAGGAAGTTTCCTTCCATTTCTGTTTTGCTAAAAGTGTTTCTTATGCATGAAACTTAAATTTTGTAAAGTGTTTTTCCTCATCTGCTCTGTTCTGTGAACGCGGCAGAGAGCATCAGTTTGGGCAGGGTCATTAAGTGCATACGGACTTCGGCTTTCACCCCTTCTGCTGGAAGCGTGACAGAGGACACCCCTTTGTTTCTAGTCACGCTCTTCTTCTTCAAGGCTGTTTCATCCCCTGCTGGTGTAGCAAAACATGACCTTAGCTTACTAGTTTTTAACAATAACCCTCATTCATTCATTTTCAAGTAAATTTATATGCGAGTATCAAGGCTAAAATCAGGGGGCTGGGCCCGAGCGCCAGGGCCTCATGGGTGAACTTGAGAAATTGGCTGACCTTCTCTCTTATTGCACAGATGAGGCCACGCTTTTCTCACCTGCGAATTTCTTTGATCGGTTTTGGCAAATTTCTAAGCCATTATCACTTTAAACATTGCTTCTGCCTGGGCTCTCTTTTCTCTCCTTTGGGGACTCCAGTGAAAAATGTTGGATTTCTCATTGCAATGATGCCTTTATCGTGCCCATAGTTTCCGTCCTTCGTCTCTCCGTACTTCCTTCGGACTTTCTAGCTCCTAATTCTCTCTTCCGCTGCACGAGCTGCCACTGAACCTGTACACGGGCTTCAAACAATCGGACCACATTCTCTCATTCTAAGAAGCCTGGTTGGTTCCTTTTAAACTAAGCAGTGTTGCTTTTCCTAGTCTCCAGCTCTTTGCGTTCGGGTTTAAGAGTGGCTCTGGCTTTCATGAGCAGAGAAGGCACAACTCTTTAACGTCCACGTCTTGTCCTTCCACGCTCTGGACTGCCGTGGGTGTGACGTGTGCCTCTGTCGTCCGGCCCTCTCGGTGCCAGGAGCTCTACCGCGGCACCGTGGAAACATTCCGGACGTTGGTGGATGCCCTGTTCCTGCGGACGCTCCCCGGCGTGACCGGCCTCTCCCGGGACGAGTGTGAGTACCTGAGGCAGGAGGCCAAGGAGGACGCCGCCCGGCAGCTGGCAAAGTCGGATCGCTTCCGGAAGCAGCAGTGGAAGTTGTCCCAAGATCTCTTGGACCAAGAAGAGCAGGTGCGGGCAGTTTGTAAAACTGGGGCTAGAGTCCGCATTTCTGAAATGCAGGAGGAATGATGGGAGGTTCCGTTCACTGAGCATCTCCTCGGGCCTTTGCTAGGTGCTCTACCAGGATTCTGGTTGCCAGCCTCCCGCCGGAGCCCTCAGTGTGGGGTGGGGTGGGGGGGTTGCACAGCCCTCCTGCCCCAGGACAGGAAGTCAGTAGATGATGCTTTCAGTTGCTCCATTGAGAAAGACCAGCAAAACCTGTTCATTCAGAAGAAACGATAGAAGGTCATTCACAGGACCGTGGATGGGGGACGGGGTGGGGGTTAGGGGCTGCACACACGGGACTCCTGTTCTACAGAGAGTCTACTTCATTATTAAAACCATGTATATAGCCCTGGCCAGGTGGCTCAGTTAGTTGGAGCATCGTTCCGTACACCTAAGGGTTGTGGGTTCGATCCCCAGTCAGGGTACACACCTAGGTTGTGGGTTCGATCCCTGGTCAAGGCAGGTATGGGTGCAGAAATGAACAGACCCACATAATAAAAGATAAAAGACACAGCACAGCCCTGGCTGCTGTGGCTCAGTGGATTGAGCGTCGGCCTGCGAGCCAAGGGTCGCTGGTTCGATTCCCAGTCAGGGCACATGACCAGGTTGCACATCAGGTCCCCAGTTGGGGGCGCGAGTGAGAGGCAACCACACAGTGATGTTTCTCTCCCTCTCTTTCTCCTTTCCCCTCTCTCTAAAAATAAATAAACTAATTAATTAATTTCTTTTAAAAAAGACACAGCACAGACAGAGGTGTGTGTGCACATGGAAACTATGTACATATGGAAACCCCATGATACAAGGTGGCATGGCAGCCAGTCATAAAATGATAAACTGTCTAATAAAGGTGCTGGCACAGTTAGCAGCCATACGTCCAGAGAAAACCGGGTCCCTTCCTCACACCACAGAAAATAAGTATTAAATGTTTTATTGGGTAAAATGCAAGTAGGAGACATTTTAAGTCTTTAGAAGAAAATAGAAGAGAAAATGTTAATGAAATCAGGGACGGTGGGAGGACTTTAAACAAGAAACAAAGGGCACGTTCCAACAAAGCAGTCATGGGTGGGATGGACTTGCGCTGACCCCTGTCCCTCTGTCTGGGGTGTAGGTGTGGATGGAGGAGCACGCTCTGTCCGCGGTGCTGCAGACCCACCTGCGGGACGACCAGGAGAGCGTCACCCACCAAGTGTTGGGCCGGCTTGGTGGCCTCAGCGAAGAGTGAGTACTGCTCCCTGAAGGGCTCGGGCCCCGTGTCCTGGGGGACGCCCCGTGCCAGCCCCAGCGTCCTCATCTGTAAGGGGGACACATGACCGGCCCCTGCCTTTTACAGGGTGGTTTTGAAACCAACCACATTTTAAGTACAGGGCAGGGCAAAAGTAGGTTTTCAGCTGTGAGTCCATGAATGAGTTTATTATTGATTAATTATTGTTATTTTCCACCCAAACAACCGTGCACCTGCTTCTGCCCCACGCCGTGTGAGTGAGGACAGGGTGCGTGCTGCGCGGAAGGGCGCGGAGTCACAATTGGTCTGGGCCAGCGACTTATCGCTCCTTACCCTGAATTGCTTCATCTATAAAATGGGGCTAATAATATACACGTCATAGGGCTGTCTTTCCTGCGTGCTTTCTGAGACACCTGTTTGGAAGAGTAATTTCCATACATTATTTTCAGTGTACAAGTCAATGGTTTTTAGTAAATTTACAGAATTCTGCACCATCGCCACGACCCAAATTTAGACCATTTTCATCCCGCCCCAAAGGCCCCATGTGCCCATTTCCAGTCACTCCCCATCTATTGATACATTTGTATATTCTTGTTTCTATATTTTTGCTGTAACTGTGGGTCGGCAGCCGTCCGTCTCGAGAGACGATGGTGTAGCTTCTTAAGAGTCTATCTGCACCGCCGAGAATGGCTGTGCAGTCCGACTCGGGAGTGACACGGTATCTGTCTCCTCCCGTGTTGAATCGACATCTTGCGATGACGCTGGAGTGGCCTCTCCAGTGAAGCTGAAGCTACAGAGCCTGGGCGGGGTGATATGGAGGGTCTGCTGTTGCCCATGCAGCAGACCCCCCCTCTCTTCGCAGCTGAAGGGTCCAAGGGAAAGACGGAGTCAATACAGCTTGGCTTCAGGTGCGCCGCAGGAGTTGCCGGTGTTGACTACAACGTCAAACCGCCTTAGGGACTCCGGCTCCAGATTTTCTGTCGGGGTTTACTCCCTTAGCCTTTCCCCTGAAGAGGTATGCCGCAAGGCAGCGGAGGTTTTTTGGAGTCAGAGTTTTCCTTCTCTGATGTACCCTGACTGGAAGATCGAACCAGCGACACTTAGCTCGCAGGCCGACGCTCAATCCACTGAGCCAAACCAGCCAGGGGAAAACTGTGGGTACAGCACAGTTTTTCAAGTGGCTGACAATGATTTCTTTTCCTTATTTCGTATGAGAAAAGTATCTCGCTAGAACTGTTTGGGTCGCTGCCCAACCTTTTCAGGAAGCTGGTTTGTGGGTTCAGCAAGAAGCAGGTGCAGAGCTGCAGCCTCGGATAACGCGGGGAAGGCCCAGGCCGAGGAGAGGGATGCCCATGCAGGCTGCCGCAGGGACCCCTGGTGGAGCAAATGTGAAGCAAATGTGTCCTGGAAGCCTGCGTCTTTTAGCTGGGCTACCATTCGGTCCATGTACGTTTCATGTAAACCCACATGCTGATAGATTTGGGGTTTAGATCTTCATCTTTCTGTTTCTTTTAGGTTTGTCTGCCCTGCGCTATGTTCTTTCTTCTCTCTGCTCCTGACTTCTTTTGCATCGAGTGCCTTTATTATTCTGTTTGCGCTCTCATTTACGGTGCTGTTAGCGGTTCAGAGATTTGTAATCATATCCTGGCTCCTCAGAATCTGATGTGCATTACTAGAGGCCCTCTTCCTAGACAGAGCAACCCCCTTTCATTGCATTTATTCCTCCCTCCCGGGAGGCCTTTCTTGTGCTGTAGTTTTCCGCTATTTTTAACCCGGTTAGATGTTACTGCTTCACGCCACCGGTATTCATGCGGACGTCCTCACACGTTTACCTTCCGCTTCTCTTAACTCCTCCCTGTATCCTCAAGCTTCCGCCTGGGATGATGTTCCTTTGCCTGGCCTTCTTGTGACGTCAGATCTGCTAGGGACAAATTCTCTCAGGGTTTGTTTGTCTGAAAATGTCTCTCGCATCTTCATTTGGGGCGAATACTCTCATTGGGTGTGGAACCATAGCTTTATTGCTGTTTTTGAATACGTGTTTATTGTTTTATTGTTTATGCTATTATAGTTGTCCCATTTCTCCCCTCTTCATGCCCCTCCACCCAGTCCGCCCCCCACGCCCAAGTCCATGGGTCCTTCGTATGCGCTCTTTGACTAATCCCTTCCCCTTCTTTCAGTCAATGCCCCTCCCCCTCCCCTCTTACAGCTGTCAATCTGTGCCTTGTTTCCATGTCTCTGGTTCTGTTTTGCTCATTAGTTTATTGTTCATTGCATTCCTCTTATAAGTGAGATCATACGGTATTTGTCTTTCACTGCCTGACTTATTTCACTAAGCATAATTCTCTCTAGTTCCATCCATGTTGTCGCAAATGGCAGGAGTTCCTTCTTTCTTTCTGCTGCATAGCATTCCGTCGTGTAGATGTACCACGGTTGTTTTTGTTTGTTTTTTGGTATAAAGACAATCTATTGTCTTCTGATTTCAATTGTCTCTGGCTCCTTTTAAGATTTTCTTTGTTCTTTGGTTTTCATTGGTTTATTATAACATTCCTAAACATGCATGTGGTTTTGTGTATATATTTTGTTTGTTTAATAATCATCTGTTGCGCATCTTGAATCTGTGATTTGCTGTCTTTCATCCGTGTTTGAAAATTCTCAGCCATTATTTCTTTAACTATTTCTTCTGCCCATTCTCTCCCTGCTCTTTCTGGGGATCCAGTTACACCTTTATTGGAACTTCTCGCTTGTCCCATGTGTCTCTTATGTGCTATTCTTTATTTTTCATTCTTTTGTTCTCTGGGGCTCAGCCTAGATACTCATCTGGGGCTGTTGTCCAGGTCACACTCTCTTCGGGCGTGTCCTACCTGCTGTGAGTCCACCTACTGAGTTCTTACTGTCGGTTCCTCTGTTTCCAGCTCTAAGATTTCCATTTGGTTCTTCCCGCGGTTTTCAGTTTTCTGCCGCAAGTGTCCATCTCATTTACTTTCTTGACCATGTTCATTGTAACTCCTTTAAAGTTCATGTCTGATTAGTTCAGTATTCAACATCTGGTGGCATGCTTCCAGTGTCTGTTTTTTTTTCTCTTTCTTTTTGGCCAATTCTTTCCTGTTTGCAAGTCTGGTTATTTTCATTGAAAACTAGACCCTGTGACTGATAACTGTCGAGATAATTTAAGACTTTAAATAATGGAGTCTTCCTTCAGGGAAGACCTACCTTACTTCTACCAGAGATTTCAGATAGAGGCAGATCAGCTGCTCACTCCATCTGTGAGTCCAGCTGACTGAAAATTAGGCCTTTGTTCCAGAATGATCCCTATTCTTGCGACACGGGCCCCCCGGTGGAAGCTGGGAGTGTTTGGCGGGTCTCCTCACCTCGGCGGGCCGGCTGCCGATGCCCTGTTCGGCTTTCCAGGCTGTCAGCAAATACTTCTGTTTACAAAACCACATGCTGGGCCTCTGGTAGACCCAGGTTTCCTAGTTGAGTCACTAGGATAGGGACTCAAAAACAGCTCATGGCTTCAGTTCTGGGTGTGTTCATTCTGCGTGTTACATGAGAAATTCAAGGGGCTGCGCACTGAAGGCAGCTGCTTGTGCGCCTGCGAGTGGGGGCGGGGTGTGGCCACATGACAAAGGCCGATAAAGGAACAGATGGCTACGTAGGGCCCTGCTGTGTACCCTGAGAGGATGGGCAGCGAGAGACAAGAGAATCCCAGCCTGCGCCCTCTGGAAGGCCCTCTGTGGTGGGGTGTGACTCTCCGGGCATTTCTGGGTAGCTCGGTGTACTGGGGTTTGGCAGAGAGACAGAGCCAATGAGATGGGTGTGTGTGTGTATGTGTGTGTGTGTGTATATATGTGTGCACGCGCATGTGTGTGTGCATGCGTGTATGTGTGTTGTGTGTGTTTGTGTGTGTCTCTGTGTGTGCCTGTATGTGTGTGCATGTGAGTGTGTGTGTATCTGTACCTGTAGAGACAGAAAGCGGGGCAAGGAGCTGAGAGGTGGCAGTATCTGTGGTTGGCGACTTGGAGACGCGGGAGAGCCCGCGCG
The DNA here is from genome assembly GCF_987537825.1 of Furipterus horrens. Taxonomy (NCBI): domain Eukaryota; kingdom Metazoa; phylum Chordata; class Mammalia; order Chiroptera; family Furipteridae; genus Furipterus; species Furipterus horrens. The sequence continues at coordinate 214,944,959 of NW_028327172.1, forward strand.
TAGTTCCAGTCCCAGGTCTGAAGGTCTAAGAACAAAGAGAGCTGATGGCATCAAGTCTGGTCAGACAGCCAGCAGGCTCAAAACCCAGGAAGAACCAGTATCTCAGTCTGAGCCCCAAGGCAGGAAAAAGGGGGTGCCGCAGTCCCGGGCAGTCAGCCGGGAGACAGTCCCTCCCGTTGTGGGGGGAGCCAGCCTTCTCTCGGCTTCAAGCGTTCAGCTGACTGGGAGAGGCCCGCCCACACTAGGAGGGGCACTGCATTCTCAGGCTACTGATGTAAAGGTTGCTCTCACCCAGAAACACCCTCCGGAAACCCCCGGAATAACGCTGGGTCACACGCGCAGGCAGCCGGGGCCCAGCCGAGGTGGCCCGTCGTGACGTTGACCATCCCACTCAGAGACGCTGAGAGCACTGACCCCAGCCCCACTCCCCTCTCGCCAAGGTCTGTGCGGTGCGTCCTGCAGGGCCATGACCTGCTCCTGCGCTCCGCCCTCCGGAGGCTGGCTCTGCGCGGCCACGCCGTCGCCACCCTGGCCCAGATGCGGCTGTCGGGGAAGAAGAGCCTCCTCCAGGAGCTGCAGGAGCAACACGCCCTGGAGCAGGGCTCCTCCCAGTGTCTGGATGAGCACCAGTGGCAGCTGCTCAGAGCCCTGGTGAGTGTGCCACCTGGGCCCACACCCATCTGGGCCAGACCCCAGACCCCGCCACACCTGCTGCTGCAGGGCGGGGACAGTGGCCACCCTGCTGGGGCTCTGGTGTGTGCTATGATGGGAATTATGCTGAAAATGCATATGAAATCAGAGCAGAGCTATGTACAGTCGCCCCAGGAGAGTGGGAAGTGTGGGTCCTGGGATCCGTTTTAACAGATCCAAAGAAAGAACCTGTCAGTTACAGGGCTGGGACTTGAACCCAAGCAGGCTGACTCCGGGTCTCAGGGAGCCACACAGCTATCGGAGCAGCTGGTGTTTCCGGCTCATTAGTGAGGGACAAGCTCCCACTGTTTTGCTCTGCCCAGGAGAGCTCAGTGGGAAGCAGGCTGTCCCCCTCCTTCTCTGACTTATATTCATACAAGGAAAGGCGATGGCCCGGACCCCACGGGCCCTGCTTTGGCTTCCGTGAGGTCCCAGGTGACTCTCAGACTCAGAGCTGGCTCCAAAACCCAGCTCTGCTGTGTGACTTTTAGAAAGTTACTCAACATCTCTGAGCCCCCTATGCCCTCATCACACCTACTGTTCAGGCCTCACGGTGTTCGGGAAGAATGAGGAAGTTCTGGTATATGTGACAGGCTACAGATGGCACTGAGCACACAGCTGGTCCTCAATAAATGCCTTGGGTTGAGGGGGCACCTTCAACAGACACCTAGCTCATCCATTGTGCTGGGTTTTGCAAGCCCAGAGGCCCCCACTTCTGCCCCTTCTGCATCCCTTCCCCCACCTTCCTGGGCCCTGGGCAGGGCGGCGCCACGTCCCAGTCCTGGCCGGAGCTCCTGTGTGGGGCAGCAGCGTGGGCTCGTCCCTCTCCCTGCCCCGTCCTCTCCTGTCCAGGAGGCACGCGTGCTGGAGGAGACCAGCAGGCTGGAGGAGGAGGTGCAGCAGACGCGGCTGCAGCTTCAGCAGCAGCTCCTGGCCGAGGCCCAGGAGGCGGGGCGGCTCCTGCAGCAGCACACGGAGCGTGCCATCGGGCGGGCGCTGCTGGGCCACGCGCGGACCGCGGCCACCAGGAGCCGGGCCAAGGACCGGGAGGACTTAAAGGTGCACGCCAACCCTCATCCCCAGAAACCCAAGGCCAAGGCAACTGGGGCGGGAGGAGGACAGGGGCAGACGAGAGGACAGCCTGGACAGAGCAGCAGCCGCCTGGGCACTGGTCGGCACTGCCCCCGCCTGGGGGCTTCTGGCCTTTTGAAGGTTGCCCGTCATTTGACCAAGTAAAGGATGATAACCTTTAACCTTGGTAGGGATGGTAACCCAGGCCTCACGTCTCCAGGGATGGGGGGATCTCAGCATTTCCTCTCTTTTCTGCTTTGGAATGCGTGTCATTGAGGAATGCATGTAACTGCAAGTAACAGAAAGTCCTACTAAAATGACTCAAACAAATAGAAGTTATTCATCCCAAGTAACAAGAAATGTGGAGGCAGGGAGTTCCGGCACAGACTCTGGGATGTGACCAAGGACCCGGCTCTTGCTTTCTGATCTGCTGTTCTTAGTGCTAGTTTGTTGCCCCATCGTGTCAAAGTGGCCACTAGCCCTCCGGACATCAGATCTGCATTCCAAGGGGAAAGAGGAACACGGCAGCCTTTTCCTCGCCCCGAGGCTTTGCCTTAATGTTGGGAAGGGATGCCCCCCGCCCCGAGCAGACTTTCCCTAACATTGCATCTAGTCGCCAGGGTTACGCACCAGCCTCAGACCATCCCTGACCAAGGAGAACAATACAGGGAGGGGCAGAAGTGGGTTTCCCGCTGCGAGCGCATGCAACACAGACTTTCTTCCTTTTCCATGCGAACACCTGTCAGCCTTCCCGTGCCCGGCCTGTGTTACCTACCAGCTGCTTTCCTGCAGCCGCGCGCGCTCTGCCTGCTCCCTGACCCGTCTGGGTCGGGAGCGGGTAGAGGAAGAGAGCCAAGCCAAGGGGAGGGGGACCGCGTGTGGCCTGTCGCTGAGCCCTTCCCCTCCTGCTCACAGAGGACCCTGCTGGAGGCGGCCGTGGAGAGCGTCTACGTGACCAGCGCTGGCGCCAGTCGGCTCGTGCAAGCGTACTACCGGCAGGTGGGGAGGGCCATGCAGGACCACGAGGAGCGCAGACTGGAGCAGCTGAGGACCCTGCAGGGTACGGTCCCTCCGCCGGGAAGCCCCACAGCCTGGAGCCACACGAGCCCTGACTCTGGGACGGATGGCCCGGCAGGCTTTTCAAGTTTCATTTTTGGAAATCTTATAATGTTAATGTTTCCTTTGCTCATTGAAGCCCTGCTTGGTTCCCCAGAGCCTTTTGAAAAGGCGCTTGAAGAAACATCTGTGTGCAGCACAATAGGATTTGTTCCAGTAGATGAATCACGACCAGCCCAGGATCATGACATGGAGTCAGGCCATTCTCTGGGACAAATGTCATCAGAGTCCTACTTAGTGCTGACATGGTTTGGATTCTGGGGTTTTTGGTGGCCAGAGAGATGGAAAGGTCCTCAGTTAAAGCTGTTGCAGTGACCATGAGTGAGGACAGGCCAGCGGCCCATATAATGTTCCCAGGCCCCTGAGAATTTCCCCATGGGCTCTCGTACATGGTTACTCTGCAGAATGGAATGGACAGCGTCCCCAAGGGTAGTAATGACATCATGTAATAATAGACAAAAGCCAGTTTCTTGAAGGTCACTCCTTGTCACATCCTTCCCTGCATCACGCGCTCAGAACAGGGTCCACCCAGGTTCCCTGAAGGGTGGTGCCTGGACTATCCGGGGATCGCAGTGGCACTTGGTCCCAGGTGAATGGACGGATGGGTGGGAGGTCCTGGTGGCGGTGTGCTGCAAATCTAATAGCTCTCAGCGCGCTCAGCTGTGCCTCTGTGGTCCCCTTGTCCTGGGGAATTTGAACCCCGGATTCCGATAAATCTGCAACATACCCAGAAATATGCCGGCTCTATAGCCCTTCCTCCTGGTTTTCCAAAGGGAGGTCGGTCTCGCCCGCAGGGGACAGCCATGATTGGGACCTCCAGGACCTGTGTGCACGCGTCCCGTTCCGAGGCCTCAGTCTCCCCATCCGTGGCACTAGGGTTCGGTCAACCCTCTGTACGTTCTCTGGCCCCTGACTTCCTGCTTCCCCAGCACCCAGCTCTAACGAGGGGATTGCCCAGGAAATGAGCTGAAACAGCATAGCTGAGCTTAACCAACCACATGGACGTCCTGTCTTTTTCCTCATTCTGTAAATTCTTTTTTATTTAAAACTCACAGAGGGTCCCACCCCTGGAGGTCACCCGGTTAAACCTCCCGTTAAGGGCTAGAAAGCCCAGGCCAGGAACGGAGGTGGCCTGCTGGGCACCTCTCAGCTAGGCCAGGTGACTGTGGTAGCTGCATCAGAATCGCGGCTAGGTCAGCGTGGCAGCTGGTTAACTGTGACAGCGAGGCAAGTATAGCAGTAAGTGTGCTGCTAGTTAACTGTGGCAGCTAGTTAACTGTGGCAAAGTGTAACAGCTAGTTAGGTATGGCAGCTAAGCGCAGTGGCTAGGTCAGCGTGGCAACTAGTTAACTGTGGCCACTCAGCAAGTACGGCAGCTAGTTAAGCATGGCAGCTAGTTAACTGGCAAAGTGTAACAACTAGTTAGGTATGGCAGCTAAGTCAGCATAGTGGCTAGGTCAGCGTGGTAGTTAGTTAACTGTGACAACTAGGCAAGTATAGCAGTGTGCTGCTAGTTAATGGTGGCAGCTAGTTAGCTGTGACAACTAGGCAAGTATAGCAGTTAGTGTGCTGCTAGTTAACGGTGGCTGCTAGTTAACTGTGGCAAAGTGTAACAGCTAGTTAGGTATGGCAGCTAAGTCAGCATAGTGGCTAGGTCAGTATGGCAGCTAGTTAAGCATGGTAGCTAGTTAGGCATGGCAGCTAGTTAAGTGTGGCAGCTAGTTAGTTAGGCATAGCAGCTGGTTAGGTGCAGCTGCTAAGTCATGGAAGCATGTCCTGATCTGTAGTCCCGTACACCTCGGACTTCAGAGGCCCAACCCCCCAGACCCTTGGGAAGCACCCACTTCAGCACCCGCGTCTGCGAAGGGAGCATCTGTCTGCACACCCACAGCTCTGCGGGTCCGATCGTTCTCCCTGCTAGCGTGGGTTTGGCTGTTTGCGGCAGGTGGCCTCTTAGGGTTCCATCCTCCTCCTGCGCCCCCGCTTTCTCCCGGGCCAAGAAGGAACCCCGGGCAGTGCAGGGAGGATGTGATTGCCTTCCGGCCGGGTGCAGGCAGTGATAGAATCCGCTGCCACCTCCTCACCCCCCTGCCCCCCAGGGTGGGCCAGGGCTGGTGCTGATGGCACTGTGCGGGCAGGCGCGCCCTGCTGACCCCTATACCCAGCCCCCCCCTTAGCCTGGCACAGAGGGGAGCCCTCACACGTGCCCCTGATCGCCGTGTGTTACACATTGCAGGAGAGAGAATGGAGAATTACAAGCTGAGGAAAAAGCAAGACCTCGGCGACCCTTCGTCAGGGGACAAGGTGGCGGGTGGGACTTGTGAAGCACCCCCAGGCATCCATCAGAGGTGAGTCCCCACTAGGGCACCGCCGGCCCCCGACTGTCACGTTTCTCTCTCAGCGTCCCCCGCCGGCACGGAAGCCTGGGAGCCCTGGCCGGCCCCCTGCTCAGCACGCACCCCTACGAGGGCCCGGCCCATCGGGTGTGGCCCCGGCCTCACTTCTCCTGCTAAGTTGCATTACACAGCCCACCCCTCACTCACACCTCAGCGTCTCCCAGAGTGACCCCAGGAAGCTGCGGGGAGGCAGGGAGTGAGGCAGACGGTGTCTCTGCTGCTGCCCTCGCGGTGACCCGCGACATACCGCACCAGGTGGCAGGGTACCTTGCCGTTCTGCTTTCTCCACGTCCCACGGGGCCAAAACAAGGTGTCCGCTGCTGGGCTCTGACGGGAGGCTCAGGTTGTTGGCAGAATCCATGCCTAGCAGAACTGAGGTCCCTGCTTCCTGGTGGCCGTCAGCTGGGGTCCCCTGGCCTCCTGGAGGCCTCTCTCTGGTCCCTGCATGCGGCGCCCCCGTCCCAGTGCAGCAAGTGCTGGTCACACCTAGGGTCTCTCGCTGCCTCCTTCTTCCGCCACATCTGACTCCAGCTGGAGAGACTTCTCTGCCTTTAAGGCCTCAGTGACAGACCCACCTGGGTAACCTGGGCTAATCTCCGAGTCTTAAAGTCCTAACGCCAACCGGGACCGCAGAGTCCCAACTGCCACGTCATGCAACATCTTCAAGGTGTTGGGGACGGGGGCGTGGACGCCGGTGCAGGACATTGCATGGCCTGCCGCCGTGGGAGAAAAGCCAGGGCCGCCTGTGATGATGAGGGGTTTCCGGGGCAGCTGAGGCCGAGCCCCGACCTCGGCGGCACCATGGCTGGTTGGTCCGTAGCTGTCTCCTCAGCCCCAGGTGGAGCTCCGTGAAGGCAGTGACCATGAGTCTCTTATTCACGCCTGTACCTCAAAACCCAGCACGGAGCCTGGCAGGCCAGAGCCACTTCTATGAATGAATGAAAGAGTAGATGGGTGGGTCAATGCATAGATGGATACATGGAGGGATACACAGAGGGATGGATGGGTGATGGGGTTTTGTAGGATGAATAGGAGTTTGCCAGACAAATACTAAGAAGAGGGGAAAGATAGCCCTGGCAGGAGAAACAGCATGCAGCAAAGCAAGGTGGAATTTTGTGCCTTCGGGTGCACTTCATGGGCAGCTGCCTGAGATGCTAACGGTGGCTTCTGCCTTCAGGTCTAGAAAAATGCAGCTCCTTTTAGAAAATCAGCCACAAAAGACTGAGAAGAAGGCAGAGAATAATCCTGGAAACAGGGAGGATGGGCTCCAACGTTCCTGTTTGTAGCAGCCGAGGAAGGGAGGGCATTCACACCGGCAGGGGGAGGTCTCTGCTCCGGAAAGGGTGGGGGGACTTTCTCTGGATCAGGGACCCACTTTCTGCCTGGCTGAGTCCTCTGCCACTTGGAAGGACTGGGCTGCGGCATTCATGGTTTCTCGGCTGCGGCGTCCTAGGATAGGGGCTGTCTGGTTTATGGGGAGGAGCTGGGATGATTCTGCAATTTTAAATAAGGGTGAGCCCTTCAGGAGAATGCCCCCACCCCCAGCCCAGGGTTACAATCGTTCTCTCATGTGAAGACATCACTTGCTGCTCAGCCATGTCACAGCTGCAGGGCCTTGGGGACACCCTGCCCCTCTGGGCTTCTCCTGCCCCCAACTCTTTTGCTCTCTGTCCTGCTGGTGTCACCAAAACACCCCGAGGATCCAGTGAAAAATGTGCCGAGATTCTGTAAAGCCCGAAGGGTGAATCACTTTCCTGACGAGGCCGCCGGTGGGTGGAGAGGCTCTCATGTGACCGCAGTCAATCATGGCCATTCTTCTCTCTCGGCTCCAAGGGCTCAGGGACAGCTCTCAGTCACTAACTCACAGGACGCCGCAGGCCCTGGGGAAGGTCCCTGGCCCCCTGCCAGTCGGGGCAGCACTGACAGCCCTCCTTCCCTCTGCCAGGATGCGGGCGCAGCAGCAGAAGTTCCTGGCCCAGTTCACGGCGCACCAGCGCGTCCGCCTGGAAACGTGGCGGCGGAAGGCGGGCGTCCTGGACCTGCTGGAAGCGCAGCTGGAGACCCGGCTGCAGGTACGAGCTTCGGAAACAGGCCTGCGCAACACGGGCAGTGTGCTAGAGCGGTGGGAGCAGCAAGAGGCTAGCCTTGGGGTCACAGGCCAGCACGGGGCCTTGGTGAGGGGACTGCATGCCCCTGGGGGCCCCGAGGCCCCCGTGAGCCTCACCAGCTGATTACACACCAGCCTCGCTGATCGCTGTGGCCCTGAAGCCGTGGGGCTGTGTGGATCCCACGGGGCACCTGTAGTGCCCACTCAGGCCAGGCCCTGGGCACAGATCGGCTCCTGTCCAGTGAGCGTGGGGTGGGGGGGACCGTCACCCTGGGGACCGCTCAGCGTCAGGGCACGCAGCAGTGTCATTTAGGCAGTTCTGCTTGACCGAGGCTTGTACTTTGTGGAGAACATACCAGAAGCTCGGTCCTTGTGATGGAGAGTGGCTGTCTCATCACAGGAAAACCTCATCAGTGTGTGATTATAAAGTGCGGCTATCAGGCGACTTGGCTGCCATTAAGAAAAATTAAATATTCCAGAATGGAGGCACTCGTCCGAGGGGTGGCCCCGTCAGGGTACACCCCCCAGCGTGGCAGTGGCGAGGATGAGGGTGGCTGACAGTCATTGACTGAGGGTCTGTCCTGGAGTCACTGAGCTGAGAGCAGACCCTGTGCCAACTGACACTGCCCCCAGCAACCGAGGGGGAGGCTGCTGTTAGTCAGGGCCCTGGCCACAGGTGGGGACACTGAGCCTGCGAGAGGTCAAGGACTGTCCAAGTTCAAGGCTAGTAAGTGGTGGGTGGAGTGCGGCTTTGTGTGCTTAAGCCGGGGCGGGGAGGCAAGAACGCAGACTCTGGAGTCAGGCCGCAGCGGCGGGGGTGCTGGGTCCGCGGCCGCCGCCTCCGGGGCTGCACTGAGTGCCTTCGCCTCAGCTACACGGGTCCGCGGCCGGGGGGCGTGAGCGGGGACAGCTACCTGGCAGGGCTGGTTCACGTCAGCTTCCTCCCTGGCACGTGCCTCTGCCCTGCTCCTGACCACCCTGGATGCTGCTGGGAGACTTCTCCGCGCCGGGGACACAGCCCGGCCACTGCCCTGAGAGGGTCGGCCTCGTCCTGGCGGAGGGACCCAGCTGATGCTCTTGCTCTGCATTCAGGAAGCCGAGCAGGGCTTCGTCTCCGAGCTGGCAGCCTTGGCCCGCGTGCCCCTGGCCGAAAGCAAACTGCTCTCCAGTAAACGCGGGCTGCCAGGTACATCATAGGGGGCGGGGGGGGGGGGGCAGCAGGGGGCTCTCTGCGCTGGGAATATGGGTTCCGGTCCCATGCCCGCCGTTAGCTGGCTGTGTGGCCTTGGGCACCATACTTACCCTCTCTGGGCTTTTGTGTCCTTGTCTGTAAGTGAGCAGCCTCAGCTGGGACACCCCTGGGGCCCCTTCCTCTCCATCGATCAGTAATTCCGGTTGCTGGGCCTGCTGCTCGCTGGCTGTGTCTGATCTCTGACTCTGTTTCCCCATCTGTGAAATGTCTCCCCCTGCTGGAGACAATTCACTGAACTCCCAGGGTGTGGAGCCTGCTGCCAGGAGAGTGGCCGGAAGGTGTGTAAACACACAGGTCTCTTAAAATAAAACCTATGTCTCAGTTTCCTACTGCTCTGGGAGACCTCCAGTCAGCTGGCTGCTGGAGAGACACCGTGGGAGCCTGGGGACCAGAGTTTGAATCCCAGTTCTGCCAGGGACTGGCTGTGTGGCTTCAGAAATCACTTTACCTCCCGGTCCTCGGTCTCCTTACAAGTTAAATGGGTATAATGCACAATAAGGTACCAAGTGCATCCCAGGCCCAGAGACAGTCAAGTCAGGCCGGGCTGGAGTGAGGCTGAGAGAAGCTGTCACTTGCCTGACGTCACAGAGCCAATGTCTGTGTTCATGTGTCTTTGCAGAGAAGCCCCTCAGGACCAAAAGGAAGAAGCCCCCGCTGCGGGAGAGAGGGGACCCTGGGGGGCCCAACAATGATGACCCTGCTGCTGGGGAACACCCCTCAGGATCGTTCAGGTACAAGAGAGTCCTGGGCGTAGTGCCTGGGGATGCTTACTGACCACCTACTGTGTGCATCCGGATGGACCCGGACCAAAGTTCTGACCGGCTGCGTTTCTTCTGTGTTTTACGCAGCAAAAGGCTGAGCCAGCAGGAAAGTGATGTTGGGGACGGCGAGAGTTCCAAGAAGATGCTGAAGAGAAGAAGCAATTTGTAGTTTATAAGGCCTGTCATTGGGAGGAGGGGCCCCCCGACCTGGGCATGGTGGGGTCTTCTCTACACTCACAGGCTTGTGAGGGGTAGAGAACGGACGTTAAAGAGCCCGCGGAAGCACGAGTGTGGCAGACCCTGGTGCCCACGACCGCCAGACACCCCAATGTTGGGCACCTTGTAAGTTTTCTGTCTCTTTGGTTCCATCCCTTGGCGTCTCTTCCTGGCTGGCTGCACCTCCCACCGCTGTGTCCTGGTGCCCCCAAATCTCCTTCCCCAGAGTGAGGATCCCAGCCCAGCCCTGGGTCCCTGCTCTCTGCCTCCTGGGGCAGTTCTGTGGGAGCAAAGGGTCTCCAGACATTGCTGGTGTTTTCCAGGTCGAGACTGTCCTCCTGCATTTCCGTCCCACCCCTCTTTTCTCTGTCCCATGAACCGTGGCCACCGGCTGCCACCAGGACCTCATTAGGACCCACTCCCGCCCATCCTGGGCACGGCCAGCTGCTCAGGCCTGGGGTCTGCTTCTCATGACCCCAGTCCCCCGACACAGCACCAGACAGCCCCCCTCCCGAGGAGGAATATTCTGGGGGCACCACTTCCCCAGTGGACGGTGAGAATATCCGGAAGCTTCCAGACCAGCCCACAGAGACCAGTGCCAGGAGAGGTCTTTCCCACTTGGAAAAACACTGCTCTTTTAATAAACAACAGGGATTCTCCCCCTTGTCACTGTGGACATTTCGGGCAAGACAGTTCTTGGTTTGGGGCGAGGGCCGTCCTATGCGCGGCGGGGTGTGTGGCAACCCCTTTGGCTTCCGCCCACCACATGCCAGCAACATCCCTCGTGTGACAACCAAAAATGTCTCCAGACACTGCCAGACGTCCCCTGGCCATCACTCCCTGATCCAAGGCCATCCCGAATGGAGCGCCACGAATTCCCGGAATACGGGGGGGCTCTAGGCTCTGGGAGCCACTGTCTCGGGGGTTTTCTGGACTATTTATAACCTGAATGTTCATCTCTTACAACCTAAATCAGACCCTCGCAGGCAGGCAAGCGTGGCTTCTGAACAGCCTGCACTAACGGCACCCGCCCGTCCTGTCCGGCCGGCAGCCGGGATTTCCAAGGCTCACCCACGCCCCCTCCCGCGGCAAAATACAGCATCTCCTTGTGCCACAGCACCTCGAACAGGGGGCTTCCTTCCGGCAGCCTCTCCAGCACCTGCTTTCCATTTTTCTCTCTCTCCTCTGCACAGAGGCATCCGGGGGGCCGCGGGCTCCCACGCTGGGAACGCCCGACACGGTGAGGAGACCCCGGGGACGGCGTCACTCTGGTGGTCTCGGCCGCCACGGGCCTTGCGTGGGTGCTCGTCTCCCCTCCTCGCAGTTCCCTGTGCCCACGGGAGTGCGTCTCGGGGCATGCGCCGCGGGACCCTCCCACTGCACGTGGCAGTTTTGGGCACGTACCTCTGGATAAAGACTTAAGTGACAACACCCCACGCAGGCCAGTGAGCCATTCATTTTATTTTTTTCACAAGCTTTGAATTCAGAAATAAGAGCCACGATAAGTCAGTTGTTAAGTAAAAATGGGGGTGATTACAAAGGAAAACTTTGTACAAAACTTTTTAAAAATCTCGACAGCCCCGTCAACCTCCTCAGAGGGACAGGGACACGGGCAACTGGAAGCGGCCGTCACCCCCCCGGGTCATCAGCCCTACGTGGGGACGAGAGACCCCTTGCTGCGTGGGTACTCGGCTCGGCCTGACGTCCAGAACTGGCTGGAAGGACGTCGCGTCAGTGACGCGCGCCACGGAGACCAGGGTTTCCGACACGGACGCGGAGGACGCGCCCCAAAGCCGCCCTGAGAACTCACGGGGGCCGTGGGGGCGGGGCTCGAGGTCTGGGCGTCGCGTCCCCACCGTCCCGGCGCTGCCCCGCCAGCCGCGCTCAGACTTGCATACGTAACTCGGGAACATGCATCAACTACCCTAGAACAGCTACGAGGGAGCAAAGGAGCCACGCCAGAGCCGTGCGGCCGGGGCGGCGACGCGGGGGGGACGGGACGCGACGATGCGAGGACCTGTGCTCACTAAGGAGGGCGATGAGGGCGCGCGCCGGGCGCGGGCGCGACACACGACTCAGGGGCAAGGGGTTTCCAAGCAAACAGACCACACTAGTACCACTTCTTCCTAAACGAGAACGGACAGAACGTCATTCCTGGGTCCCCCATCAGTTCCAAATAAAACAATGGGTTTAAAAACCACGGGCGGGGCGAGGTGTGGACATCATCCCCAGAATCCTTCACTCGAGCGCATCCGCGGAGCCAGGGTCAACCGAGGCTGGTGATGTTGGAGCGGCCGCCGGGGGGCGCGACGATGCGGTGGCCGGTGCGCCGGGGGTTGTTGTCGTCTATCTGCGCCCCTGAAAGAGACAGCACCAATGGCTTCGGTCACCAGCTCCACGTGCTGCTCCCGGGGACGGGGTGCCTCTTCCCCACGTCCCTGGCCTTTGGGACACGGAGCCCTCATCCCAACCCTGTCCCGGCTCACCTCCAGGAAGGCACCCCAACCTCCACAGGGCTCACTGCTTGCCCCTCGGGGCCCCCGCAGGCCCTGGGGCACCTCCTGCAGCCCTGACGACGTGCAGTGCTTTCTGGTCTGGCTTCATGCTCTTCAGACAGGCGGGCAGACACTAATTGAGGGCCTACTGTGTGCAGGCACAGACTGGGTGCTTTAACGTAAGCTGTAGAGCTTGGCGCACACGATATTACAAAAGGGGAATTTGAGGCTCAGCTCACATTTTTTGGGGGACACCTAGAGGGTGGGGATGCGAGGCCTACACCAACTGGTCTGTATCCAGGTCCCAATGCTCCATCAAAGGTGTTTTCTTTTTTAAGATTTAATTTTTTGAGGCGGAGGGAGGGAGAAAGAGAGGAAGAGAAACATCACTGTGTGGCTGCCTCTCACATGCCCTCAACTGGGGACCTGGCTGTAAGCCAGGCCTGTGCCCTGACTGGGAATTGAACCAGCGACCCTTTGGTTTGCAGGCCAGTGCTCAATCCCCTGAGCCGCACCAGCCAGGGCTCCAAAGGTGTTCTGTGCGTGGTGTGCTTGGGTGTGCACGTGTGTGCATGTGTGGAGCACTCACAGCTGCAATCACCCACCTCCTTTGCAATAGGTGGCTCTGGACAGACTGAGCAGCGGTTTTTATTTCAAATCTGCAAAGCCAGCCACCCCTTCTAATCTCGCGCGCCCTCTCGCAGTCCAGTAAAGATGTGACATCCCAGCACCACGCCCAGCGGCTGGTGCTCAGTGCGTGCGGAATGAGCAGGCAGTGGGTGACGGGCGATGCTGGAAGGAGGGGTGCCGTGGAGAAGGCTCTGCGTCCAGCAGGAGACTGAGGTTCCAGGACAGCTAAATGGCCGCAGTCTGGGCAATCTGGAATCACAGCCTCCCCTTGCTCAGCCCCACTTCCTTTTCCCAAAAATAGGAGTAGAGGCCCCTCCACCTGAGACCCTGTGTGCCTGGATTAGCCACAGGAAATCTGGATTAGAGGACTGACTTGTTTCATCGGTAAACAATGTATCTTCCTGGTCGTTCAGGAATCGCCTAAAGGCGGGAAGTCAGGCACCTGCTTACTACCTTTTACCCTCCCAATCTCCTGCACCGTCCTGGCTACATGCCAGGTTCTTTTAAAACAGCCGCCGGGACAAAAGGATCCCAGGGCCATAAACCACACTAAACCTGCAACGTCACATCACGCAGACAGGCAAAAGGACGGCTGTGAAGTTCCCGGTGTCGGGAGGCACCTGCGTGTCTGCAGCAAATGAAGTTGCCTGTCCCAATGCCGGGAGGCAGGCCACGGGCAGTGCTGGGGGCCGTGGAGAGCCAGGGGGTCGTGGGCCCTTCCAGCCGACTGTTGACCTCATTGCTTTTCTCGGGTGTTCTCTCCGTGCTCGGTAGCAAGTGCAAGGGACCCCACTGGAGAACAACGGTTTGCAAACCAGATGGCGCTTCCCGGCAATGCATCCAACCTCTGCTCCACTGACCCCGTGTCAGATGGGAAACCCAGGCTGCGTTTAGGGTCTGGTTGTGCAAAACCACTCGCTGTCTGGGAACACTAGAAAGCACATCAGTGGACAAGAAGCTCCTGCATGAAAGGCGCGTGGCAAGTGAGGCAGACTGGACGGAGGGACCCCCGACTCATGTCCCCGTTGTGTAATCGCTGAGCTGGACACTCCCTGAGTGGAGCAATGGTCCGCCAGGCCCACAATTCATAGCAGCATTTCATCTTCTCTCCGTCCCTGCCACGCGCTCTCTTGCTAAGCAGACCCCCACTTCTGTCCCAATGTTCTGCACTCCGGCTGGACCGGGCCTCAGCAGCCCAGGGCTCACTGACAAAGCTCGGCCCACCCCGTCTCTGCAGGGTCAGTGATTTAAGAATAGCTCTTCCATGTTTAAACGGCTGTGTTCTAACGGCCATTTCATAGCTTGTCGTATCTTGGTGTGCTGACCCTGGAACAGACGGGGGGCTTATTCGTCACCGCGTCCCCAGAGCCCAGCACAGTGTGGAACACGCTCTCGCCTCACATGGTTTGCAGGGTGACCCCCCTTCCATGCCCCCAACACGGGCATGCCTGCCCTCCTGCGGTGGTCCTGAGGAATTGCAGACATGTGTGCCCAGGGCATTGCCAGCTTCGGCTTTGGTCCACGCACGTTTCCTGAGCACCAAGTCCCGGTGGTTTGACACTGAATGTCTTGAGGTCTTCAAATCCTCTTTAAAAACACAGGAATCACAACACTCTGTGCACAGGGCTGTTGTGAAGATGAATGAGTCATGAGTCCCAAGAGCGCGTGACGAACTGCAGTGGACTGGACAGGCTGAAGACGGTGGCTACTGTCACCACCCCACATGTAGCTCCACGGGCAGGAGTGTCAAAACGTCCCCAAGTGTGATTCAGGACGCGCCGAGTCCTAGGCCAACGCTGCATAAGCCAGGGTCAGGCATCTCCATGTGGCCCCACGGGCCCCTTCGGCCTCCAGGCCCCCCAGCCCCGCCCAGAGGAGGGGGAGGTCCACGGTGCCCCCTCCTCCCGTGCCAGAGGCCACGAGGGTGCTCCCACGGGAGTGCGGGTCACTGCTGGGGTGCGCAGCCCCGGCTGTGGGGCTCCTTACCTGACAAGCTGAAGTTGGACTGGTGGAGGTTTCTGATGGGCGGGGGCTGGTGTTTGGAAGGCGAGGACTTCGCAGAAGGAGCAGGAGTTGCATATTTGGGTGTAGCTGGCACCTCGTACACGGGACCGTCGTACATGCCCCTGGGGACCCCTTGTAAGCCGGAGACCTACACAGAGGGGGGAAGAGCACAACTGTGGACAAGGTGCACGGGTGGCTTCTAGCTCAGAGCCCTGTGGGCAGGACAGTGACCTACGGTCGTCTCGGGGACACACACACACACGCGCACACACCACACAGGCACCCACTCGCTCCAACATGTACACACGCACACAAGTACATGCATGCAGAATTCACACACCACAGCACTCACAATCTGACATGTGTGCACAGGCATGCCCGCGTGTGTACGGTCATATATGTGCACATGCACACATATATGTACACACAGAGACACACACAAGCTGGCCTTTCTGGAAAACATCAGCCCTTTAGTGTGGAAAGCAGGTTGTCATGGTGACAGGAGGGACCCAGTTAGGGTAGACAATGGACCCCTGTGGGAGTTTATCTCAAGTGTGGGCAAGCTCCCTCCTCGAAGCTGGACTAGGGATGGGCCGGAGCTGCTCCATGCCCCTTGAGGTCCCAAGGTCAGTGCTAAGATTCTTCAAGGAAAAGAGGGAAGGGAAGGCACAGAACGAAGGGGCACAGAGGGTGGCCTGCCACCCCCCAAGTTCGCTAGGGGCTGTTTATCTGCACCACAGTGGCCATGGGCTCAGGGCTTTCCCGGCCGTGATGCTGGTCCGTCCTTCCCAGCTCCGAGCACCAGGGTTCTGATCTGCAGGAGGACGGGTACGACACCTCACAAGGGGGCTGCGAGGACGTGCGCCCTGGTCAGTGACACACACCCCCCTTCCCCGCATGTGCACACCCCTTTGCAGTCTGCAACGCCCTGGGACCGCCACCGCCTGAGAAGCAGGCAGGACAGCGTCACGGCTCACACGGCTGTGACACACGTCAATGCTGCCCACGAGGGACAGGGACACGCACCTTGTTCCTGATCCGGACGCGCTGGTAGAGATACTCGGGGAAAGGCTTCCGTGGGATGAAGCGGCCCATGCCCTGGCTGACGCTGAGGCTGCCGTCCTCGAAGACAACCTTGCCCTGGCTGACGACCACCAGCGGGGAGCCACGGCACTCCATGCCCTCGAAGATGTTGTACTCCACGGACTGCGGGAGGCGGGGGGCGGGGGGTATGTGGTTGAGCGCCCACAGCTGCCGCATGGCCGCCATGCCTGGGCAGCGCCTGCTCCACTCAGACCCAGGCTTCCCGGGCTTCCCCTCTGAACACGCCTCCTCCGGGACTGTGGGCCACCCACTGCCGCCCGCTCCTTCCTTCACACAGCCCAGCCCTCGCCTCTGGGCACGTGGGGGGAGGGGCTGTCTGTAACCCCACTCATGTCGTCTGATGAGTCAGGACTGGGAAGGGGCCCCGGGAGTCAGGCATCGCGGCTGCTCCAAGCATGACGAACACTTCTGCGTCTCTTTAAATGTATTTTCTTTAGGATAGGATAGCTTTCTAAAATTAAATTACTCGCTGCCTATGGCGCAATTACATCCCGAAGGCCTCCGACAGTTTCATGTCTGTGAAATCCCCTCTGGCCACGGGGAAGGCCATGTTTCTATTTTCCTTCCTCCTTCCCTCCCTCTCTCCCTTCCTTCCTTCCCTCCCTCCCTCCTTTTCTTTCCTTTCTTTCTTTCAATCTGAAAGACAAACACATTTCCTTAACACACACATTCTTTTCATTGCCCCTGAAGTGAGCACAGCCAGCAGCAGCCGATTGCTTTGGATTATTTAACAAGTAGATCAGGCACCTCGTAAACAAATTCAAAAGACTCAAACAGTAAGTGATTTTGAAAAAGTCAGTCTCTCTTCTACCTCGGACAGAGACAGCTGCTTCGGGTGGACTTTTCTGTGCCCCCGAGGTTTCGGGTGCGAACCGCGGTCTCCCACGTGGCAAGTGCTCCGTGCAGTCCCACCTTCTCTCAGAGTGTCCACGTCAGCACACGGACGTGGTATAGAAACGCGTCTGACGTTCACTAAACAGCTGGGCCATCTCCCCCCACGCGACGTACTATAGTTTACCGACCCAGTTCCAGGGATGAGCGATGGGGTCGCTTCCCTGCCTCGGCGGACCAACGCCATGCTGACGGGCCCCCGTGTGTGTCCACACCGGCAGGTGTGCCCACCTTTCTGGATGTGAAGTCGGGGGCCAAAGAGTAAAGGGTTTGATTTTGATGGGTCTGCCCTCCAAAAAGGCGGCCCCAGTTCCAGTTTCCAGCAAACCCTGAGCTTGCCTGCCCCCCACGGGCGGGCCCACCTGCCTCCTACTCACCGCTGGTGCTCAGTCACCGGCCCAGGTGAGAAACAGCCTCTGACTGTCACGACCGGCACCTGCTTACCTGTAAGTGAGACTGGGCCTGTTTTTAAGTGAATAGAAACCATATGTACATTTCTTCTGGGTCACCGTTTTTGCGTTTCTGCACCCTGTTCCTTTTACTGGGCTCTGGGGATGGACTCTGTGGTCTCTCTGCGCCCTTAGGTTTGCTGGCGTCCAGGACATGTGTGACGCAAAGTGCAGAGACAGCCACAGGCTCAGGGCCTGGGACACGGCCCGCTCCAGGCACAGCCCTTTCCTGTGCCAACTCTGAGCCGCGGACGCAGAACGGAGCAGGAGGTTCCTAAACCAGACCCCAGCCCCTCCAGCTCGGCAACGTCCCTGAGGACAAGAGCGGGACCTAGAACCTCCGCCAAGTCTGAGAACGCTCGCATCTGTGAGTGAGAGCCCGAGAGGGGGCGGCGGGGACAGACAGCGCCTGCCCCTCACAGCCGCTGAGCCGGTCCTGTGCCACCCCTCCCCCCCACCTGGCCGAGAAACCAGACAGCAGGTCACAGCCTGGCTGCGAACTTCAGACCCCGTTTCTGACCAGAGGTTCCTAAGACGATCGCGAAGCCACCTGGCCTGCCCGCACCGGGCCTGTCGCGCGTCAGCCGGGACTCACCGACTTGTGACTCTTGGCTGTGATGGTCTTCACCCTGTCGGGGTCCCAGATGAGCACATCAGCATCCGAGCCCACGGCGATCCGTCCCTTTCTGGGGTATAGGTTAAAGATCTTGGCTGCATTGGTGCTGGTGACGGCGACAAACTGGTTCTCATCCATTTTGCCGGTAGCCTGAGGGCGAGAAGACCGTCCCATCATGGGGCTGGAGAAGGGACAACAGGACATGCCCACACCCAGCAGGGGAGTCTCGGCCAGGAGTCTGCCCTTTCCTCCTCTCCCCAGTGGCCGCATCGGAGCAAAGAATGAATTAACCCCTCACATATGCGTGACAGCCATTACAGTATCTTATCCGTGTCACTGGGCCCAAGCTTCTAGAATGTTCCTGGGGCGAGAGGTGGGGTGTCCCCTTACCACTGCCTTGTCCCAGACGACGGTCATCCGCTCCTCAATGCCGTTAACGCCCTCGGGGATCAGAGTGAAGTTATCCTTGCCCACCGCTTTCTGGGCAGTGCTGTAGGGACAGTGGCCACTACCCGTGACCTGCAGGTCTCCACTGGCAAGAATGAGGACAGGGTGGGGTTCAAAGCCAAGTTCAGAGCGAAGGGCAAATCCCGACTTCAGACGCTCAACACAGGCTTGAACCTAACACTCCGGAGAGATGCTGGGACAAGGGTTTGAGGCACATCATGGGGACTAGCGAGTGACGCCGGGAGGCCTACGGCCACGGGTGTCTGGCTAAGAACTGGCAGGAGCCCTGGGCCTGCGGAGAACGCTCTAGCTCAGCGCGGGCTCCACGGCTGGTCTGGATAAGGCTCCCCAGGCAAGCCTCCTCTTCCTCACCTGAAGAGGGGGATCCATCCAGAAGACAGGCCAGGCTATCCTGCCCTAGAATGCTGACTGGGGGGGCAGCCAGGCTGGGGAGTGGGGGGCCGGATCGGGTTCCGCCTGCAGAACATGGTGCGGCTTGTGTTTATCACGTTGTGAGGAAAGAACCCTGGAGGTCTCCAGGAAGGGGTGGGGACTTGGTCTGATTCAGGTTTTAAAATACCTGGGTGCCTGTTGGGAGCAGACAGTGGTGACACATGGGGACACGAAAGGGGCAGTGTGGGGACAGAGAGACGCAGCAGCTTGAGCCGGATGGCCAGGGCCAAGGGGGTGGGAAGCACCCAGATTCCGGAGCCCTTGGTCTGTGTCCTGCCGTCCCCCCGACACGGGCAAGACGGTGGGGCAGCAGCTTGCGGTCAGGCTTCTGTTTTGGACTTGGACACGCAGCGGCCCACCAGACGGCAGGCTGCCGACACCGAGGAAGCAGTTGGCTGTGCCAGCCCGGGGTTCTCATCTTTTGGGGGGAATGGGTTTCCACGTGGGTGCACACCCTCGACGCCTTGTGTTTCCTTCCGGCTAGAACACTCCCACTCGGCCCGCAGCGGCAGGCCCGCTGTCCCCTCCCCCACGAAGCCTCCACGGGTGTCCTGGCACTGAGCGTGCATCTCTGCCCCCAGAGCAGCCGGCACGCCTCCACACGTGGCCTTCCCCCTGAAGGCTCTTCCTTTGCCTGGCTAACAGCCCGGAAGGGGTGAACGTGGCTGTGCTCCTACTGTGCACACACAGCACAGCCCATGGCCACTTAGTGAGCCCAAAATTCCAGGCTGTCACCCACGCTGTGTCATGACAGCTCTGCCGACTAGCAAAGCCAGGCAGAGGGACATGACAGGTGACATGCCCTGCACACAGCAGCACAGCCCCTCAGCATCCCTAACCCTGTCTGCTCCCCAGTATCCATAGTAGGGGGTGCGGGACCAAAAGAGGGGCTTCCACAGTCACTGCGTGAGCAGCAGGTGGTCCCCATGCGAACGGAAGGGCTATTGAGCCTGTTCCCAGCCCTCCCCAGCCTCCAGCCGAGGCCTGGTCCACACCGTCTGGCCCCCCCACCTGTCACCCTCTGCCCCAGAAGCGCCCCCCCCCCCCCCCCCCCGCTCTCACCAGGCCAGCAGGGAGGTCAAGTAGTCCGGCGTGGTGGGGTCCGGGCTCAGGGGAGGGGAGGTCACGAACGCCGCCGCCTTGGCCCAGTTCTTGCTCCAGTAATGGGTGCCGTCGGTCCCCAGGCTCGCGGCGATGGGCTCACCGAAGACCAGGGGCCCTTGGGGACAAACAGACACGCGCGGTTGAGAGGGAACGGTCTCTAGGGGGCGACAGTGATGGATCTCAGACTCCAGAGAATAAGTGAGTGGAAGGCAGTAAACGGTCCACCTCCTCCCGGGCATCACACCAGAGGCCCCCAGAGGCCCCCAGAGGCCCCAGCGCCCAGCGGACTCGATCGGCAAGCTTCTGGATGGCAATGCGGTTAGTACCGGAGAGGACGACTCTCTCCTTTCACAGAGGGGTCAACTGAGGCTGAGAGACATGACCTGCTCTCTGCCAGGGTTCTGCCAGAAGCAGATCCTCAAGTAAGAGGTCAAGTATTATATTTGGGGGGTGATTCCAGGACACACTGGCTGGGGACCGAGGGCGTGACAATGGGGTCACAAGTCAAGAAAAGGTGAGTTATCACTGAGTCATGGCTGTGCGTACCTGCAGCTCAGTGCACGGGGACCCCTTTGAAACTGTGACGTGGCTGAGCCACCCCACCCCCGGGGGCCAGGGGGCAGGGCTGTTATCTAACCCCCGGGTTCCTGAGCACCCCCTCTCCCGGAATTCCACCCGCCGTCCAGGGAGGGAGCCAGATGCGCCTCTGCAGAACGATGTTTGCATGAGACGCAAAGGCCAAGGGGGTACAGCCCACAGCACAGCGCCAAGACCCCAGCTACAACCAAGGCTCAGACACACCTCACCCAAGGTCACACACTGACCGGCACACGGCACCTCAGGAATCAAACCTAAAACCAACGGCACGCCTTGTGTTCCGGCCGCCACCATCCCATCTCCCTTCTCAAACGTGCAGGAGGCCCACGGGGCTCAGGCTGGGCAACTGGCAGTGAGTCTCTGCCCTGGGCAGGGGCTCCGCCGGCGAACTTGAACCTGCTGGGCACCCCGGCCTCAGAGGCCCAGCGCCGGGCCGCGCACCTTTCTTCCTGGCCAGTGTGATGATGTCCGCCGCACTCTTGCTCATCACCTTGGTGATGTACACGGGGCAGTTGATCCGGCCCGCGATGGTGATGGCGCGGAACACAGCCTCAGCCTCCAGCTGGGGACACAGCAAATCCCAGGTCACGGGGGTGGGGGGGCGAGGGCAGCCACCACCCACCCGCGTTCCCAGGGCTCTCCTGGAACCAGGGTGCTCCAGTTTTCCTTCCGTGTGGGGAGAGGAAAACCTACTGCCTCCAAGGAGGGAAACATTGTCAGTTTAAAGACAGAAAGAAAGAGACATTAAGTCAGCGTGCATCTGGTGAGGGCTGGAAGGCAGAACTGCATTCTCACACCACTTGGAAGTACCCTGCGTGTTCTGTTAGAAGGAGATAACCCGGCAGAGTCATCAGAAGGCCCAGAGCCGGTCTGCCGGTTATAAAGCGCCCGACGTGAGTGAAGCCGTGCGCCCGCCCCGCATCCCCCCATTCCCGCCCCAGCTGGGACGACCTGCTGCTGGGCGCCCCCTGCCCCTCCAGACCCGCTTCCTGGACAAAAGGTCCTCGTGCTTTGCATAGTTCCATTTTTAATTTCCAGCACGTGGTCCTGCTGCCCGTGGCCAGCCCATGACACTGGCAGGAACAACCATGCGGTATGGGTCTGTGAACACGGAGCGTGGGTCTGTGAACATGCGGCATGTGTCTGTGAACACGCGGCATGGGTCTGTGAACACGCGGCGTGAGTCTGTGAACACGTGGTGTGGGTCTGTGAACACGTGGCGTGGGTCTGTGAACTCGTGGCGTGGCTCTGTGAACACGCGGCGTGGGTCTGTGAACACGTGGCATGGGTCTGAACATGCAGCGTGGGTCTGTGAACACGCGGCGTGGGTCTGTGAACATGTGGTATGTATGGGTCTGTGAACACCGCCTGCACGTCTGCCCTGATCTCTCACCGGGGACCAGGAACAAGCAGTTCATGGGCAGTGGAGCTCACGTGTGGGGCCCCCGGGGGAGGAATCTGTCTGTTCGTGTTGCGTCCCCAGGGGTCAGGCCCGGGGTCAGGCCCAGAACACAGGCGATCTAATGAGGCCTCAGGGAACAGCCTCAACTCAACGGCTTCCAGGGTACCCTGCTTGCCTTCCTCTGTCCCCCCTACACACACACGCTAGCACACACACACACATGTGTGCACATACACTCAACACATGCACACAATGCGCAAACTTGCACGCCCGTACATATGTTCATGTGCACACGTATGCTCACACCCATGCACATGCACATGGGCGCCAAAGGCTCACATGCACGCATACACACTCCGCCACTCCTGGGGGAATTCATTATTTTCACGTCTCAGCACACGGCAGGCAGCGGGCAGGGCAGCTGTTTCACAGGCGCGAGGCCTGGGACATGGGGCTCTGCTTCCTTATCAAATATGCAAAGTCCTCGGTCCTTATCCAGTCTGGACACTTGACGGGCCAGGGGGCACTGGTGGGAAGTGCCTGGGCTCCCTCCGCTCTGGGGCAGAGCCCCTCCTGGCTCCTCTGGCCAATCTGCAGCCTCAGGGCTCCCGGGTCAGAGGCCAGACCCGGGGAGGGCCGACGCACACTCGTGGAGGGGGCCTGGGAGGGAGCGGGGGCTCTGGCTGGGCTGCTCCAGCCGGAACAGCATCGGGTAGCTCAGTGACGTCAGAGTCACACCAAGTGCAGGGCCCCTTTACCTCCTCAGGCCGGCTCAGCGCGTGGCCCTCGGGGCCTGTGATCCCCATCTCCAGGATCCGCTTTTGTTCCTGCAAGACAAGGACAAGGAGTCAGCAATCACGGAACACCAGAGCCGGGCGGGCCGACTCCCCGACCGCCCCTCCCTCGGACAGACGAAGAGCTGAGGCGCCATCCCCAGGGACCAGCGGGAAGAGGCGGGTAACAGGGGAGCCTCAAAGACCACCCTCCCCCTCCCCGCCTCCGAGCCTCCGCCGCAGGGTCTCCCTCGGAAGATGGGTGCCACCTGTGCGGTGTGTGAGGAGGTCGAAGGTCCCTGAACCGGGAGTCCGGCTCCAGGCCTGTCTCTGTGGCTCAGGGCAAGCTGGGTAAGCCTCAGTCCTCTCTCCCTTCCTCCGGGGACAAGAGTGCCTGCGTCCCTGGCTCCCATCGTGGGTCAGTGAGGCCACACGTGTGAAATGGCAGTGCCACGCCTGGCGTATGGTCGGAGTCCTCACTCAGCGGCCGGCTCTACACGGCACCCCCTTCCCGGGACCTGCCCGTCCGCAAGTTTGTCCTATACCCTTGAAACGGTTCCCCAAGCTAATGGCCCAGATTCAAAGCCGTTTGCTCCGAGGTTTTCTCGCCCCAGGAATACTTTCATTTCTCCAAAAAGATTATTTTTGCTTTGCGCCGACGTCAGCTGCACGGCTGCTAATTTTAACGCCTGCCATTGCTGTGCCATCATTCTTACCAGGAGCCCCAGGGCCGTATCCCCCATGAAAAAAAGACACCATTTCCACCGCCGCCGTGGTTAAGCTGGAGCTTATGACAGAAACGTAAGCTGCAAACGATTTCAAGATCTAACCGCTGGGGTGGGTCTCGGTAAACAGCTGAGCGATTTCAGCTACGGAAGACGATGTTCACGAAAAGATTTTAGTGTGGACAGATCCCTATGCAGGATTGTTTAAACGTCATTTACGCTTTCTATTGGAAGGAAGGGAGGGAGGGAGGAAGGGACGGAGGGGGAGAGGGACAGCGGTGGGGGAGGGGAAGGACCAAAGTGCCACAAATGGGGGGAAACTCAGAACCCTCCGGACTGGAGCAGGGCTTCTAGAGAAAGACCGCGGGCTGAGCACTGGCATGGTTTCTGCTCCCTCGGATACCCCACTGAAGGGGCAGAAAAGCACCCAAAGGCCACGAGAACGCAGAGGAGACAACAGAGGGAGCCTGGATGCTGTAAAGCCGCCGTGCCAAAGGCAGCAGGTTTCTGGGAGCAGAGGGAGCGAACTCTGAAGTTCGCCGCGAGGAAAGCCAAGAAGCCCCCGACGTAAAGCTCAGAACTGGGGCTCCTTCCGTTTTCACCGGAAAGCTGTTTAGCAGTAACCACTGACGCTGAAGAACACGCCGCCCCACAGCAACCCCACTCCTAGGGACGTACGAACAGAGGCAAACGTGTTCACAGAAGGCGGAACCGGAAGGATCAGGAAGCTCTGCGCACAGCAGCCCCCGCGCCCGAACTCTGCGAGCCCCCTGGAGAGTACGCTCGGACCCACTCCCGCAGCGGAATCCCCACCGGGACGAGAGGGGACCGCCTCGTGGGACAAGAGGAACGGGTCTCACAGGCCCAGTACTGAGCCAAAGCAGCCAGGCAGGAGCTTCTGCACGGTCCCATCTTTATGAAGTTCAACGCCAGGCAAAACGGAGCTGGGTGTGGTAGGCACCGTCCAGGAGGCCCCCAGGGAGCCACCCCCTGGTTTCTGTGCCCTGGTGGGGCGCTCCGTCCTTGTGGGTTAGCAAAGGACCGGACCCTGCAAGTGCCGCAGGGCAGCTCCGTCACCCCCACGGCACAGATGGGCGTCACCCCCCGAGGCACACAGGTGGCACAGATTGGCAAACTCAGACACACAGACCACGAGGGCTGCCAGGGGCCTTGCTGCCGATGGGGGGTGCGTGCCCCCCACCAGGTGTGCCCCCCAGTCCTTGGCCGGACCTCCTTGGCCAGGTCACCCCCAGTGCCTGCACCCCACTGTCACCCCTTCCACAATAAGCAGCAGCCTGAGGAGCACGGGGCGGAAGCGCACGGCACTCACCTGAGCGATCAAGTCTCCGTTTTCCGCGTGGACCAGGATCACCGCTCCCAGCCCCTTAAGGAAGGTGAAGGCTTCGTAGAGCTAAGGGGGATAAACAGGCCGGGGTGAGACAGAAGCAGGGCCGTCTGCAAAGGCTGCTCCTCTGCTCACCCCGCCATCACGCACGGGCCCGGCAGAGGCAGCACGGGCCGCGCCGGGAATGAATGAACTGTTTTATTCGACGACAGGTGAGCCTCGGGAAGGGTCTGCCCTTGACCCTGAGGAGGCCCGGGTGGGGCAGAACTGATCACAATCTCGGCCCGCAGGACCACACCCTGTGTCTCCACGCCTGTCCCCACCTCTGGCCTTCTGTTTGCACGGGCTGGTGGTGACGCTGCCGCCGGGAGTCGTTTCTCGTTTGACTGAAACTGTGTAACTAAACCTGCTCAGCCTGGACTGTGGTCACCCACAAACCTCGGGAGATGCGCCTCTTTACAAAATGGGAACCCTTGTTATTTGCTAGAATGCCACGGGGTGGGGGAGGGGGACATGTTCTCCAATAACTAACGCTCAGGTAATACACAACCTGCCCAGCATCACCAGGTTTAGCCAACATGGGCTCTGCCTGTCGCCCGGTTCCTGCTCCCCCCCACGAAGGCACTGCAATCCAACCTCAGCCCGTGGCAGGACCAAGGCCACTGCCTTCCCTCTGCAGGGCTCTCGGGTCCTAGCCCTGTTCCGCACGGGTGCAAGAGGACCCCACCCCCCACTGCGCGCTCTCAGGTGCAGGCAGCAGGTGTGGGAGTGCTGGGAGTGCCCGCCGGACCCCCCGTAACCAGGGCTTCGGGGGGGCAGGCATCAGAAGGAAACAGGAAAACGGCAATGATGTGGAGCGCTTCCTGACGCCTCTGGAAGTAAGACTTTCTCTAACCCTGAGGGTCTGTGTTGGAAGGCAGGACCCACGCTTCTTCCCGGCACATCACACTCAACAGTGATCATGATTAATAGCCGTGAACACCCACAGGCACCCGTTCTGCGCCAGGCACCATCCCACAGGCTTCCTGGTGGGACGTCATTTCATCCTCGGAGCCCAAAGGAACAGAGTGGTTAGGGAAGCTGCCCGAGGCTGCACAGCAAGGCCCGGCTGGCAGCGAGGTCATCTGGCTCTGGCACCCATGCCGCCCCCGCCACACCGACCCGTCCTGTTGAACAAGCAGAGGGCAGGGCCAGGATAACAAGGCAAAGCCAGGAGCCCCACAGGGGGAAGGCCAGGGCCCACGAACTGGGAACCCCACACATGTACCTATTACTTAGCATCATCTTCCTCCGCTCGTTCCCGCCAGGTAGCGACTATTTGGCGCTGGCCAGGCCAGAGATGCTTACACCTTACAGATGAGAACACGGAGGGAGGAAGTGACTGAGGGACAGCCAGGATTCTCCTCCAGGGTCAGAGCTCGTGAAACGGTCCCCAGCCTGGCTCAAGCCCCAGAATCAACTGCAGAATTTTTGGAAAACCCGAGCCCTCTCCATGAGCATCTGCGACAGAGTTTAGGGGTCTGTGTTTTTAATGCGATCTTTAGGTGATGCTAAGGATGAGCTGGGGGTGGGGACCTCCATGCATGGGGTCCCCTTCGCTCTGCCCCACGCTGATGCCAGGAAGGAGTGCAGGCCCAGGAAGGACGATGACAACACAGGGCCACGTGGCAGTTTAGCGTCAGAGCCGGGACTTGGCCCCAGAGCGCTCCCCGGCCCGTTCCGGCAGGGCGGGCCCGTTCCTGCCCAGCGAGGACAGGCGGCGCGCGGGAGGGCCTACCTGGCTGTCGGACATTTGGTAGAGATCCTTGTAGGCCATGTACACCTGGAAGGAGTTGATACCTGTTCAAGATAAAGAGAGAAAAGAAAATGCCCTTAAGGAAAATGATGCCCGTCTTCCCCGTGAATCGATGATCACAGTACAGCGTGGGAACGGCCGGGGCAGGAGGGCACACGGGAACTCACGGCAGGGGGCACGCCCAGCCCGGGGGTGTGGGCAGGGGCCAAAGGGGCCCTCCAAACTGCATCTAGAGGAGGGGGGAGGGGGAGGGGCAGGGAGGAGGGGTGTGCAGGGATGTGCGCAGGTGGAAGATGAATGCACATCGGGTGCACACGTGCTAGAAAGTGTCCTGTGGCTGAAGTGAAGAGCGCATGTGTGTTTTGGTAACCCCCTGTACGTTCTGTTAGGGTAAAATACAAATAACAGAACTCAAAGTCGCAGCCCTTGTAAAGCGCACAGTTCAGGGGCATTTAGCGCATCTACAAGGCAGCCGCACGCCACCTACATGCTTTTAAAGGGAGTGACGTGAGGTGACCGTGTCTCAGAAACAGTCTCCGGACGCCGCGTGCAGGGTGGGCGGCCGAGCCGGCAGGGGACACGCAGACAGGCAGGAGGGGCGAGGCTCTGAGCCACGCCGGGAGCTGCAGGGGCGGGGGGCGCGGCGGGAGAACCTGACCCTAATTCACCTTCGGGGGCCTGAAGACAGGACCACATTTTATACATTATTTCATCTTGCACACCCACGACACGTACTACCTAATTAACACTGGCTGATGAAATCAGAAAACACTTTGATGAAAAATGAAGAATTTAAAGCAAAAGGGTTAAACAGATTGGACTTCTTTTACATTAAGCAACAGTGAAGCCAAGCCAAGAATCTTTTCTTATGTAAAAAGCCTTGGCAACAAAAATGTCCTTTCCCCAAAGTCCTGGAATAAAGTAAAAGAAAAAATAATATTCAGAAATTAACATAAAAGTATCCATTTCAAATTAGTCAAGTAGGCTTAAATAAAAATAGGACAATTAATTGGTATTACACTCCTTGTAAAGATAAACCCTTTCTTAAACACAAAAAATATATTAGAGACACAGATAAAAGGTCAAGGGGCAAACAGGCAACACCAGAATGAGAGGTAAATTCATAGCCTTAAATGCTTCCGTATTATCATTTTTAGCCTCAGCTGAGGACACACGTATTGATTTCAGAGAGAGGGGAAGGGAGAGAAAGAAAGAGGGAGAGAAATATCAATGCAAAAGAGAAACATCTATCGGTTGCACCCCGACCAGGGACCAAACCTGCAACCTAGGTGAGTGCACTGACTGGTATAGAACCTGCAACCCTCCGGTTTGTGAGATGAAGCTCCAACCAACGGAGCCACACCAGCCAGGATACACTTCGTTATTTTTTAAAGGAAAGGGGAAGAGTAAGCTTCCATGATAAAAAATTTTTAAAGTAATGCAACTTCACTAGAAATTAGAAGTAAATAATACAAACAAAAGCAGAAGTAGTGAATTAGAAAACATGGCAGACTTAGCAAAAACTACACCCTAGAACCAGTACTTGGGGGGGAGGGGGATAAGGGAAAGCTCCCTCAGATGAAAAACTGTGAAAAAATCATGACAGATTTGACTTGTCATAAATGAAAATCTTCTATAACTTCATTCTTAAAAACACAAAACAAGCAAAAACCAACACAGTAAACATATCTGCAACAAAGAAAACACCAGACAGCAGTTATTTCTGGGGATGGGGGGAGCTGGGGCAGCTGGGACGGTTGTATTTTTTTATTAATAACTGAGTGGGGTAACCTCATAAATGGCTCATAAAGGCACAGTTTTGCTGTGTGCGATTTTCTGTATCTGTTTTATTTTATGTTAAAAAGATTCAAATGAAAGCAAAGAAGCAAAAACCACTCGAGGCAAGCAGACAACTGCAGCAGAAAAACGGCTAACGAATAAAGATAAGAAAGGGAAGTGGTCGTATCTGTAATCAAAGTGACTCCGGGGAAAACCTCGGCGGGACACCCGCCCCGTTTAAAGGCTGCGGCTGCCGCTGGGCGGCGGCTCTGGGAGGGGACAACGTGGCCTTTCTGACACGGCAGGTAGATGGTGACGATAGGACCGTAAGACAACGGGACAGTCCCTGGGCACCTGGCTTAACCAAGTGCTCAGGTTGTAAAGAAACGTCTCTGGTTATTAGAATAAAATGTTTTAATTTAAAAAATAATAATGTAAGTTGCCCAGTGCTAGCGAATGTGCCTCAAAATGAGTCCCTCCCCCGGAGCAGGGGACAGTGAGACCGGGCGCCAGCACTCCGTAAGGGCTCAGAGAACAGGGAAGCGCCACACGCCGGGGCTGCGAGTGCGTCCCCGTCTGGGGCCCGCTCCTCCCCTGGGAGCCCTGGGACGCACAGCAGAGCCGGACTCCCAGACGCGCCCCCTCCCGAGGCCGTCACCGCAGCCTCTCTCCCGGGAAGGAGCACACCCTCAACAACCGTGCCGGACACCTCTGGGGCCGCCAGCCCGTTCACAACACCCCCCCCCCCTTCTCAGGACTTTCGCACATTTCCTGGCAACTCCGTTTCCCCGACCCACCCTCTGACCGTGGGGGCAGCCGAGATCACACCCTGCGGCCCGGGCCCCAGCCGACGCTGAGCTGGGCCACGAGGAGAGTCCAGCTGGTACCCAAAGACACCTGGCCGGTCTCCAAGACAGATGTGCACCCTCAGAGGTGGGCTGTTCCGTCCCACCGCAGGAATGATGGGAGCGGGGGACACAGGAGCGGGGGGAGGGGGAGGACAGAGCTGGGTTATGACCAGATGGCCCCGTGAGGGTCCTTTCCACAGACCCTGTTTTGTCATCCGCAAACCAGCAAGTGTCCAGCTCAGCGCCATGAACTGCATTCGCGGTGCCGAGCAGCCACCCCACCGTCTCCAGAACGCTTCTTGCTGGCAAAACGGAAACTGTGCCCCATTAAACAGCCCCCATCCCCCACCCCCCACTCCCTAGCACCCACCATTCTACTCTCTCTAGGGACCCGACTCCCCTAGGGACCTAGAGTGCCATCGTACGGTGTTGGTCCCCTGATGACTGGCGTGTCCTCCAGGTCCACCCACGGCGGCGTGTGTGATAGAATTCCCTTTCTTTGTAAGGCTGAGGAGCATCCCACTGCATGGATGGACCACATTTTCTGTATCCGTTCGCCCATGGACAGACACTCAGCTTGTTTCCTTTCGTGGCTGGAGAACCAACACTGAGCCTAGGTGGCGGGTCCTGCACCTGCTGCCTGGGCCCCGATGCCACGGATGCAGAGGAGCCACCGAGGGAGCCTCAGAGGCCAGCGCAGTGACCTGGCCCACGTCACCAGGTCAAGAAGTGTGAGAGCAGGGTTCAATCCCAGGGGGCCAGCTTCTGGGGGCTTTCTATATACACCCCGCTGCTGTCTGTAAGGATGTGATGCGTCCTTTCCTTGTGCACTTGTGAGAGACCGAGGAGGGAGACGATGGGAAGTCTGCCCCCTTCCCCGTCGTCCCTCCCCAACACCCCCGCCAGACGGGGGGCGGGCAGTGCCCAGTGTCCATGCCCAGCTCTTTGCTCTGTGGACACACCTGCCCCAGCGAGCGTGCGCGTCCTAACAGAGACGCCCTTCCCCCACAGCAAACAACTCAACAGCCTGTGCTGAGCCCCAGCCTCCTTGGGACACGAGGGACCCACCATCCACCCCCACCTGCCAGCTGCAGGGAGCGCTGCAGGAGGAAGACCCTCAGCCGTCACTGAACCTCTGAATGATCCTCTGAGGAGACAGCTGCTGAGCTCAAGGCCATGCCCTTCCCAGAGGGCCACTCCCAATGCCTGGCGTCCCCTGCCCTGTCCTCCCTCAGGACAAACATGCAGGGCGTCCAGGTCTCTGAGCATCTCGTGGGCAATCCTGAGAGCCCTCCCGGGAGGCAGGCTGACGGTCCCCTAAAGAGGCTCACTCCCTGACCCCCCGAACCCGAGAATATGTTCTCTCCCAGGCAAAAAGGCTCTGCAGACAAGACCAGACTGAAGACCCCGAGACGAGAGGCCATCCTGGGTTTTTGGGGTGAGCCCGATGCAGTCATCAGGGTCACAGAGGGAGATGTGACAATGGAGGGAGACTGGGACATTGCAGGGCTGGGGCCAAGGAGGCGGCAGCCGCTGAGCTCGGGAAAGCAAGGACCCTCCCCGGAGCCTCTGGAAGGAACGCGGCCAACTCACACCTAACACCTGGATTCTGGCCCCTAAGACCCATGTCCGACCCCCAGTGGGTCATGGTTTTAAACCATGGCGTGGCTGGTTTTGTCCCAGTGGCAACAGGGAACGAACACACACCCACTTCCTGCAGGTCCATTTCTGCTGACAATCTTTAAAAACCCCCAACTGGTGACAGGTCAACCCAGTATCGCCACGAAAACTGACATACAATGACCATAAACTAATAACGGACACTACGGAATCCTTACCCCAAGCCAGCACTGCCCAGGGGACTCTACAGACAGTCTCTCATTTGATCTTCAAAACAACCAGTTTCCAGATGGGGAAACTGAGGCAGGGAGGTGGAGGGACTGACCCAGGCTCACACATCTGCTCACTGGAGAGCTCTGGTGTCCGTGACATTTTATTGAGTGGGGAAAAAGCATAATGCAGAATAGTATGCATATTATAATCCCATTTATGTAAAAGTTACATGCGTGTGTCGACATGTATGCAACTAGGATATGTATGTACATAGTCCAAGGTTTTGTATACGCATATACAGATAGGAAAGCAAAATATCAAATTATCACTTTTTATTTACACAGTTCCATATCCTCTCTCTAAATACGCACTGATTCTGAAACTTAAACCAATAAAAAGCACTTTGCAATGCCAGTTACCCTTAAAACCCCTGAGTGCACCTAAAACCCTCACCCCGTCTCTCCCGGCAAGTTCCTCGTCAAGGGACGAGAACACGTCTCTGCCCCTCCCAGCCCAATGCCCGGAACGGGACCCCACGGAGAGGTGTGTCGCTCATGACCACGTGTGACCCCGTGTTCCACCCCAACCCCACAGCGAGGCCATGACGGGTGAGCTGAAGCCCCTGGTAACCAGTAGAACTGCTCAGGAGTTAACATCAGGCCGTCCCCTCTCCTCCACGAGGGACCCGCGCCAAGACCCCCAGGGGATGCCTGGGACTGTGGATGGCAGCAAGCCCCCCAGACACCACACTTTTCTCACGCATACACGCCGACGGTAAAATGTGCCTGATAGGTCGGGCACGGTAAGAGAGTAACAGCGATGGCCCATGATGAAAAGAACCGCGGTAACCATACCGTGATGAACGCCACGTGGACGTGGTCTCTGTCTGTGTCTCCCGCCCACAGACAGAACACGTTTCCACCTGAGCTCAGCTCCCCACACCGCGCCTGCACCCTTGGCAGCTTGAGGTACGACAGGAAGAATCATTTGCCGTAGGTCCTCGCAACCTCAGCATAGGATTTTTTTCTTGTTAAGGCAAGAACGTCCCCTTTCTCGCTGACGGGAAGCACCGCGCAGCCTCGCTGTGGCACATCCCACGGGCCTGCAGCTCTGCTCCTGTGCTTTGGGGCCGTCATCAGGGGAAGGAAGGGCGCCGTGAACAACGCCCCGCAGCGCTGTGACGGCCGATCTGATCCCCGAGCAGGACGGTGCACAGGGCAACGGCTCGCGTCTGGCGCGGGACCGCACCACACCGCTCAGAAGGGCACACGGTGGAACCCTGACAAACTGCTTACTCCTGCTAGTTTCCACTGAGCATTTCCGGACCCCCGTGGGCCGCAAGTAACCGAAACCGCGGAAAGTGAAGTTGCCAGAGGGGGTGATGCCTGTACACTGTACGCTTCCTCAGACGAGGATTCTGTGCAAAATAAGAGCATGACTGGCAGGCCCTGAGCCGGAAGGGGGGCCGCCTCCCTGCCATGGAGGACTCGGCCACACAGCCCTGACACGCGGGCAAAGGACACGATCGGACAGTCACGCGAGGGAAAACGTGCACGCGGCGTTTCACGTGATGAGCACCTGAAGACCAGCGAGGGTAACGGCAGACGGACCCTCCCCCATCGAATCAGCAAGGGTTCCCTAGGAGCGGCAACACCCAACGGTGGGAACATGTGGGGGGCCAGGGACACGGGTCTGTGGGCGTGCCCGGGGGGGGTGCCCCTCGGAAAAGCAGTCTGGCACTACGCGTCATGACCCCGAAGTAACCCTGACTTCACTTCTGGAAATCTGAGGAAGTCATCGGAAACACAAACTAACGTGTATATGCGAGGCTGTTCCCCGTAACACAACTTCCAGCACCGCGAGCGGGAAGCCCAGGCGCCCCGTGAAAGCAAAGCCGCTGAGCCATTACGAGCTACTAAAGTTATTGATGAAAAGTAATGGTGACTCACAAGGCGCGCAGTAAAAGGAGGGGCTCCCGAGTACTGCAAACGTGGAACTAGGTAAGAGAGACGCGTGTGAGCGGACAGGGAACGGGAGGCAAGGACCCCTAATGTGCGTGCTAAGTGGCCACTGGGACGAGGACCCAAGGAAAAAACATGTTTTCCCGTCTCTCAATTTTCCGATTTTTTTTGGTATTGTGGTAATGGTACTTTTATAATGAGAAAAGACAGCATATCTATTTTTTAAATCCTCACCCGAGGATACGTTCATTGATCTTAGAGAGGAAGAGAGAGGAAGAGTGGGAGGGGGAAGAGGGAGAGGAAGAGAGAGAGAAATATCAATCAGTTGTGCCCTGTACGTGCCCAGACCAGGGATCAAACCCACAGCCTAAGCATGTCCCCTGACTGGGAATCGAACCAGCAACCTTTTGATGTACAGGACGATGTTCCAAACAAATGAGCCATCCAGCCAGGGCAGCATATCTCATTTAATAAAACACCCCCCAGCTCTCCTTGAAGCACTGCATCCAAGGCTGCCGCCGCAGCCTCTGGAATGGCCCCTTTCCAGACTGACTACATGTGCCCTGGCTCCTCCTGGTCTCCTGGGCTTTGCGTCCGTGTGTCTTCTGTTCAGTTCACCTCCATCCGATGTGATGCCCACTGTGCAGCGTCCTCACTGTGCGGACACCTGGTGTGGCCCCGAATGGGGGGAGCCCAAGGGGAAGACAGGGGTGCACAGACACAAGCCCCTTCTCCCTCACAGAGCGCAGGGTTTCAGGGAAGTACCAGACAGGTGACCAGAATACTGTCATCCAAGGACAGTGGAAAAGGTGCCTCAAAAGAAGCCCAGGTAGCCCACTGTGGAAATTTCAGAGAGGAAGCAGTTCTGCCACAGAAATGGGAGGGGGCGCTCGCTGAGCTGGGTAGCAAAAGAAAGGGCCTGGGGGCATTCCTGGCGGGGAAAGCATGAGCAAAGGCCCCGCAGTGTGGCAGCATTCAGGGGACAGCACCCAGGACAGCGAGCACCCAGAGAGTTCATGGTGGAGGCAGAAAGGTGCAGCGAGATCGCTGAGGGCCAGGCACCAAGTCGTGAATCAGGCCTTCTTCTGTGAACGGGGGACCTCCAGGGGCCCATCCCTCCGTTGTGTCGCAGCGCACAGTGGGGCTCATGGCAGATGCAGATAAAGGGACTTTAACTGCATGCAATCAGGTCCACCAAAGTCACAGGGATTCCAGAGCCATGCCCCTCTGGGGCTGCAACTGACCTTTGTCCTGCACCAGCACCTCCAGCTCCTCCCGAATGCCGTCGTACCAGCTTGTGATGTCCACGTGGAGGGAGTAGTCGCAGCAGGATTTGGTGTCAGCCGCCTCATGCCATTTCTCGAAGGAGGTCAGCAGGCTGGACCCAGGTTCCGGGACCACGTGGTCAACTGGGACAGAAAAATGTGTCACATTCCAAGATGTTTAGGACCCAAGTTGCTCCAGTGGAAGCCTCTCTGCCACCATCATCATCATTATCACCATCATAACCACCACCACCACCATCACCACCAACACCATCATCACCACCACCATCATCATCACCACCATCATCATCACCACCATCATCATCGCCATCACCATCATCATCACCACCACCATCATCATCGCCATCACCATCATCATCACCATCATCATCACCACCACCATCACCATCATCATCATCACCATCATCACCATAATCATCACAATCAAAATCACCATCACCATCATCACCATCACCATCATCATCAACACCATCACCATCATCATCATCGCCACCATCGTCACCATCATCATTCCATCATCATCATCACAATCAAAATCACCATCATCACACCCCACCATCACTGTCAATATTACCATCACTGCCACCATCAAATCACAATCATCAGCAGGGACACTGTCACCACCACCTTTAGTCTCATTACCACCACTGTCACCCCTATTATTGTTATTGTCACCTGCAGCAGCATCACAGATATTTCTCAAATGCTTAGAAGTGTCAGATACAGAGGCGTTACACCAATTATCTCATTAAATCCTCACAACCATCCTGGGACAGAAACATGAATATCCCCATTTTTCAGATGAAGAAACTGAGGCTCAGAGAGGGTTAGGCACTTGTCCAAGGCCACCCCACCAGGAACCAGGGCTGGGGGAACGCCCACAGAGCCTTGCCAGCTGCAGTTGGAGCCCCCTCCCGCTGCACCTGCCACGGGAGAGGCACTATTTGTTATGCAGCATCCTGGTGGCGATGCTGACGAATACAACTGCCTTCCAGCTGTGTCACCTTAAGGCTACTCGCTTCTCGGAGCCTCTGTGCCGACACGTGCCGTAACAGTACCTATGTCACTTGTTCCAAAACTTTAGCCGTCTGCAGAGCATGTTCGGGAGTTTTTGCTTTATCTCTCTATAATCCGTATCAACTTAACTTAATACCTTTCCTAAATCAATTCACAGCTTCTAAAAACCTAAATTCTGACTTCAGTCTCAACCTAAGTGATAACATCCATGAGGTGCTAGTTATTTTATTTCAATATGCATTAAAATACTTTATAATTTTCAATGCCTGCATTGCCTCTAAAGTCATTTTGTGAGCCACCGGGAGCACATAACACGCTGACCTGTATGGCAGGGCTGTGGTGACAATCACACCGAATGGCACCCTGACCAAAGTGCCTGAGGCATGCTGAGCACTCGCGTGTTGCTGATGATGCTGGGGATAAAGACAAGTCACGGTCTGTGTCCCTAAGGTCCCCGGGGTGCAACTCACTGATCATCGTGGTCCCGCCCGCCAGCGCCGCCCGGGTCCCCTGGAAGAAGTCGTCAGCGGCAGCCATCCCCTGGGAAGGCTTCTGCAGGTATGTGTTGACATCAATCCCTCCGGGAATAACCATCCGCCCGTTGGCCTCAATGGTCTTCACTCCACCAGGAACGATTAAGTTCTCTCCTATTTGTCTGAAGACAAACAAGAGAGAGGACTTGGGTGCTTAAAGGGAAAGGAAATGGGAGTCACCCACGCAGCTTCACAGCCACCGGGAAAACAGCTCTGAGCCAGGCGCTATGCGGGGCACTGGGTGGACAGAGGTAACTCCAGGGGCAAATGGTCACGATCCAGCGCAGCAGAGGGGTGGGGAGCACAAGGCAGGCTGCTTCACCAGCCTGCTTATCTGGGAAGGCTTCCAGGGGGAGGTGGCGGCAGAGCTGACTCCACCAGAGGTGAGGCCAGCATCTCCATCAAGTGGTGAAGAGCTCTCCAAATAGCTCATCACTCCAGAGCACATCACATACTCTTAGCAACTGGCTTGGGGACAGAGGAGAGTGTTTGCAGCGGGACAGAATGAAAAGTCCTTTCAGAGGCAGTGTTGTGGGCTGAACTGTGTCCCCTCCCCCCAAATTTCTATGCTGAAGCCCAAACACCAGGACCTCAGCGTGTGACTGTACTGGACAAGGGGCCTTTAAAGAGGCGACTAAGTTAAAATGAGGCCACCAGGGTGGGTCCTGATTCAACAGGACTGGTGTCCTCATAAGAAGAGGAAGAGACACCAGCAGCCCACATGCAGAGAAGGCCAGGTGGGGACACGGCGAGGACAGGGCTGTCACAAGCCAAGGACAGAGGTCTCCAAAGAGACCCACCCTGCCGCTGGCACCTCCTGGACTTACAGCCTCCAGAACCGTGAGAAATCAAAGTCTGTGGTTTAAGCCACCCAGCCTGGGGTGTTCTGTTGGGGCGGCCCGAGAACTAAACCTGGATGTCAGCAGAGGCTGGAGAGGGAACCCCCGGGGCTGGAGAGGGAACCCCCGGGAGGAAGTGAGGAAAGGCTCCAGCCCCAATGCATGTCTCTCCTTTGCGCGCCAAGGCTCTGTCTGTAAGCCAAACCCGCCCCTCTGTCCCGGCCCCTCCGCCCAATTCTGGAATTCCAGGCAGGCAGGAGAAAGCTGTGAATTCGGCCGGTGGGCGAGGCTGCAATTCACGCGCTGCCCGGGCCGGGCTCTGCGACGCAGGGCAGTTTCCGCCTCCTGCCTGCCCCTCCCATGAGACAGAACAGGGACCTGCACGTGCACTCAGCCTCCGCGTGAGCCTGCAGGAGGGCTGTGGCCCCGGCACGGAGCCAGGGGGCACTGCAGACACGCTAGTCCCTTCCCCACCCGCCATGTAACCCCCCCAAACGTCTCCGTCCCTCATGTGCACAGGAGCGCAACACAGTCCTTCCGGCCCCAGCCTTCCCACCCTCCGTGGGCTGGGCAGCCCAGGGGGGCTGGCTTCTTCCAAGGTCTCTGTGTGAACCCACTTTATGAGCCCGTCCTCCAGGTACACGTCAGCGTAGAAGGACTGGTCATCATTGACGACACGCCCGCCTCTGATGAGGAGCCGGTCACTCTGAAAGGCCAAGCAAAGCATCAGGCGTCACTGAGGGAAAGCCAGGAGCATTTTTCTGTTTAAGTTTCCATAAAAAATTACTCAAATATTTTCAAAAGTAACCAATGGCATAAAAAGCAAGACCTGAACTGATGTGGAATCTCACGATCCTGGGAAGTTCACTGTCCCCCCTGCTTTGGGCCCCTGCTCAGTGTCACTTCCTGAGGGCCCTCCCCGTGGCGGCCTGTTTGGGACGCCACACACCAGTGTCCTGCCAGCAGACCCACGCCTCCTGCCCGCTGTGTGTTTACACAGTACGCACTGTAGTATGTCTGGCGTCCTTCACACTTATACGTTTGTCTAAAATGTGACTTGCCCTACTGACAGCAGCGCCGTGATGTGTTTCCCCACTGGACGGGTCAGGCACGCCTCACAGAGGACCGACCCCGTACACATGGATGTGGATGGATGGCGCCACGGGGGGTTTGCTCTGCAGTTGTCCTTACGAGACTGTCAGCTCCACGGGGCAGAGGGGTCATCTATTTTATTCACAGCTGCATCTCCCATACCTTGGACACAGCCTGGCTGGCAGACTGGCTGGGGGGTGGATGGATGGATGGATGGGTGATGGATCAAAGGATGAATGGGTGATGGATCAAAGGATGGATGGGTGGATGATGGATGGAAGGATGGATGGATGGATGGATGGGGGGGTGGATGGATGATGGATGGATGGATGGGTGGATGGATGGATGGATGATGGATGGATGATGGATAGAAGGATGGATAGATGATGGATGGATGATGGATAGAAGGATGATGGATGGAAGGATAGATGGGTGATGGATGAATGGATGAATGGATGAGTGGATGAGGGATGGACGGATGGGTGGATGAGTGGATGGATGGATTGGATGGGTGGATGGATGGATGCCTTGAAGGATGAATGGGTGAAGAGGGAGAGAAAAGACATCACAGCCATGGGACAAAGAACTATAAGCTACGATCCAAAGAAGAGAAGGATGACCCAGCACATCCTGTTCCCCAGCAGGAGGGGCTCTGGGGAACGTGGCTAGAAGCTCAGTCGCACCTGGGCCCAACACCTGCCTCTTACCCCTAAGACGGAGGCCAGCCAAGATGTGTCCACCCCCACGGAGGATGCCCTCTGGAGGGAAGAGGGGGGACAAGCTGTGCACACCCAGAAGGTGGGACAGCCGGAGTGCCGGTTCCCTGGCACCAGCAGCGGGTGGGTGGCTTCCGGGACACAGCCTCCCGCCAACAGCCACCCGCTTGTCACGTTTAATGGGGGGCTCTTCAGGCTCAGCCTGAAACATGGTATTAACTGTGCTGTGAGCCAGAAGCTCAGCCCCTCCCTGCTCTGCTTCGCAGCATCGGAGGGCGGAGCTCGTGCCCCAATCCACACCCGCCCCCCACTCCCCGCCCCCCTGGTTTGCGCAGCTGCGGCAAACGGGTTGACGCTCGGGGTGTTCTCAGGGCCCCGTATTTTTCTTAAGAAAATAAACCTCTAATAAGGCAAGAGCTTATGACTCTCTCATTATCTTTCTTAAAACCAGCAGTGCTTTTGCTTTTTAATCAGCGTTTTCGAAGCCATGCTCCTTGGAACTTGAGGGGTTCTAGCAGATGTTGTCCCCAAAGGGGACTCCCAGGTGTAGCGGGGTGAGGAAATCTGGGTTAAACAGAAGCAAGACGGCCTTTGTGACGGAAACCCCGGCCCCTTGATCTGCTGACGCACAGCGTGACCACTCAACAGGGGGACTGGGCTCCAAACGCAGACCCTCCTGTTCAGTGGAAAACCTGACAAGGGGGCTCTCCCACAGAAGCCGCCTTAGGAAAAGTGCGGTAGGGACGGGCGTTCCTGTCGGCACCGCAGGGTCCCTATGGTGCATGAGCTCCGATCTGCCCTCCGGGGGAAACGGGGCTCAAGGCCAGGTGGCCGCCCCAGTGCACCCAGCTAACAAGAGTGCCGGTCAGGCCAAGGTTTCCTAACTTCCCCTCCAGCGCCTGCTCCATCAAACACACTTCTGTCCCATTTTAAAACATTTTCAAAGTCTGGAATCCACAGCATCCCATCATCATATTCCACTCGAAAAAAGCCAAGGTCTGCGACCCAAGGACCTAATTCTCTGGGGCTCCTTTTCTTTTTTCTTTCTTTTTAATTATTGATTGATTTGAGAGAGACACAGACAGACAGATAGACATCGCTTTGTTGTTCCACTTATTTGCATATGTTCATTAGTTGATTCTTGTCTGTGCCCTGACCAGGGGCTGAACCCACAACCTTGGTGCATCACGATGATCATGCTCTGACAAACTGAGCTGCCCAGCCAGGGCCTGGCTCCTCTCCTCACGCCGGAAATGCAAGTGTGGAAACTCACAGAACTGTGCACAAGAAAGAGTCAATTTTATAGGACAGAAAACTTTAAGAATTTGATAAAAGTCACATGTTTAAAAGAAAAAAGAAAAATACCCTCCCTCTCACAGATTACCGCGAGGAATAAACAGAATATATGAACAACGACAAACTCTGCATAAAAACCACTGTGAAGGACTTTGAAGAAAATAAAAAGCTAATTAAAAGTTCCACAAAATCTCCCCAGCTAGGGTATGCCAGAGCCGGCCAGCTCGTTCCACGGTGACAGCAGGGACCTAAGGGAATTATGATCGGCGTGACTCACGTCCTTGGATCGGTGCTGTGCAAGAACAAAACGTCAAGAGTCAGGGAGATGCAGGTTCCAAGCCTCGGCAGGCCTCAGTGACCCCATCTGTAAAACGGGGACAAGTGTTCCGCTCTCACAGGGCTGCTGGGAGCACCCGCTGGGACACACAGTGCTCAGCTCAGGCCTGGCACGTGGAAATCACGGCTGCAGGTGCACACATTGCTTATCCTTCGCCGTTTTCTGTAGCAGGCGCTACACTCACAAGAGGTATCTGCTGAAGGAAGGAGTTCTTAGGCCTGTGGGGGAGACTGAGTCACAGCCAGGCCTCTGTGGCCAGTGTGGTAAGGGCTGGCAGAGGTTGGCAGGAGCCCTCCCAGGGGAATGAGCTTGCTCTGAACTTGAAGTAGGAAGGAGCCCCACACAAAAGGAGCAAAGAGAATGCAGGGAGGGGAGGGAGGCGCAGAGATGGAAGGCACCTGCAGGCTTGGGCACCTGTAAGTGGCTTCGTCTGCTGGAGCATGGCCTCAGTGGGGGACCTGCAGAGGCATGCCCGTGCCAGCTCCCGGGGACTCTGAGGGACTCTTACGTGGTGGCAGGAGGGAATCTGGGCTGGTGGCAAAGTCACAGAGGGGTTCATCCGGGAGGAACTCAAACACACGCAAGTTTCTGAACCAAGATGCCATGCCAACACTGGGCGGAGGTGGCAGCAGGGAATGTCACCCTCTGTCTACCGACCGTCCTCACAGCTGGGACTCCTCAATAAAAATTAGTGCCAATCAAGTTTGCAAAGGGTAGCAAGGGCCTTAAAATTGTTCACGGCTTGATCTAGAAACCTGGAGCCAGGAGTTTGTCCCCAGGAAAATATCCCGAGCGACGGTGAGGAACTGTACACTAAAATGTGACCCTAGATTAGTTACAACCTATCAGCACCCCGCTGATGGGATATCATTCAGATACTTAAACTATGCTCCAGGATTTTTAATAACCACCAATAGAACTGAACAACAAAATATCAGCTGAAAAAGTAAACGGTCAAACCTTTTCCATGGTGGCGACTCTGGGGTGAATAGATCTTTCGGGCAGTAGTTGACTCTCCCCCCCGGCAGAGAGTATGGGGTGCCTGCACAGCCGTCTGCCATCACACTTCATGCCATGTTCACACACCTGCCTCTCTCAGGGCTGTACACCCTTGGTGGCCAGGAGAGCCACGTGCAATTCCTCACTGGCTCCCTGGGGCCCAGCAGCCGGCTCACGCTGCATTTAGCGCGTGTTCGCTGAGCAGGGGGACAGGGCGGTGACGGACAGGAGGCAAAGGAAGGAGGGGCGGGGGAAGGAATATCTGAGAAGAGAGAGTGAGAAGGAGAGAGAAGGCGAGTGATATAAAAATTATAGAGATGACAATGTGGGAGGAAGGGAGGGAGGGAGGGAGGGGACAAAGAGAATGAGAGAAGGAAGCAGAAAACCAGGCTGACAGATCAGAGACCCCTCTTTCTGCCTTTAAAATTGCCTGGGAGCCGAAGCCACTGCCCAGGGACACAGGCTGGCTGGGCGTGGAGGTGGCACCACACGGATGATGCCGGAGGCCCCCTTCTGAGGCGCCCCCCACCCCTCGTGCTGGGCAGGCGCCCCGTCTCTGCTGCCAACGGCCCTGCGAGTCAGGAGAAGCCTGGGAAGGGAAGGGTTTCCTCTCTGAGCCTGCTATTATCTCCCTTCCAGTCCCCACTGGGCGGCCCGAGCTGGGGCTGGCAGGCTGCCCCGTGACCCTCACAAACGCTGCGCATTATGCCGGGCACCGCTTACAGAAAGCAGCTTGAAAACAGGCATTGCTGCCCACACGGCAGCACGAGAACAGCCGGCCGCCGCCAGGAGGGACAGCGCTCGCGTCACTACCTGGCCCTGAGTCCTCTTCTCCCCGGGGATGAGACCTGCCGTCCCCACCAGAGTCAGAGGGATAAACAGCCCGTTAAGGTCTGGGGAGTCTAAGAAGGAAGCAGAGGTGTCTTCTCACCAAACCAACACTTGCCCCCCAACCACGGGGTCAGCGACCTTGGCCGTGGGGGAAACGGCAGAGAACCAAGGCTGTGTTACAGAGACAGTGGGGAAAGACAGCGGCTGCGGCATCAAGGAGGGGACGTGGGAGCTGGGCTCTGACATATGAGAGGTTTGTGAACTTGGAACAGGGAGAAGGGGACATTCCAGCAGCATAAAGAGTACAGACCCAGACCTGGGGGTCTCCAAGTGCCAGGCTCCCCCGCGCAGACGACGAACGGAAGGCTGATGCGTGTGCTGTCCGTGGTCCTGAAACGCCTCTGGGTCTCTCCAACCCTAGGATGAGAAGTGCCCTCTCCCTCCCACCTCATCTCGGCTCCCTGGGGTATTTGCAGTCTTTTCATTCCCGCAGGACCAAAGCGATCACGGCTTATACTTCATAACGCCTGGTGCTGGCTTCAAGGCCTTTCAATCAGTCCCACTCCGCCAGTACCTTCCTTCTCCCGCCCCAGCGAGCTGGGAGGCACGCACACAGCCCCCCTCCGACCGCCGCTCTCCGAGGGCGCTTCACGATGCAGAGGTTGCAGTCAGGGGTCAGCACGTGAGTAAATGTGGAAAAGGCATCTCAGCAGCTGGGTCCTCACACCGGGGGCAGCTCCAGCCAGGCTGCTGGGGTGCCCAGGTCAGCAGGAAGCGGCCCGACCCATCAGTGGACGGGGGCTCGCAGTGAGGCAATGGCCGCTCATTGCTGGAAAGATGAATAATCCCTTTCTTTCCAAAGGACAGTCATGGAAACGGGTCCCCAAAAGGCCAGGGGAGCCCCGATTTTGGAGGCATGGGCTCGTCCATGCACTAAATGCCGATGGCACTGCTTTAAGACCAGGGAAGCGTCCAGGTGAGTGCTGAACATTATTAACCCTCCGACTCCTACAAGCCACGGGTGGCGAGCCCATGTCTGCAACTCCAAAATTCAACAGGACGGAAGCCACCCCCACGCGCATGTACGATTCACAACACGACCCCGCAGCCTAGCAGATCCCATGAAAGATTCCAGTCCAGGCGCCTCTGCCCAGGTTTCCATTTAGCAGATCTGGACGGTGGGCCAGGAATTATGTGATTAACCAACGCCCCAGATTAGGCAGACCGCGCCCCTCGCAGCCCAGTCCACCCCGCCCTCCAGGCCAGCAGCCCGAGCAGGTGTGACCGCACCCTCCTGAGCTTGGCTTTAACGGGCAGGTGGGTGTCAGGGTGGCTCCCGAGAGCCCGCCCTCAGCCGTGGAAACCCACAGGACCCCAGAATGGCGCCTCCTTCAGCCTGAGTCCCAGAAGGAGAGGAGAAGAGGAGCATTCCCTGACGCAGACAGAAGCCTGCGGACAAACCCAGCTGAACTCTGCTAAGCCTCTGCCACGCACAGACCTGCGGCCCTACGTCAGTATTTGGTGCCAGAAGCAAGTGATGGGGCTGTTTGCTGGTCAGAGTTACTGCCGTCAGGATTCTGTGCACAAAGCCGCCGGCACCGTGATTACTGTCAGGGTCCAGCACTTCAACTCCATGGCTCGGTCACCACCTTC
The DNA here is from genome assembly GCF_987537825.1 of Furipterus horrens. Lineage (NCBI taxonomy): Eukaryota > Metazoa > Chordata > Mammalia > Chiroptera > Furipteridae > Furipterus > Furipterus horrens. The sequence goes on from NW_028327172.1 coordinate 214,988,418, forward strand.
AGCAGCTGGAGCCCCCTGCCTGCTGGGTTCCCCTCCTGACCACCCACCATCCTACCCAGAGCACACTCATGGGACTCACAGAAAACCAGCCCAGGGCCTCTGAGGTGGCCTCAGGGGCAGCCGTCAGCCGGAGGCCCTCTGCCACACTTCCCAGGAAAGCAGCCCTGGGAGTGACAACGGCCTGACACCCCACCTAATGAACACCGTCTGCTGCGCTCACATGGCAGGGGACACGGTGGCGCCTTCCTCCTTCCTGACTCAGAAATACAGGCGGTCCCCAGGGACTGCAGGCCTTCGCTGGGGGTTCAGACCCGTTTCCATGGCAGCCGCCATGACAACAGCGAGATCTCAGACCCCACAGTACCTGGCACCTGGATCTCTCGCGTGACCCCAGGAGTGGAGTGGGCAGGGCCCTCGGGCCGCCTTCAGGGGGAGAGCACCAGCAGCATCGGCCTCTGCGCCAGCACGCACGGCTGCGTTCCCTCGTCTCCCCGCACACAAAGCCACCTGAACGGAAACCCGCTGCCTTTAAGAAAACCGTGTTCCTGAACACCCAGTGTCAACTCAGCTTTACATGGTCTCCAGTTTTAATTCTTAAGTCCTGCCCCCTTTATTTAAAAGATGGGTCGCTCTTTTTAAAAAGATTTTTTTTAAATTTATTTTTAGAGGAAAGAGAGGGAGAGAAAATTGATCGATTGCCTCTCATACACTCCCCCCCACCGGGGACCAAACCTGCAACCCAGGCACATGCTCTGACCAGGAATCGAACTGCCGGCCTTTTGCTTTGCGGGACAACACCCAACCCACTGAGCCACACCGGCCAGGGCGATTCTTAAGTCCCTTTAAGAAGTGGGTACGGTTGCTACAAATGGGGAAACTCGGAGACATGCAGCCAGGTGCGTGAGGCACACAGCCAGGAGACGGTGGAAACACACCTGAATGTGCAGCCACCCGGCAGCTACTAAGGGACAGCCCAGTGCCTCCTGGTGGCTCTCCCAGGGTTCTCCTCGCTGCCCCTGCTAGCACACCTGAGCCTCAGTGCCGTTCTCTCGACGCGGGGAAGAGCGAGAACAGCCCGTGCGGATGGAGGCGGCCGCCCCTGGAGCACCTCGGGCCTCCCCTTCCCTCCGCTGCGATTGTCATGACTGTGGCCGACAGGCAGGCGGGCAGAGCAAGGGCTCCCCAGGGGTAAGCCATCAGGCGTGAGGCCCATTCCCCAAGGGACCACCAACAACGCCCCTGGGAGCCAAGCGCTCTCACCCCATCATCTCACTCCGTCTGCTGGGTCAGGACGGCGCGCTCGGCCTAACCTGGACCCACACTTACTAACAGCCCCGCGGCTCAGGCCAGCCCACCCCTCGGGGCTTCAGTCTCCAGCCTGCAGCACAGGGCGCTGTTCCGAGCAGTAAATGAATTAGCAGGGGGACAGCACTGAGACCCGCCGCATCCCCTCGCAAGCTGGGGGGTCAGATCGCCTTCAAACGCTGCTTCCACCTTCAGGCTCTCTCTAGCCTCTCACTCCCCAAACCCCTCCCCCCACGGGGCAGCCCGAGAGCTTCCCGAAACCCCGACACAACATGTCAGGCCTCTACTTAAGCCTCCCCTCCCCACGCCCATCCCCACCTGGAGGGTGAAGTACACCCTCTTGGCTCTTCCAGGCCTGGCCGCCCCCTCCCCTGACCCTGTGCCCCCGGACCCGTCTGCTGGTTCCCAAAGCGGCACGTCCCCAGTCCTGGACCTGCCCCCGGCCCTCCTGTTACCCGCACGTCCTGGCACACCTGCGGGGCCCACTGGTTTCCAGCTCACCCTCTCAGGCAGTGTCCCGACTCCAGGAACTTGCGGTCACCCCCTGGAGCCCCCACAGCATGAGGCTGGCACCCCCGGTCAGCATGGCCTCCTGACCTCGTGCTGCTTTGTCTGCCGGCTCATTTTTAAGTGCGTATCTTTCCCCTGCGGCCGTGAGATCCTTCACACCGGCAACTACACCTCAACCCCACACGGCTCCTTAGCAGGGCAACCTGTGCAGCATCCGTACCTGCTGGGAGCCGCCGCTTCCTCACCTGTCGGGGGCACTCACCAAAGCCCGACCTCACAGGGTTCATTAAGATATTATGTACAAGCTCTCAATACACTGAATACCGGCCTATAAAACCCAATGTTTGATGCCACGTTTCTGCGTCTGGAAAGTTCCCATGGCGTTCATCAGCTGGAACACTGTTTACACCAGTTTAAAAGGTGCCTAGTAATTAGGTTTTATGTTACGCCCATTTTATCCTGCCTGCCCAGAAACCAAGGAGAGAGAAAAAAAAAAGAAGGTAAAGAAAAATAATGGAAAGAAAAATCCGAACACTGCACCTGGAAATTATGCTCGATAAGGAATCAAGAACTGGGACCATTTTGAAAGAGAGAAGGTCCCAGATCAAGAAAAACGTCTTCCAGACCCTCTGGAAGTATCGATGTGGAAGAGGAAGGCACCTATGGAAATTCTGCGGGCAAAAGGCCGACTCTCACACCACAGACAGACGGGTTTTCCAACAACAGAACTTCCAAGGGTAAAGCAGACTGCTCTGTAAAGTGGTGATCGCCCCGTCACTGGAGGTATTCAAGAAGAGGGTTTGGAATTCCTACACAAGAGGGGAGGCGAGTGGAGCAGAAGCAATGACACTTTTCTGCCACTTCAAATGCACAAATATAAAAAAATACATAATTTAGTAGAGTCTTTCCAAGTCTGAGGTTGTATAAATCACATATTTGCTGAGACGAGGGCTTAAGACCTAAGGGGCTACAAATACGGTGTGACAAAAAGTACACACAGCGTAATTTCGGGACAGGTACAAAACCTTGCCCAAACAGCTGTTTGCTGCATGCATTTCTGCATCAGGTCTCCTGAGCCTTCCCATGGAATGACTCCAAGGTCTGACCCCAGGCAGCCATTTAGCGGGGGTCCTCAGGGGATGGGCACTAACAAGGATCCAACTCGTACGGAAGGCTCTCATTGTAAAAGCTTGCTTTTCGGTGCGAGGCACAGCGAAGCCCATTAATAAATCAGATCCACCCTCTCCCTGTTGCCAAAGTCACCAGCAGGAGGCTTTGTGTCGGCTCCAAAACACCTTCCGGCCACCCTTCTTCCTTCCAGGTGGTAACCACCCACATGCTAAGGTTACGAAGAGGACATTTGTTAAGGAAAGTCAAGTTCAAAAGAGCAGTCTGTCATGCGAGTCTTCATTCATTCAGTTACATGGCACGGAGTCCCTACTGTGAGTCACCAATGTGTAGGAGTGCTCCTGGGGACACGCCACGGAGGATGAGACACTGCCCAGGGCTCCACGTGTCCACAGTCAAGTGCACAAACCACAGTTAATGGAGTGGGGGGAGGGGGACACCCACAACCAGGCTCCAGGAGGGTGGGCATGGCTTCTACAAAGGCAAAGGGCCAGAAACGGTGAGCCCAGTCATGTGAATGTCCCAGGGGCCTGGGGCACAGGCCTCGGGAAGGACTGGGGGGCTGCAGCCTCAGACGTCCACAGGCATCACCTTCTCCTGTTAGCGGCTTATTTTCTAGGCCAGCCGCCCTAGGAAGCAGCCTAGACCCTGTGATAGTCCCCGGGCCACCGACACCAATTCAGAGTTGCCATTTTGCAGAAAAAGCTACGACCTGGTCATTGCATCTCCAGGGCAATGAATCCCAACCTTTCCCTGTTGGGACGCACTTATAAATACAGCGCCCCCACCTCCGCACCCCACTCACAATTTCATTTTCTGAGGTTTCAGTTAGCTGTGGTCAGCGGCGGTCCAAAAGTATTAAATGGAAAATTTTAGAAATAAGCGATTCTTAGGTTTTAAACCGCGCACCCTTCCGAGCGGCACAACAAAATGCCGCTCCGTCCCGCCTGGAATGCGCACCATGCCCGCCCGGTGTGTCCGCGCTGTATGCACTGCCGCGCACTAGTCCCTCGGTAGCTGTCGCAGTGAGCAGGTGCATGATCTCAGGGACTGGGTTCAAGTCACCCTCGTTTTACCCAAGAACAGCCCCAAAGCCCAAGACTGGGGACGCTGGCAGCCTGGATATGCCAGAGAGAAGCCGGCTGGAAGTGCAGGTACAGAAAAAACCCAGGACAAACAGGGCTCAGTGCTATCCGCGGTTTCAGGCATCCCCTGGGGTCCCGGGACACGTCTCCTACAGGGAAGGGGGACACGGCTGTAACATAACATTCTGCAGCCCTCATAAAGGGACCAGAGATCTCAGACAACACCAGCTAAGTCAGCAGTCATGGCCACGTCGGCCCCACTACAGCGGGCCTGTGTCTGTCTCCAGGGGCCTTTAATGACAGCGCCGTGATCGCGCCTGCGTCCTCTTCAGCACCACGGCGCTGTCCACAGCACTGGCTCGGCTTTTACACGCCCGGGGGCCCCCAGTCCACCGGAGCGCCCTTTCCTGGGCAAGAGCTGTCTTTTACTCGCAAGGAAATGAGACTCCATTCAACACCATTCAGGGTGAGAGTGCTCAGGCCCCAGCTAATAACAAGGGTCACTAGCACAATATGTAGACGTGCAGACGGGACTGCAGTCACCATAAACTTCGAATGCTGGTCAAATTTTAGCGGCACACCTGCTGAGGGTTTTTTCAATACCCCACTGTGCCCAGAGCATGTGCACGGGTGATAGAGCATCTTACAGTTCCCATCTTCTGGTACACGGGACCCTAATCTCCACCTCTGGCCCGGGCCTCTCACCCCCATGCCATCTGATTTCACTGTGCACGGCAAACCAGGGCAGGCGCCTCAGATCCTGGGGGCAGAAAGGCAGGGAAAGAAACTGCCTCTGTGCAGACAGGCTGAATGCCTCCCGCAGAAGCATGATGTTTGCATATTTGCACATGAGAGTAACTACCTCCGTGTGATGTGCCTCTTGGGTCATCTGTCTTCCCTGCGCATCTTTGCTGTTTAATCTAAAATACACACACAAGCACACATTTACACACCATTCAGTCACATACACGTACTCATACTCACCTACATGCGCACACTCCATTATACAAACATACACACTGAAGCACATTTTAACACACACTGATTTCAAGTCAGATAGTGGTTTTCTTAGTAGGCACCCAGCCCGTCTGCCCTCCCTACCCGCCTGAGCGCTTCATCCCTCGCGGGCCTTGGCAAGCCCCTTCCTGGGCCACGGGGCCTCTGTGAGCCTCAGCTCCCTCTGGAAAATAAGAGCGGCACATCCAGGCAGCCTCACAGGGCCACTGCCACTCTGCAGACCAAGGGGGAGGTCGCGGAATTCCTGCTCGGTGCTGGAATATTCTGCAAACTCACCAATGGTCAGTACTCGTGAAGTTTTTTTTTTTCTATAATAGTAATTCTTTGCCACCATGTGGACTCTCCCGTCTCCCCCGACAACTGAGCCGGTGTCCACCTGGGGTGGCTGGTGGAGCCCGGAGCTCCTGCAGGGCCAGGAAGCCACGTGCCTTTGTTCGCCCAGAGCCACGCCCAGGAGGCTCCCCACTGAACTGCGGCTTTGGGGATCAGGAAGAGCTTCTGCTAAGTTAATCCCCAGCTGTGCCATTAATTTTTTAAAAAGCCTCACATGAAACAGAGCCTCATAAATATCTTAAATGCTCCTTGGAGGCTGGAGCGGCTTCTGCTTTTCCCCTCCTCTCTGCCAGGCTGCCGTGCTCTCTCAGAAACAGGCTGGGGTGGGAGAGAGAAGACAGTGACGTCACCAGCGTGAGCAGGACGCCTCCTGATTCAGCCGCCCCGTGTCCACACTGCGCCCTGCCTGGGGTGCCGCTTCTCCTCCCCTGTCCAGGTGTCCGCTCTTCTATCTGAACGCTCTGGCAAAGCTGGGACCTTATCCCCAGCGTTCAGAGAACGCTGAGGCTCACAGGGGCCCCATGTGAGAGAAGCTGCGTGGAGAAGCTGCACTTGGAAGCAGAGGCTGGGCTGCCACGTGCTGACTTTCCTTCAGTTTCTGCAGCAGGCCACACTCACTAGCCTCTGGGACCACCCCCTCGCCCCCCGGGTCTAGGCAGGGAGCCCCTGCTGTGTCTCCTGTGGCCTCCTGTACTGCCCTCACAGCATCCCCTACACTTGGCTGTGATTTCAGGCTGAAATGGCAGTCTCTGCCGAATTCTGGGAAGCTGAGGACAAGGCCACCCCCTTCCCACTTTCCCTAACCCCCAGCACGGCGCCCGACAGAGCGGGTGCTTCTGTCACTACTCACTGACAGCGAGTCCTGCTGACGGAAGCAAGCGTGCGGCACTCGGGAAGCCCAAGCCCCACCCACCTGTTTGAGGGCTCCGTGCACCCATCACAGTGCATACACTATCAGTGACAGGTCCCGAGGAAGCAGAGGGTCCTGGACAGCAGCTCTGGCCAAGGCTGCCCTTGCTGGTCTGTCATTTCTCCTTGAAACTGCACATCTTTCTGGCTGGGAGGGACCATGAGGACCAATGAAACACAAATGTCCCATCCAGGGCCACTGCCTCCGGAAGCAACGTCATTGCCAGCATCTCCAGCAGCTCTTCTCCCCAGGCTCCTGAAGTTGCGGGCTCCCGAAGTTGTGGGCTCCCCCCTTTAGAGACCCTTTTACCCGCGGGTCAACCCCTTGCCTCGCACAAAGGGCTAAGGCAGCAGGACCAGCCAGCAGCTCTGAAGCCCTGACTGCGTGCCAGGCACTCACTAAGCACTCGGCCGGGGCCTTCGTGGGTGCTCGAGGTCCTGTGAAGGGGTCAGGGGCAGGCCCACCCCGGTGTCGGAGCTGAAGGCTGAGAGGCCACAGAGCGGGGATGCGCACCCGTTATCAGCAGGCGCAAGAGCATGGCCGGCTCGTGTCCACTCCGAGGGTCCCGGTGGGAGGGCAGGTACCACCGCTGCAGTGCCGGCTGGGAACCACCCAACGGAAGAAGCACCCTGCCCCCAGACCTGCCGCAAAGAGCATCACGCTCAACTGCCTTCTTGGAACTGGGGCTCCTGGGAGGGGCACAGACCTGCCACGGGCCACAGCCACAAAGGGACCCAGGGCTCCTAACTTTCAATCAGTCACGACATCGCCCAACCCCACTGCCTGCCTCAGTTCCCCAGAGGGGCAGGGGTAGGGTTTAGAAGTCCCAAGAAAAGGACCTGGCCATTCAAACATCCCAGACTTGCCCAGCACTCGGCAGAGCCTGAGGCAGGCACACTCCTTGCCAGCAACACTGAGGCCTGGTCACTGAGGCCTCCGTCGCAGCGGGCAGGGACGAAGAGCAGACAAGAGGTGGTCCCCACCCTCAGGAGTCACAGTTCCAGATGGGGGTTCGGCAAAGGTCTGCTGGCAAGACCTGAAGCTGGGCCCAGGAGGGAATTTCTTGGGGAACATTCAGCCCAGACTTGGGCAGGGTGCAAGGCTGTTTTTTGGTGGGGGAGGGGGGGGGAGGGCGGGCAGAAGGCCCACTTCCCTCCCAGCCTTCCGCTCACCTCCACCAGCCGGTGCTGCAGTCTCTGCGAGCTTTGTGTGAACAATGCCTCCCTCTCAGGACATACTGAGAAGGCCCAAGGAAACAAGGTTTGCAATATGCTGGTCAGCTCCCTCCTCCTACCCCAAGATGCCCTCCCTCTCCCGGTGTCCTGGGGCCGCCCCGAATGAACCTGGGTTTTGGATAAATGAGGATGCTGGGTCTCTGGTCTCAAACCTCAGGCCTCATCCTGGAGCATTCCAGCAGGCCCAGAACTCCGCCCCCCAGCACCTGGCTGCTCTGGCCCCCACCACCTGGGGCCACATGTCCACACCCCTCAGGGCCGGTTTGGTTCCACTCTGGTGCCAGGCAGGCCATGGGGTAGATGCCAGGTTTCCTGACAGCAAAGCCCTCAGCTCCCCACCCAAAGACAAAGAGTCTAGATGCGGGATTCTTTGTTTCCGGCCACAGCCAGGGACACAGAGGACAGCGAGGCCCCCATTTCCATCCCCACACCCCAGTGTTAGCCCTTTCCGGGCCACAGCCAACAGGGCTGCCAGGTGACATTGTTTTTAGCTGCGGTGAGGCATGGGCGGGGCCCTCATCATGGCGCGGTCTCTGGTCTGGACTTCCACCCCATCAGTACGGGCAAAGAGTGGGAGTCGGCCGTAGGTCTTTTTCCTTTCTCTGTCATGGAAGAACCTCGTCTGGGAGGTGCAAGAACCGGAGGCCACGCGCAAGAGGCTCGGCTCCAGGGCGCGGGAGGGGGTTCAGAGCCCGCGCGCCCCTCCCTCTTTTGTTCAGCTCGCACCCTCCCAGTCCACGCCAGCCTCTAGCACGTCCCCGGGGGGGAGGGGGCTGCAAGCCCAGGGACCCGAGGCTCCAGCCCCGCCCCACCATGCGGGGCTCCCCCGACAATTGTCCCCAGGGGCTGGGGGAGGGGGCTGCAATCCGAGACGGAGAGCGGCCCCGCCCCACCCACCCCGTTGCAGGAAGCCTGGGCAGGGGGGCGCCCTAGCTGTTCCTCGCGGATCCCGACCCCGGCGGTGACCACCCCCACCCCACAAAGAACGGGGGGCGGGGCGGGCCCGACTCACCGTGATGTGCGGAATGCTCTTCTTGCCCTGGTAAGACATGGCCCCTCCGCCGCCCTCGGCCCGCGGGTGGACCAGGGCGCTGTCTTTCGCTCGGTTGGGCTCTCTCGTGGTCCCGCTTGCCCGGGGCGCGGTGACCAAGCCCGGGAGCAATGGAGAGAGGGACGGAGACTCGGCGCCCGGGGCTCCCGACGCGCGCGCTGCCCCTGCTCTCGGCCTGCGCCGCAGCCCCGCCGGCTCCGCGAAGGGGCGGGAGGATGGGGGGGCGGGAGGAGGGCGCTGCAGACAGACAGCTCCTCCCGGCGGCGTGGAGCCGAGCCCGATTCGCCCCCCTCGGCTGGAACCAGGAAGCGCTTCCCTTCCGATTCCTGCCACTCCGCCCACCGCCCAGCCCTGCAGACCTCCGCCCTGGCGCACGCCCTCGGCCGGTGGGCAAGGGCTGGTTTGCAGGTTCTTTTCAAAGCCAGGGGCGGCCTTTGGCCTTCCGAGGCAAAGGCAGAGCCGGTGGGCTGGCCGCGCTGCAGCTTCTCCGCTGAGGGAGGGTGCGTGGGGTGTCCAGGACCCGCCCAAGCTGCTTTCAAGGCCCTCCAGGACCGGGCTCAGGGGCCGGCCCCCTCCTGCCGCTCAGACCCAGATTCCCTTTGTCCACACGCCACTCCCTGAATAGACCCAGCACCTTCCCACCTCCGCCTCCAAGCCTTTCTTCAAGCTGCACCCTCTCGCGGATATCCTACCCCAGACAAAAAGCTCACCCAACCTCCCAGATTCGTCTCCAATGGCTTCTTGACAAAGCTTGTCCCCGTCACCCTCCGGCCCCCATCACTGAACCAGCCTCCTGAGGTCTCAGCAGGAACCTCCTGCGGGGGGCGGGGGGGGGGGGAGTGCAGCAGGGACCCGAGAGACAAGGTTCTAATTGAGGGCTGACCTGCTCTACCCCCCTGCATCAGCTGAGTCATCAATGCCAGGCCATCAGGTCACCACCACAGCCTAGCCTACCACACAGTGATGCTCGAAAGGCCAGGCCGTTGGCACTGAGGTCCCCACACCCCCTCGAACAGGCTGGGGGGCAGGAGGGGGAATAGGACATCCTGAGTCCCAGCACCCACGATCCAGAATTACTCCAAGGAGAAGGGGACAGGAGGCCAGGGCACAGCTTGACAAACTTAATGACAAAGGAGGGAAACAGAGATCAGAGGGGGGAAAGGGGGAGAGCCCCAGCAAGGCCCCACAGCATGGGACAGGTGTCCCAAGTCTCCAGGCAGAATAGAATGCTAACCTTCTCTGCCTGATACTCCGCCGCAGGTGCTGCAGAAAGACCCATCTTCTTTACTTTCAAGTTCGCACCCAGAGAGAAGGTGTGCTGCTGGGTGTGATACCGCACCCCACCACGCAGGCTGAGGCCTGAAGCCACCACCTGGAGGCCAGTCCTCTGGTCTGGGACGGGGCCAGTGACGCCCGGCCCTTAAAAGGGAGGTGGGATTGCATGCTTGCAAAGGAGCAGCAGCTTAGTATTCCAGGACCACTCGGCCACACTTCTCCCACCTTTCGGGCAGGGAACTGAGGCTTCCAGAAGTAAGATGTCTCAGGTGCAAAGTTATCGGCTGCGCCTGGAAGCCAGGTTCCCGCACTCCTGGTGCCGAACTCACTCACTGCACTACACTCTTCATTCGTCTCTGCCCTGAGCTGGGTCCTGAATCCCAGCTCCCTCCTCCTGATACCTGCATTCCCTCCCTGGGCATTGGTAAGTCCTAGGCCCCCTGCAGGGGTCAGTCTGAGCAGGGAAGCACCAAGGCTGGGGACAAGACCACATGTGTATCGGGGAGGGGCACTGGCCCGTGACTGGCCATACAGACAGCTGCTCCCGAGCAGATGCCCCGGTACAAAGCCCCGCAGGAGCTCAGCCCTGGGCCTCGGAAAATGCGCCTGCGCACAGAAGCCCCTCCTTCCTCCCCAAGGAAGAGCTTTATGGGCGGGGTAAGAGCTCGCACCCTGGGCAAAGCTTGGGAGCTACGGAGGCCCGCCCCAGAACAGCCCAGAGGCCGCCTGGTCCACAGAAAGTAAAACGCTCCCCCCAGGGAGAGGGCGAGGCCCTTCTGGGCTCCACAGTCCTCTGCTCACCCAAGGCGCTGCCTTTTGTCCTGTCCCCAGAGAAGCCGTAGAGAAAGGGGAGAGAGGGTCCAGGGCCAGTGGGGGTGGTGAAAGGGACAGGCCGTGGAGCCGGCCCAAGCAGAGCTGGGGCCGATGCTGCCATCGGTTAACACTGACCACAGCTCCATCTGGGGCTCGCTTCCAGACGGCTTCCCGTACTGCACAAAGCGCCTCCACCTCCCTGATACTCCTCTGCGCCTTGACGAGGACCTGGGGGGAAATACCACCCCTATTTCACACAGGGAGAAGCTGAGGCTCAAGAAGTGCCATGGTTAGAAACCAGGGTTCCCAGGTATTGACCCTGGTTTCTCAGTCCGTGGCCCTGAAGCCTCCCTTTTGGGCTCAAAAGCCTGGATACCAAGTGAGATCGGCCACCAGAGAAGCAACGTGGGCAGGGGGAGAAAAAGAAGTGGTAGAAAGAAGGAGACGGAGATGGGACACCCTCAGTATCGCCTTATTCACCTCCACCCCGGTGGAGAAATGTAGACCTTCCCTTCCTGTGGCATGGATTCAGGACCGTGGAGAGTTCCCAAGTTATGGGGACAGAAAGCCACAGGCAGGGGGTGGGGGGCAGAAGGAGATTAACTACTGCATTGTAGCAGCCACAGGCCTGCCTACTCCTCCTCATCCAGGAAGCCCTCCCAGATTTCTGTCCTGATCAAACTCTGCCTCCTCCTGGCTGGCTCACTTTATGCCTCATAGCATTTAAGGGGAGAAGGATTAATAAAAATGATGATAATAAAACTCAACAACCAACACTTACTGAATGCTCGCTACCTACTTAATTCTCACAATGAATCTGGGGTGGGGGTGGGGTGCTGAGCCAGGACCCCTCACCTACCAGTGGCCCGGGACCTGAGTGGAGCTCAGGCATCTACTGCTGGGCTAAGCCTACAGCATGCTGGCCCTTGGGTGTTCCAGCTTCCCAGGCCCCCACCCTCACCCACATGTCCCAAAGCAGTGCCCTCTGTCCACCCATCTTCCCCCAGTTCCCTAGCAACCTCCAGCGCAAGGAGAAGAGCCATAGACCCCAAGGCCCGGCGTTCCTGCACCCCATGCTTTCCCACTTTGGGGGAGAGGGCTCCAAGATGAGGAGGTTAGCGACCCGGGTTCCAATCCCCGCTCTGCCTCCAGCTTGCGCTGGACCACAGTGAAGTGAGCGCTCTGGCTGGTGCTGGGGTACTCGCGAGCGGCCCCTCGAGATGCCTGTGCTGCGGGTAAGTGGTTTCCAGTTCTACTTGAATCTTGAACCAAACCCTTCCCGCGGAAAGCTCAGGGGTGAGGCTTCTTCCAGCTTGACGCTGTGTGTGACCACTGACATACCACTGAACCTGTCCCAGAGCCTGGCGCGCAGTAGGTGCTCTGTAATCCCTAGTGCGTGCAGGCATAAATAAACGGACTGATGCGGGACGGAGCGGCCCTTTTCATAAAGCGGAGAATGGGGGGGGGGCGGCGTTACATTCGCCCCAAAGGTCCCTTCGCGTTTTAAGGGTCCATGTGGCAGCTTAGCCAACTTACTTCCCCTCTCAGAACCTCGCTCTCTCTTTTTGCAAAAGAGCAGGCGGGCCTAGATCTCGAAAGACCTTTTGCAGTCACAGGGAGCATGCTGGCCACTCCTGACCCAGCCGCACAACCTCTCTGAACCTCCTGGACGATGGGGTGGGGGAGGGGCCTTCCGCAGCTCGCTCAAGCATGTTGGCACCGCCCTCGGGCGACCCCACTCCCAGCGGCCCGTGGGCCCCGCCCCCTCCGTCCGGCCCACGCGAGCCCCGAGGGTACCTGGCCATTGTCCCGGCCGAGGGGCAGGTCGCGGGGCGCAGGGCAGCGGATGCGCAGCGCGGGCGGCCGCTCGTCGCGCTCGCCTGGTGAGCTGACGACCGAGCCCGAGGGCTCGCTCACGTCGCTGGCCGTGTCCTCGCTGCCGCCAGGTCCCGGCAGGCCGACGGAGTCCAGCCGGCCCGCACTGCGCGGCGTGCGCGCCGAGCCGCGGCGGCCCACGCTGTACGCGTCGAAGTCGATGGTCTTGTTCTCGTAGGCGCCCTCCACCGCGGCGAACATGCCGCCGTACTTCTGGCGCGGGGTCTGCGCCGCGCTGCCCGGCCGCGCCAGGTACACGGGCAGGTCGTCCTCCGTGTTCCACGCGCGCCGCCGGTCCGCCATACCGGTCCGAGACCGGCCGCCCGCCCGCGGCCCTAGCCGCCGCCGTGCGCCGTGCGCTGCGCTCCACGCTGGGTGCGGGCCCGCGGCGGCCCAGGCTCGACTGCGGCCCCGGGCGGGGCGGGGCGGGGCGGGGCGGGCGGCAGCACGGGGCGGGGCCGGGGCGGGGCCTCCGGGCGGCTGGCGGCGAGCGCAGCGCCGGCTACAAAGGACCGAGAGGCGGGACCGCGGCGCGCGCGCAGGGAGGGCCGGTGACGTACCCGAGCCGCAGCGCCGAGGGCGGGCAGCCGCACCCCCGCTCCCCGCCCCCAGGCCCGCGCCGGGCTCGAGGAGAGCCAGGGGTGGGGGCCGCGTGCATGCACACACACTCATGAGTCACACACAGGTTGGCACTAGCGCACCAGACGATGACGCCATAGGAACACGTGAAAGATGCACAAACATGCTGGCACGCATATGCCGAATCTGTTACACACGCACACGCGCACACACGCACACACGGGCCAGGACTTCTCAGTCGTCCTACCCCGCGCGTACACAGCATTACACAGCGATTTATTGCCCAGCCAGAGAGCCACGTACGCACTGGGCACAGCACTCATGCACTCAACCCTCGTGCACTGAATGACCCCCGGTGCCTACCATGTGTTTGGTGCTGGGGACAGCGCTGTAAACTAAATGAACCAAGTCCTGCCATCCAGGAGATGACATTCCGAGAAGGGACACACACACACACACACAGTGTAGCAGGAAGGATGAGACAGCAAGGCAAGAGGGACATGCTCGGCCCTGGCTGGTGTGGCTCAATGGACTGAGTGCCGGCCTGCACATGCCTGGGTTGCAGGCCAGGTCCCCCGTTGGGGACATTCGATGTTTCTCTTGCACATCCATGTTTCTCTCCCTTTCTTTCTCCCTTCCTTTCTCTCTCTCTAAAAATAAATTTTTAAAAATTTTAAATCTTTCAAAAATAAAAAGAGGGACATGCTAAGACCACATACACTCAGACAAGAGAAATACACCCTTGCCTGCGACCCAGTGATGCACACACATACATGATGCTCCCTCCTTCCACAGCCGCACAACAAAGAGATTTTCTCACCCTCCGCCCAAAAGCAAATCATAAGGTGCCTCTACCCACATAAACCCCAACAGGACACCCACACACAAATCCACACCAGAAATAAGGGAAGTTGAGAATTTAAATAGAAACACTCCAGAAAAAGACACTAGAGGTAGGTCACCACCCCCATTCCCCCGCCACACACACACAGTCCCATCAGTCACCCAGACAGACCAATACGGCCCATGCTAGTGCAGTACAGCCTGCCTTTGCTGAGCCAGGAGATTGCAGCCTGGGGATCCCAGCTCCCTCCGACTAAAGCCAGGGTGGACGCATGGGGGCCTGGGCTCTCTCTCTGCTGGGGCTCCTCACAACCCTTCTTGGAGGCCAGGAAGTGTGCATGGCCCCTAGACACTGCCCCTTGTTTCTCCAAGGTTATTATCAGGCAGAGGGGCCTAAGAGTCTCCGGGGATCCCCTGGTCCCAGCTGCTCTTTCTGGACAGGCGGAATCACCAGCTGCCACCCTCCTCTGCAGTGAGTCCAGACACACAGCATCAGGGCTGGTGGGGACCACGGCCAAGAGTATCAGTACTTCCTGGCTCTGCGCCCCCACCCCTACCTGGCCTGTCTGCGTGCTGGGAGCTGTTCCTTCAGCACCAGTCTTCACAGCCTCTGGAGTCCCAGACAGACAGCAGTATTCACGTTCTTCTTGGGACTGGGACCTGTGGACCTATGGACTGGGGATATTGGCTCCATGGCCTCAGCGGACACCCCTCCACCCGCATTTACTGTTATTTAACGTCTGTGCAGTACGTAGGTATTATTATCTGCCCACTGAGCAGACGAGGAAACAGAAGGAGAGAATTCACTGCAGCTCAGCCAGGCCTGGGGTACAGCGGGCTCTCAGCAGTCCCTTTCCGTGCTTGAGAAAGCAATGCTGGGGACACACAGATGCGTAATTATAACGTCCCTTCCTTTGAGGAGCATCTCTTACAGGAGGAGCGAGCGTGCTAAACAGGAGTTAGAACAGAGAACTTCACTACCACCAACCCACCTCGATCCACTCTCTTCTCCTCACCCCACCCCCATTCTGGCCTCCTGCCTTTTGTCCCTGCACAGATTTGTCACAGATGGTCCTCTCGAGGTCTGCAGGACTGTAGGTTGCATTGCAACTGTTTTCTTTTTCTTTTTTTGTAAATCCTACCCAAGGATATGTTCATTGATTTTAGAGAGAAAGGAAAAGTTAGAGAGAGAGAGAGAGAGAAACGCCAATCATTTGCCTCCTGTACACGCCCCAACCAGGGGTCAAGCCTGCAACCTAGGTATGTGCCCTGCCCAGGGATCGAACCTGCAACCTTTGGTGCATAAGATAGTGCTCCAGCTGAGCCACCCTGCCAGGGAGCATTGCAAGTGTTTTCAACTTTTCAATGAAAACTTCTGTCCTGTGAAATACTGTTCCCAGCACATTCCAGGCAAGGAAATTTCATGTTGAAGACCACATAGAAACTTCTAAAGCTCTACACATATTCTTAGTGACTAAATGTATAGAACTGTCAGAGAATCCAAGAACCAGAGTTCGACAGAATTGGGGGGCTCATTCTGTATGCCTGAATCTGCTCTCAGCATCTTGAGGAGACTGTCTCTCAGCTTTGCTTAAATACCACTGGTGATGGAGCCCTCACTACTTTGCCAGAAAAAAAATCCCGTCCATTGTGAGAAAGGGCTAGGCAGTTGTCAAGGTAGGAGGGAGCAAAACGAGGAAGGAGGGACAGAAGAGCTGTCTTTATGCAGGAGCAAGAAAGGACACTTACAGAGAGCTTACTATAGGCGGAGGACGCTGCTGGCACTTTATATAGAGTGACTCCTATAAGCCTCCCAGTGGCCTTTGAAGGAGGTGTCGTTTAACCCCATTGTACAGGTGAGAACACTGAGGCTCCGGGAAATAAGTAACTTGCCTGGGGTCACAGTTGGGAAAGGGTGCCACTTAGACAGTAAAACAGTAGCGTGGCCCCAGAGCTGCACCCTGGCCAGTCTCCGCAGCCTCCCCCAGGAAGTCTGGCAGAAGAGGTCCCATGGGGATGTTACGGAGTGGGGGTCTCCAAAAATCCCCAGAGCCTGCGGGTTGGGGGCTGGGGAGAAGGGAACAGCTTTTAAGATGCCTTTGCATGACTGGCTGGTAGCTTAGTTTCTCAGTTATGCAAATAGTTTGGTTCTTCCAAGGCCCCAGGAAGATGGGAGGGGCTTTGACCATGGAATGGTGCGGAGGGAGCACACAGAGCCTGCGCAAGGTTCTGTGCATGGTCAGAACTGGGTACCACGCCCACTGCGTCACAGGACGCAGTCAGGGATTTAAAAATAAGGCAGCAACCATATTAGAGAGGAGAGGAGATCCACATGGTTTGCAGGAAGGAAGGAACTCCATGCAGCTTTGAGAGGAGAAGAAGAACTCTGCGTGGCTTTGAGAGGGCAGAGAGAACCATGCGTGATCCAGTGCAACATGGCACGTGCTTTCCTGGACTTTTAAACGGAGGCTGATGACATCGTACCCCAGATCCCGAAGGACAGAGCTGACAGATAAGGGATGGGGAACTTCTGGGCATGTTTCTGGCTTCCAGCCTTTTGGGGAGCAAGGGCAGTGCTGGGTCCCGTGGGAGGGCAGGGCTCTGAGCTGAGGTGCTCACGGCCCTCCCCAGGCTGAACACTAAATAAAGGCCTGTTCTCCTCAGCACTAGCTGCTGGATTTCACACCGAGGCGCCTCGTGACAGAACCCCCTTTCACTCTGTAACAGGGAGAAAGGAGATAAAGGAATGGACCTGTGTCATCAGAATAGACTCGATTTCTGAGTTAGAACCCTGTCTTCCATGCAACGCTGGGCGACCAATGACTCAGCATTCGCCCAGCACGCATTTGGGGTGCCCCCTGTGTGTCAAGATTACTGACTCTTTACCACGCCTCACTTCGTCCAGAGGGGCGGGGACCTGCCGCCTGTGAGGGTCTTTGTACACATGGTTCATTTCTGCACATTGTGTCCTGCTTCCAGGTGCCCGTGTGGCCCCTCGGTTTCCAGAGTGCAGCGGGTGACAGACTTTACCTGCCAGGAGGTGGCCCCGCGGCTCTCTCAGGCTGGTCTGAGTCCTTCGCACAACATTGCCAGGCCAGGAGCCCCAGGGCGGCAGAGGCAGGGGCAGGAAAGAGAGTGCGGGGTAGGTGTTGGGAGGTGCACCACCGCTGGCAGGGAGCCCAAGGGGAGCAGCCCGGGGCAGAGGCCACTGAGGGAAGAAGGAAGCCCACTGGGCCTGGAGGATGACTGTGGCCTCCCCTACCCTGTCCCCCAGGGCAGGGGTGCTCAGGAGCAAACTGAGCCATCACCCTTGGAGAAGGATAAGCCAGGGCTGGTGCTGTCAGACCACGAAGGCAGCGGGGCTGCTCGCCTCCGAGGCATGTTCTCCATCAAGGTCTTATTTTGGGGAGCAAACAACAAAAAATACTTGTAAAAAAACATCAGTTGTAAAAATAATGTTTTCCAAAAGTGACGGAAAGGGAACTGTCGTTAATTGTTGGGTGGATAATGCCGTTAGCCAGTCTGCGAGGCGAGTCGTGGATCCTTGCGCCTGTTTTGGGTACGAAAAGGGAGATTCCGAGAAGCGAAGCCAGCTGCCTGCAGTGGGAGGCGGCGGAGATACAGTTCGGGCTCAGGCCGGTTGGAACAAAAGGGTCTGTTTTTCTCCTGCAGCCTCCCCGTCAGTTACCGGGGAACGGTGGCAGGCAGGTGGGTGCCCCGTGCCCACAGGCGCCCGCACGCTGACCCCCAGAACCTGAGCACACGTCACCTTGCACGGCCAGGCATGAGAAAGTGAGGACCTTGAGAAGGGGAGATCATTGTGGATTGCCCGGTGGGCCCGAGGTAGTCGCAGGAGGCAAGAGGGTCAGAGTCCCAGGCAAAATGACAGCAGCAGGTGTCACAGTCAGAGAGGGACTTGAGGAGGCCGTGCCGCCGGCTTTGAGGACGGAGAAGAGAGCCGGCGCCCAAGAACGCAGGCAGCTCCATGAAGCCAATTCTCTTCCGGAGTCTCCAGAAGGAACACGGCCCGGCCAACACCGCGATTCCCACCCCGTGAGGCCCACTTCGGACCTCGAATCTCCAGGACTGCAAGGTAATAACTAACATGCTGCTTTAAGCCCCTAGGTCCGTGGTTATTCATTACGGCAATGATAGTGAACTGATACAGGCAAATAATGGATCGTGAAGGAAACCACTCCGTTACCTGTGCAAAGGGGATTTGACTTCTGAGAAGATCGTTTATCCCCCGTGGAAATCAGGAGTCTTGGATTTGTTAGGGTCCAGGACATTTTGTCACACACCATTAACAAGTGAAACTTTCAAAAGAGGAATCAACTTTGTGGGGAAAAAAAAGCACAGTTTTCATGTACAAAATTACACAAATGATACATTTAATTAACCAAGAAAAATACACCTTGGTAAGAAGAGAACATTCCAGCCTACTTCCCACAAGCCTGGGCCGTCATTACAGGCACTGGCCGTGAGCACCTCCGAGGCCTGACTGCTCGCTATTCACTGCAGGCCGGGGTCGGGCGGCCGCCGCTCCAGCACTCAGGGGGTCTTGCAGAAGAACATCCAGAAGGAAGGGCGTTGCCAGGCCACTGTCAGGCGAACCAGTACTTCTGAAGGGAGGGGCAGAACTTGGACTGCGGACACCCTGACCCTGCGCTTATCAACGGGCACATGTCCTGGAGGAGTCCTTTTCCGTTCACGCGATCGCCGGGTGTGCAGTTCTCACGCAATTCCCACACCGATGTCTCTGCTTCGCCGCTTCGGGGGATTCCGGCCCAGGATCCAGCCTGGAAGGGCGAGGAGACCGGGGGCGGCCCTGCCCAAGTGCAGTGGCAGGCCTGATCCACCACCTTGGCCAGCGACACCCCAGTCCCTTCCCTGCCTCGCCATCAAAGGTCGGCGGTGCGCAGCTGAGCTGTGGGAGAGCATCGTGGTCACCCAGGTCAGGTTGGTGGCTGTCATCCTGCTGTGACACTGAGCTGCATCTGGGCACCTCAGAGAGGCGAGGGGAGGCTGCCAGCGTCACAGAGCACTGGTGTGTGCTGGGCACGTCAGGCAGCACAGGCTACCTCACTAGGGCTCTCACCTTCCCTGGCCTGTCCCCTGAGGAGACCGAGACGGGTCGGTGTGCTGTCCCGGCGGCCCAGACAGTGGCTGCCAGAGTCACGGTTCAAACCCAGTGCCTCGGGCCCGCAACTCCTCCTCCCGTTACTGTTGGAGGCAGAAGTGCCCCCGTCCCGATGGGAAGTCTGACGGCTGATCGCCGTAACATCGCTGCACTGATGCTGGTTGCCCCCGTCCCTTCCCACAGCACACTTACCAACGTTGCATTATGTCCCTTTGCCTAAAAAGGAACACACTGATGCCAAGCTGATATCGAGTTTTCAGCCATTTTTAACAATCCCATTCATTTGTCTATTCGTGTTTCTCTTGCTCTACGATCAGAAAAGGCATATCCTGGTGATGGATTCCAAAGACAAGAAAAACAAAACAGCATTGGAGCAAACCTTTGCCAGGTGTCACCTCTGCCACCAGGCTTCCCAGGGCTCTGGGTCATTCCCTGGGGCCAAGGACGCAGGCGTCAGACTTGGAGGGGAGCTGTGTGCGCTCGTGGAAACCAGAGCAGGATTTAGGGAAAATCGGACGGAACGAAGAAGCCCAGTCCTTCCCCTCTAAGCCTGGAGGCTTCTACCCAGCCGTCTGAGGTCCAAAGCCTGTACTCTCTTCTTCTGGAAATTCCCATAAAACCTGAACGAGGGCTACATACATGAACAAACCCCAGGGGTTTCTCCTTCCTTCTCTGCCTCCTCAAGACACCAGAAAACTTCCAAAGGATTTATTTCAAAGCCCGGTGGGAACCCAGTCAGCCATCAGTGCCAAAGCCAAATGGAAATTCACCACGTGCTCCCACGCTGGTACATGTATATAGCGTGGTGGACGGAGGGAATCTGTGTCTGAGAGATCTGAAGGTGTGAGCGACTGTCCCCAAGATATCCACTCTGGGCTCCGATGCCATCACCAGCTGCAGCAGCCCAGCGCTCACGTCACTGTGCTGAGATCAGCCACCGCAGGCTTATCCCGGTGCTGCCACAGGGGAGCTGAGTCCTGCAGCCTGTCATCCAGTTAACCCTCAGAGGGACCGTTAGCTGCTTCCACGGGCCATGAAGGTGAGGCTACAAAGCCATCAAAAACGTCCCGAACACAAGAAGTTTCCTTCCGTCAACTCCGAGGACACGTTTCTTTCTCAGTGAGCAACAAACATCAGTACGAACGGAAGAAACGCACAGCGGCCCCTGGGATGGGGTTAACACTGGGCCCTAGAGAGCTGGACAGGGCGTGGGGCGCAGGCTGCTGGGTCTCCCCCCAGCTGCATATCTGAACCGCTGTGGGGCTTCCAAAGACCCCACCCAGGACAACCTGACTTGAGGGGCCTGGTGTTGATTTTTCAAAAGAGCTCTGCAGATGAGTTCAACATGCAACCAGGGTGAGAATCATCGCTGTGGACAAAGCACAATCTTTACATCCTAGTTGGGGGGTGTCAGAGCGACACCCAGTGCCACACCCCCCAGCTCCTATCCTCCCAGCCCTTCCCCTGCAAGGCCCTGTCTGAATAGACAAAAAAAAACACTAAGTGTCTAAAATATGCCAGATGCCCCGGCTGGTGTGGCTCAGTGAATTGAACGCCGGCCTGCGAACCAAAGCATCCCCAGTTCGATTCCCAGTCAGGGCACAGACCTGGGTTGTGGGCCAGGTCCCCAGCTGGGGGCATGCAAGAGGCAACCACACAATGATGTTCCCCCCTTTCTCCCTCCCTTCCCCCTCTCTAGAAATAAATAAATAAAATCCTTTAATAAATAAAATATGTCTAGCACCCTGTTCTCAGATAATGCCTGAGTCCTCAAAAAGTTTCCCACTCCTGACCTGGAATCTCACCCTGGAATTCAACAAGAGCTGGGAGTCTCTTAAAGGAACCTTACTTACTAGACTGAAAGTCAAAGCCCCTCACCCTCAAACATGAAGTTTACTCACTAAGTTGCTGAGTAGCACAAATAGTAAGAAAGGAAGTCATCTTTTAAAGGACTTGGGTCCTCGCTTCTCTGCAATGACGGGGGAGTAGCTCAGAGTAACCCCATCGCAAGGCGCATTATAAACTTTTGATGAGCTTGCGTGCTTGAGTTTCACGCTGGAAAACTGGGTGGGAGACTGAAACCACCGTCACCTGGCCGTGCCGAGGACTCAGCGTGTCTCCACGGTACCCTGGGATTCAGGGCTCCCAGGCAGTCGCGTGGGCCTGGAAGGAACTCCTGGGTTTGCTTCCTGCTGCCAAGTGATGCTCTGGGGAGGGTGACCCCTTAGACCCAGACCCAGAATCCCACACCAGGAGAGCGCGCCTCGAGGCACCACAGGGGACCCCTCTGTGAACGACAGACCTGGATTCTGCGCCCCTGCCATCCAGAGACCACGACAGTGCGCGCTCTGCTGAGCCTCCCTGTGCTCCGGTTTCCTCCCCTGCCCAGCGGGCAAAGGCAGCGGAGCTCATTCTAATAAAGCTCCAGTTCCCACAATGGATGCTTCCGGATCTAGCGTCGTGGTGACTGCACCGCTGGCTGCTTGGCCAGGGCGGTGGTGGGACCGCTCCAAGCGCACCCAGGCGGCCGGGGCACCTTGGTCTGCAGAGCCATCAGCCCGACCGACCGTCTGCACGCTCTCCGCGGCCACCACACCTCTGGCGGACCTATTTTAAGAACACGGCCGAGCACTTCGCAGGGGGAAACGTTACCATGCCAACTCGCTGGCTGTTGCTAATCATAATCTTGAGTGTGCAGTACAACCATCTGACAGGCAGCTCTTTCCTGCCTTAGCCTGGGGGCCTCTTCCAAACCGTCATAAGACAGACCTCCTTGTTCCTAACGGCACACAGTAGGTGCATAACGGATATGCACTGAATCCGGGACATGAATAAAGCGGCCACAGGACACTGATGTCTGCCAAGAGCCTTCCCGTCTGGTTTATCCCTTAATGCCCACGGCAAGTGCTGAGGCAGGTGTGCTATTACCCCACCCACCAGGTGAGTAAACTGAGGCGGGGAAGCGACTGCCTCGTGCTCCCGGAGCTGAGAAGTCACAGAGCCCAGCTGCTGCCCAGGGATTTCAGTCCGTACCCTAATCTCTTTCTCCCACACCAGGTGGGCTCTCAGCTTTCTATCACACCGAAGTCAAATCCCGTGCATTTCTGCAGAACACAGAGTTTATTAAAAAGTGCTTTTCCACCCAGGGTCCCATTGCATCCGAAGCCTGAAGGGAAAGCCGCAGGGCTCTGTGAGAGCCACCCCTGCCTCTGAGGGGCTGCTCCCCACCCCAGGGGTGCCTCACTGGCCCCACTGGCTCAGAGGCCTCCCTCGGGGCTCCGCACAGGGCAGGGGACAGAAGGACAGGGTGGGCGACCGTCATGGGCCACATATCCTGCTCATCCGTCTCCCCAATAATTCTGTGAGGTTGCTGCAGCTGGTACTTTCTCACCCATTTTGCCCTGAAAGAGGAAACTTGGGCTCTGGAAGCTTAAGGACCGTGGGGCAGGCAAGTGGCAGAGGCGGACCTGGAACCCAGCCCGGGCACGTCCTGGATGACAGCGTTCACACCGCCAGGCCTCCCGGGAGACGCTGGGCCCGGGACGCTGCGCCTCTCTGAGCCTCTGCATCTCCCCCTGCTACACAAGGGTGTTGACAGGGCAGGTGAGACGGTGAGCAGAGGGGGCGACCGTAGGGGGCTGTGGGGACCTGGCACCCGCCGGGCCGGGTGCGCCTGTCCGCGGGGGGTGGGGGTGGGGAGGGAGGGGGCCAGCTGTATTCAGCTCTGAATGCGGCCATCAAGACAGAGACCCAGCGTAGCCAGACCTACTCCTTTTCCAAGAGAAGCCAGACATCCAGAATTCTATGAGAAATCTCTTGGTTTTTAAATGCCATTTGCTAATTCCAATATTAACTAATGCAGCGCAGGTGTCTGTGCCCCCACGTTCACCGCAGCATTATCACAATAGCCCGACGGGGGAGGCAGCCCAACTACCTGTCAGCAGGTGGACAGTGAGCAAAGGGTGACACAGCCACACAGGGGACCGTGACTCAGCCTTCAAAAGGAAGGACGTTCTCACACGTGCTGCCACAGGGCTAGAACCAGGGGACGCGGTGCTCAGTGACATAAGCCAGTCGCAAAGTGACAAACGTCATACGATTCCACTCATAGGAGGTTCCTAGAATAAGCAAATTCAGGGAGACGGGAAGTAGAAGGGCGGGGGCCCGGGGCCGGGGGAGGGGAACTGGGAGAAGAGTTTAATAGGGACCGAGTTTCCGTTTTGCCAGATGGAAAGTTCCAGAGATGATGGTGGTAATGGCTGCACAACCCTGTGAACGTATTTAATGGCACTGACCTGGGCATTTTTAAATGTTTAAGGTGGTACATTTGATGTGATGTGTATTTTACCACAATTCTTTTAAGTTAGCCAAACAAGACATGTCAGCAAGGGCGGTCTGGCCCGAGGGTCGCCTGTGTGCTGCTGTGGACGGGGACTCTGAGCTCTGTCCCGTGAGACAGACAGGAGCTCTGCCGTATCAAGGTGACTGCTAAGATTGTGTAAACTGTCATCCTGTCTACGAGGGCTCTGAGTATAATGACTTCTTCTGGCAGAGCGCTCCTGAGCGGCAGGAGAGGACTCACACATGACAGACGGCACTTTTGCGGCCATGAACTCATCCGCTTGTCACAACAAGACCCTTGAGTAGGCTTTAGGACCCTCACACAGAGGAAGAAGTGGAAGTTCAAG
Organism: Furipterus horrens; assembly: GCF_987537825.1. NCBI lineage: Eukaryota > Metazoa > Chordata > Mammalia > Chiroptera > Furipteridae > Furipterus > Furipterus horrens. The sequence goes on from NW_028327172.1 coordinate 215,012,205, forward strand.
AAGCTGAGTAAATACCTTGTGCAAGGCGACACAGTTTAGGGGTGGCAGGACCTGCCAGTTCCTCGGGACTCCACCCCAGGTTCCTTCCACGACTCCGTGCCAATAGCACACATGGGCTTCGGACTGTCCACAGCCATCTCTCTGGTGTAGGTGTTTCTAAATCTGCTTTTAAGAATGTGTTACATATGTTTAGTAAGATTCTTTCAATCCTTTTATATGAAGGAAGTAACTTGAAAATAAATCCAATTCCAACTTCACTGCACATCGGGGTCACTGGCAGCACTTAAGAATCCCGGTTCCTGGGCTCAGTACCACACGTACGGAATCCGTGCCCAGCAGGTGACTCTCAGAGACCTGGGTTTTCAGAGAACCCCATACTCGTGTGCGAATCTGGGTGGTTCTCATGCATGACGCTCATGTGTTAGGTACCTGGCACCTGGGAACTGCTGCATTGGGTGGTGGATGCTTCGGTCTGAGGACAGAGAAACTGTCTGTCTTACTAGCATCAGGGGAGTGACAGCAAACACAGGGACGCATCATCTTTTCGTACGTCATGCACAAAGTTGGTGCTCAGGTCCTGTGTCGGCCTTACATCCATCAGGAAGTTAATGTAACGCCTCTTTCAGGACTGATGAATACCACAGGCTCCCCTCTGTAACCCATGCAGGGCTCTCATTCGTAGATGATACTTCCTGACGAAGTTACATTTTAACAATTACAACAACATAAATATATTCGACTCCAGAGAGACGGCTGGCAGAGGCAATAAATAAGAGAAATCACCATGGAGAGAGTACGTGGAACGGGGGTCCTAAAAGACTGTACAATAAGAATCCTTACAGCAGGCACATGTAGCCTACAAAGGAGAAACAGAGTCGCTGATACAAGGCCGCAGCGGGCAGGTTAAACAGGAGACCAGACACAGATGAAGAGAGATTTAGTGAACTGGAAGACGGGTCTGAAGAAATCACCCAAGATTCAGCAGAGAAAGATAAAGACGTGAAGGGGCAGGCAGAGATTGTTCCAGACCGGGTGGTTGAACATGACTTTCTGAACGGGTGATACGTGAGCGAAGACCCGCATGACAAGGCGACTCCCGCCACAGAAAGAAAAGGCAGCTGAGTGTCCCAGGCAGAGGGGGCAGACGGGCCAAAAGCTTAGGGCGGGAGCAAGCCCGGCAGGAACAGGCTGCAATGCTGGAAGAACAGGAGCAGGCCACTGTGACTCCCCCGTGTGAGAGGCCACCCTGAGCAAGAGGAGCGTGGGACCATTCGTGCGGCCACTAAGCGGACCTCACGCTCAGGCAGGGGCGGGGAGCCAGAAGCGTGTTTCGGCCGAGGGTAAAGAGCTTTCTGACAGTGGGAGCTGGTCCCTCACTCACTTGTCCGTGCATTCATTGATTCATTCGTTCATTCGTTCATTTGTTCATTCATTCATTCATTTGTTCATTCATTCATTCGTTCGTTCATTCGTTCATTTGCTCGTTGTCAACCCCTGCTCTCTGCCAGGCACTGTGTTCGAGGCGACGGGAAATGCTGAGATGAAGAAAACATCGGCTTTTCTGTCCCGAGGGCCTTGCAGTGGGGGGACTGAGACAGAGAAGCTGGAAGGCCAGCCAGAGCGAAACGCTGGCTTCCCATAGAACACAGCAGCTGTGGAGAGTCAGAGAGCATGGTCACGAAGGACACCCTACGGAACACCGTGATGCCTTCTTGGAGCAAATAATGATCTCACTTCCTGCAAATGTGGGGACCGCAAGGAGGACACCTGCCCTGGGGGAGCATGTAGCCCGTGGCCCCAATGGTCCCTCCCAGCCCTGTGATTGGAGGATTGTATAAAACCAGGGCAGGCAGGAGTGTGCCCCTGGGGGCTGGAGAGGCCCCGGCTGCAGCTCCTCTTCATGGTGCAGAGGGCGAAGCCGATGAGTGAGCAGCACTCTCCAGTCAGGGCGGCAGCCGCATCCTGGGGAGGCGGGAAACCCCTGGGTCCCAGGAAATGAGGACAAAAACGGGAACACTAGTCCGTGCCCTACTTAGTTCCAGACCCTGGTGAGGACGAGCGCCCTGGATGAGGGACGCGCTGACAGGAGGTGCCACCGCGGATGTGACTGTCCTTGACACTGTTTGCTCAGCCCCTTCTGCCGAGAGGGATGGGGGCTGCAGGAAGGTCACCCTGGGGACTGCTCTGCCACTGCCCTTGCCCTCCCTCTTATCTGCACATTGAAGCCCTGCTGCCCGACCTACTTCACAGATTAGAAGCGCCCGGGAAGCGCAGAACCGGGGCGCTCGGCCCCGTCTCCCGTCCCCCCCACACCGCCCTCCCCTGGCCCAGGCTGCCACCATGCCTCCCCTCCTTCCCTGGGACAGCTTCCTGACCAGGCTCCCGTGCCCAGGCCGGCCCCGCCCGTGCACTCCCCTGACATGGCAGCCAGAATTGCCCGGAGGCTGACCACATCAGCCTCGGTCCTTCTCTGCTCTGAGGACAAAGCCCAGCTCCTTGGCAAGGCTTCCAGGACCCTGTGACGTCTGGCCCTGCCCACGTCTCCCGCCCCGTCTGGAATTTCCCCTTCACACAGCAGCCCCCCGGGGCACACCGGCCTCGCAGGGGGAGGCTTACAGTGCGGGGTGCACAGGGGAGTGACTGACAGCAAGCAACCAGGCCACAGAGGCACATCCCCTGGGGGTGGGGGGTTAGGAGCTTCCATTGCGCCTAGACTTCATCAGGAGACTTTCCTGGGCTAGAAGGTTTCCTTTCCATGTGTTCTCATCTGAACAGAAGGCCAGCGTGGTCACCTAAGCAGGTGCCTGCTCCCCACAGCAGGCTGGACCCTGGCAGAGCTCGTGGTTTGCCCCGCTCAGGAGGCTGCGGGACAGGACAGAGTGACCAGCAATCAGGACCTGGAGGAGCGGAGTCTGGGGAGATGGGGGTGGGGCCCCGGGGACCCAGCACACTAGGGAGGAGGACCAGCGGGGCAAACGCCGAGAATCCCCGAGTTCCAAGGACAGCGATCCTGGACCTCACCTGCCAGGTGTCAGCCACCGCCCAGAGTCCTTGCTGGGGACTGCCACACTGAGCCCGCATAGCTCCCTGCGATTGGCGTTCACTGTCACCCCCGTTTACAGAGGAGGACCCGAAGGCTTAGAGAGGATTCCCTCGGGTCGCGCCGCTGGCCAGTAGAGCCGCTGGGAGTTTAAACTGGACCCGTCAGACTCCAGGGCACACAGAACAGCCCGTGAACCGGCCAAGCGGACGGGGCGCCGCTGCTGAGCAGAGCGGGTGCCCACAAAGGACATTAATCCTGGCTCAGCGCACGCGGTTCTCACTGAACACAACCCGCTCCAGCTTCGTTCCCTGGGGAATAGTCCCCATTTTTGCAGGTAAAGGGAACCAAATGCAAAATTCATGCTTTTTCTTCTAACCAAACGCCTTCAGAATTGGGGCGTCAGCTCCATCTGCTCCATCTGGCCACCAACTTTCACAGTCCGGGGCTGCCTGCTTACGATTTACAGGAGTGTCTCCCCAGGCGGCCTGACTCACGGGGCTTTGATTGGGGCGCTGGCTCTTCCCCAGAAATCACCTAATGCGAGTCACCGTAGCATTAGCTGAGGAAACAGGCCCTCAGAGGGGAAGCGGCCCCACGGCAACCACCCAGCTCCGCACGCCTGAGCTGGGAAGAGCTTCCCAGTTCTCCAGCCAAAGGTCTCCCCACTCCACCCTGCCACCACGCATCCAGAACCTGCTTGTGCCTGGAGCTGGGCAAGGAGCTCTGTCGGTGTCAGGGGGAAATGAACTGAGGTCCCCGCTCTTACGGTGCTCGTGTGCGTGTGTGTGTGTGTGTGTTTGTGTGTCTGTGTGTGTCTGTGTGTCTGTGTGTGTGTCTGTGCGTGTCTGTGTGTATGTGTCTGTGTGCATGTCTGTGCATGTCTATGTGTCTGTGTGTGTCTGTGGTGTGTGTCTGTGTGTGTCTGTGTGTCTGTGTGTGTCTGTGGGTGTGTCTGTGGGTGTGTGTCTCTGTGTGTCTGTGTGTGTGTCTGTGTGTGTGTGTGTCAGTGTGTGTCTGTGGGTGTCTGTGTGTGTGTCTCTGTGTGTGTCTGTGTGTCTCTGTGTGTGTATCTGTGTGTGTCCATGTGTGTCCGTGTGTGTCTGTGTCCGTGTGTGTCTCTGTGTGTCTGTCTCTGTGTCTCTGTGTGTGTGTCTGTGTGTGCGTGTCCATGTGTGTGTGTGTACCTCCCCACTGAACTTGAAAGCAGTGCAAGGTCCTTATTTCTCTAATAAATGTCTCACCAGAGCTGATGGTCTCGCTTCCTCTGCCTTCTGTACCTGCAGGGTTTCCTGGTCCTTCTCAAAGCAAGAGCTCCCCTTCCTCAAGCATATGGAATGACTTTTCTCAAACTCTTCTTGGAAAGGTCCTCTGTCTGGGGACTGGCCCCTGTGCCGGGACACCGGTGCCACCTGACAGCTCTGACTGTTGGGAAACTCCAGTGTGTGCTTTTCCAGCAGCACCAAGCGGTTACCCTCCGGTCTCGCTGCAGACTGATGGGCGTCCTGCCACTGAGCTCAGTCCTGACACCATCGCCCTGGAGCAGCGTCAGGTGAGGGGCTCGGTCCCAGGCTGCCCCTGCTCTGGACACCCGTCCCCAGCCCAGGTTGTAACCGATGCTTCGGGGACGATAAATCAAAGGTCCCCATGACTCCTCCTCAGGTTTGATTAACTTACTGGAGGGGCTCAGAGAAACGTTTCCGTACACTGACCAGCTGGTGACAAAGGTACAGAGAAGAGGCGCACAGGGCAAACTCCAGGAGGCTCCTGGGCACAGCAGCTCCCGTCCCCGGGGAGACTGGGGCGTGCCACCCTCCCGGCACGTGGGTGCATTCTGGGTGACCAGCCCGGACATTCTCTGAGCCCCGTCCTCTTGGGCTTTAGTGGGGGTTTCACTTAGGCATGATGGGCTCAATCACTGATTGGTCTTTGGCTGTTGGCTCTGGAGCTCTGCGGTGAGACCCTGGCCGCCAGCCCCCAGCCCTGGGTTACCTAGGGGCTTTCCGAAAGAAAGTCATCTCATTAGCATAATGAGACGTGCCATCGTCACTGTCAGCACTTAGGAAATTGCAAGGCTTTCGGGAGCTCGGTGCCAGGAACAGAAATAATATTTTACATTAAAAATCATACTGTCGCAGAAACGCATCCGTGACTGGAGGTCAGATGAGGTCTGCCAGAAGGTGCGTGAAGCCACCGAGGGCATACATAGTTCATGCACATACGAAACCCCAGAGGCGGGCCTCTCTTTAGACTCGGGGAGCCTGGTTCCAGTGCGCCCCGCTGCCCGGGTCCCCTGGGAGCAGTGGGGGAGCAGGGAGAGAGGCCCCGCTCGGCTGCTTCCCCTGCCCTGAGCGGCCTGAGCCATGCCATCGGCCACAAGGCGAGAAGGTGGAGAAGCAGGGGACTGCTCTCAAGTCCTGGCGGGCATGGCGGTGAGCTGGTGGTGTTAGCCCCGCCCCGCCCTGATGCTCAGCATTTGCCAATGTCTGTGGTGTAAATACTCCTGCCGTGGCTGATTCCCGGCACGGATGGGCTGCCACTGAGGAGCTGGTCGGAGGCGCTGGCCAGGAAAGCCGGCTCCAGTGCGCCGCTGCGTATGCATCTGGGGAGAGTAGATGCAGGAGAGAGTGAGTTAATGAATGAGTGAATGAATGAGTAAATGGTGCCAATTTTGCAAAGGTGATAGGAGAGAAGTGGGACGAGTAAAATGTTTTTATAGCTGCACTAGATGAGACGTCACCAATGAACCAAGCCAGGGCCAGGGCACAGAGCATTTTCAGCAGCTTCTCCAAGCCACCCTCAAAGAACCGTGCCTGTCTTTGTACAAGGGGCCATGACGACCGAGCTCACCAGCTTCGTAATGTATGACCTCTGCCACCTGGGACACAGGTTACACAACCTTGCTCCTCCTCACTGTCCCTTCTGTAAGATGCGGGGGATAACACCCACCTCCGATGGCTAGTGTCAGAGCGGCCTCAGCAAGGGGCTGAGCCGGCATTTGAGCCTGGGCACGTGGGGGACGCGCCCGAGCACAGCTCCTTGCAGATGAGCCGTGTGCCCACACGCCCTGTCCCCAGCGCCTTGCGCAATCTCGGGAGCAGACGTGCAATGGCTGTTCCTGAAATAAACTACGAGCGAGGGTAGGGGGGTCAGCTGCGCGTGTGTGGGAAGAGCATTCATGAGAAAACACGCGGACCCCGAATCCGTTTCCACGAGCTTCCTAATCGTATGGGACACAGAAGATGTAGACAAAGATAAAAGGTCTTTTTTTCCCCAAAAGGCCCTAATCTGTGATTCAATACCAAGATTCATTGGGGCCACTTTCACCTTCACTGTGTTTAACATTCTGGTCTAACTGATGGATTTGTTCCCGAGACGAGGCCCCTCCGAGTCTCATTCGGCTGCGGCTCCGGGAGCATTGATCCTGAGTAGCAATAAGACAATACAGCGTCCACAGACGTCCCGCCCAAACCCACAGGCGCCCGGGGCTTCCTCACTGCTCCGTCCGTCTGTGGTCCCCCTTTTCCCACGCGTGTCCATTTCTGAATCAGCAATAGGCATCAACGGCTTTAAAAACATTTGTTCCCTCTGAGACTGCCTGCCTTTCAGAGACTCAGTCTCCAGAAATAGACTCTACGAAGACAAAAATGCAGAACAATGGCCCTCACAGTATGTATCATGGCAAAAAAGGAGGTCACTCGGAGGCTCCCTGATGGGGTCAGTAAGGTTTTGTGTTACAAAGCTCTGGAAAGAGAGTGTTATGGAAACTTGTTGGCAAAGGCCAATCGGAGGCCACTGGAGGAGAAGGCTTTGCATATTGCAGGGAAATTTATCCACAGGGACGAATAAAAGGACATGGGCCCAAACAGCAGCAGAGACTTGGGTTCCAGGGCTTTTGACGTTTTCTTCTTTATAGCTTTTCCTGTAATAAGCACACATCAGTTGACTTAATTTCATAATTTGAGTGTTTCGATAAGTAGGTGCAGGGGGGCCTCTCTTACAAAGCCGGGCGTCTGTAGGAAGGCACGGGGACCGCAGTCCTTCTCCGTTCTCGCTTGTTAGAAATACTTAATGTCCTGTTCTACAGTGTTCATGTAACCTGTGCTCGCTCCCCCTTGGACGGAACCTGGAGCCCGCTTTCTGTGGTGCGTCAGTAATGCGACATGGCCTGGGATGTGTCTGCACACACGGAGACGCGAGGCAAAACCACGGCTGTCCAACCCAACGTCATAGCCCGTTTCCCGCTGCAGCATGCTCCTGTGTTTCTCCTGAGTTTTAGTTTAGTCCCGTTTCTCTGTCCGGGCCCCTCCTGGCCCGGCCAGCAGCTCAGAAGGTGTCACCCTGGGCTCCCCGCCTGCACGTCCTGTCTCCAGTTCACTGCTGCGCGCGGCCCGGGCCTCTTGCTCCCTCCAGCCCGCTTCCCCGCTGAGCCCGCCTCCAGGGAGCTGCCAGAGAGATCTTTCTCGAATGCAAACCTAGTTCTAACACTGCTCCGCCGGGCTCACCCCTTCAGTGGCTGTCATCCCCGCGCTGGGCCCTCGATCTCGTGAACGTCATTTTTGCCACCCTGCCAGTAACTCAAAGGCCCACTCACATCGAGTTCCGACCGCTCCCAACATGCCACGTTCCTTTACCACTGTGTGTGCTCCTGCTGTGCGGGAAAGACACAAGCTGCTGACCCACCCCCGCTAGCCCCTTGGTCACCTCCCAGAGACCACCAACTTGAATGATGTCAGGGTGGGTGCCCAGCTCAGGTCCCAGCACGGATGGTGACAAGTGAAAACCCACATGGGTCAGGGGCACGCACGCCTGGTCCCTCACTGCTCAGAGACCAGCCGTCACTGCCTTAGTTCAGCTCGGCACTCAGCCACCCACAGGGCCCTGTGCTAGGTGCCGGGACACACAGGGGATAGGACAGAGTCCTCGGCCTCTGGGAGCTTGTGGCCTGGGGGCCTTGCGGGGACAGCCCCCAGGAGGGCTGGGCCTGATGCGTCAGGTGACTCCTCAGGGAGGTCTTGTGGGGGTTGTTTCTGACTTAAAACTCTCTTTTTGAACTGTGTCACCCATGGCCTGTCACTGCTTTGAGGACAGGAGCAGGACTGTCTCCCTGTGCCAGCACCCACGGCAGTGCTGGGCACAGGGGGACACTTGTCACATGTTTGTGGACAGACGGATAGATGCACACACATGTTGAAGGTGTGGAGGGACCCAGGGAGCTGGCCAGACGGCAGCGGCAGCCTCCGCCCTCTGGGTAGCAGACGCCCGTGCGGGCCTCGCTCCCTGACTGCACAGGGTCTCGGAGGCGGAGGGGAGGGTGCCCTTTCCCCGCGTTCGTTCCTCCGGCTGCCCTAGACTTGGAGGAGTCGGAACCGTTAGGAACGTGTTTCCAGCCCTTCCGCACATCACTCCCTGGGGTCTCCCACGGCGCCGCGGGGAGGGAGGGAGGGAGACGGCCCTTCCCGGCGGTTCGCGTGGTGTTCCCGGTCCAGGAGAGACCCGACGGGGTTTCCCGTGAGCCCTCATGCTGGCTCGTCTTACACGTGCTGCTAGTGTGGAGCGTGTTTGCTTTGCCACAGGGAGGTGAGCTATCATCCCATTTGGCGGACGAGGGCCGCAGGGCCCGCGGCAGCTGGAGGCGGGGCTGGGAAGGGCAAGCGAGAGCTGCTGAGCCAAAGGGGCGTCGTGTCCCTCAGAGCGAAGGGGCCCGGTCCCCATCGGCGTGGCCAGGCCTCTGGGAGGAGGGGCCAGGGCGGCCTGGCCAGGGACCTGGAACCAGCGGTGTCTGCGCGGGTCCGGGACAGAGGCTGACCGGGGAGCAGGAAGGCTGTCTGGAGGGAAGTCTGGGCCGCAGCCAGAGGCCAGGCCGGGATGGAGCCCCGGGAAAAGAGCGAGGTAGGAGGCAGGCAGGGAGGGTGGATGCGGAGGGCTGGGAGTTCACAGCCAGGAAGGAAATGGGGACTGTTCCTTCTGTGGCCTGAGAGCGACAATGGAAGCTGGGCTCTAGGCCACAGGGCCAGGTGGGGAGGGCTGTCCCAAGGTAGCTCCGGCAGGGACGACCCCACGGGCGACCAGCTGTCACTGGAAACGGGGAGAGAAGGCGGCCGCACGGAACAAACAGGCATCTGTCCTAGGCGTCCGAAAGCTGGGTTTCTATGGCAACCAGCCCGGGACCCGCACATCCCACATATGTGTAGTTTCTGCAAAGCGCTTCCTGGGCGCAAGGGCCGGAAGCTGCAGGGACCTGGGGTGTGGTCCCGGCCCTGGGAGCCCGCGGCCTCGTCAGAGGGACCGCAGTGGGCCACTTCCAGCAGGCCTGAGGGGTGAGGACAGACTGGGGAAGCTGTGGCCACGGCTCGTGCCTGGGGGCCGGGGGCTCCCAGAGATGGCCCCGCCCCAGCTAGAGCTGGAGGTGAGCCAGACACGGCCAAGTGAAGGCCACCGGGCAGGAGGGACTCAGAGGAGCTGAGCGCAGGGAAGGCTGGCAGTTGTATGAAGACTCAAAGCGCAGACAGCGAGGGCGGTGGAGAGAGAGCCTCCATGGCCCACGGGGAAGATGGCTGGCAGGTGGGGCTCTGGGACCCCCCCTCACACACACAATGTCTGGGTCTTTCTGCAAGGTTTCCGTTTCTAAAATGAGCACGTATTACTTTGGGGACTTAACTATAATAGTTACCACAGCCAAGAAATGGAAATGACACAAAGGCCATCGGCGGAGGAGGGGTGAATAAAAGGTGGCCTGTCGCAACGACGGAGAGTCATGGAGCCACGGAAGGATGCGGGCCCTGCAGGAGGCTTCTGCGCGGGTGGGCCTGGTGCTCCCGGGCTCGGCGAGGAGTGGGACGCAAAGGGCCGGGTTCTGTCTGACTGTCGGTATGTGACGTGTCCAGGGGGACAAACCCGTGGACACGGAGGTGGGGGCGGGGGCACTGGGACCGGCTGCTTAAGGGGGACGGGAGGTATTTTGTGGATAAAAATGTTCTGCAATTAGATAACGGTGATGGTCGTACAACGCCAAACACGAAAAGCCGCTGGACTGTGGATTTAAAACGGTTAAAATAATGAATTTTATGTGACGTGAGTTTTACCTAAGGCTTTTTAAATGACTGAGCCGGCAGAGCATGTGTGCCCTCCGACTAGAGATAGATCATGCATCTGAGCCGGGGAGAAGCTAACTAAGCGGGTTGGAGTAAACCGTTTCTAAGTAGAACCTGCCCCTCCCCCGCCTCTCCATGATCGTCATTCTTCTGGCTTCGAGAGACCTGCCCTCCGGCCTCAGGGAGAACCTCCGTGTCTCTGTTGCCCATTCATATCCATCCGTTCATACACTCATTCATTCAGTAAACATTTGTGGGCGCTTTCTGTGTGCCCACGTTTCTGATACAACGCTCAGGGGGCCTGCCCCGGTCTCCGCTTTGGAAGGCGAAGGCAGACAAGGGGCAGAGGCACATTTGTCCATCCATGAGCGCTGCGAACCACAACCAAGCAGGACGGGATGGGCGGCAGAGCAAGACACGCCACGCAGTGACCCCTGCAGCCAGCTGTGACTGGAGGCCAGAGGACCAGTCACCTGGAGGTGACTCGGTCATTGGGGCCCAAAAACAGTTCTCATGGCACAGCTCTGATGGCCGCATGGGTGTCTTGGGACCCACCATTGGGCCCCCCATGCCTCAAGAGCAGGCGTCCTCCAACTCTGCCATCTCTGCAGCCCATCCCTGACCACAGGCCGCTCCCCTCCAGCCCTGTTCCCCCCAGCCCCCCGGCTGCTCCCTTCCTTCCGGATGCTGCTGGTGCGCTTGTTCCCTCGGCCTGGAACTTCCTCTGGACCTACTCCTGCCCTTCGCCTGATAATACCTATGCAGTCTTCTGTTTCAGCTTGGCCCTGGCTTCCTCCAGGAAGCCGCCTTGACTGTACTGCCCACCCCGCCCAGCCTCTGCCGGGCCAGAGGGCTCTCAGCACCCATCACCCAACGTCGCCATCATCTGATTTCAGCTGTGTGTCCCGGAGTGGACCCTGAGCGGACCCTGAGCTCGGCCAGGGCAGGCCTGCCTCTGTCAGCTCGGAGTCCCAGCGATAGCTCGTTAGAGGGCCCTGAGAATGTGGAGCTGGAAAGAACACATGGAACATGCAATACTAAGGAACATAAAGTTTATAGTCTTCTATAAACACTAAACGTTCATAGGACACCTGATCATTTAAATGAGGCAGAGCTCATTAAGTCAAAACAGAAATAAAAGCCTTTCACAGCACTTTCTTGAGCAAGATGTCTTAATTCATCCTCTATGCAGCGCGGGTCTACCATACGTGGCCTCCTGGAATACAAACTGCACGGAATTCAGCCTCACGGCGTCAAAGGCAGGGCCAGGGAACAAAGCCCTGGGTGGGCTGGGTCTCTCTTGTCCTCTCAGAAACACACATGCACTTACGCACACACACATAGGTGCACTCACAGACGCACATACACACAACACATGTGTGCACACGCATGCAACACGCACGTAGGAGCGCTCGCGGACACACGTGCACACATGCACATGCACAAACAGCTTCCTCAAACTATAGCGGCCGAGCGCTCGGTCACCGGGGAGTGTGGGAGCAGATGATAAAGCACCTTTGTTTGAGCCGCACGCTGCAGGGAAGCCAGCGGCAGGTCCACGGGCTGAAATGAACTGGGACGGGGAAGGCCAGGTCCTCCCCGAGCTTCTGGAGGAAGAAGGGTGGGCACAGCACAAGACAGGGGCATGGATGCCCTGCCCACGTCCCAGTGACCGGGGAGGACACCTTTCCGCACACACAGGCCCTAATAGGGGCACCTCCAAGTCCATAGGACGTGGCGGTTTTTAAAGGCTTTGTTTTCCCCTCGCTATAGAAGTTTCATGCACACCTTAATGACACTGGGGAAATAGATAAAAACAAAAATAAGCCAGCTTCCTAGAAAATACTCGCGTGTGCATGTTTTCCACAGAGATCTAAAATCTCGCGGGGCGGGGGTGACATAGCATTGTAAGATTCCCTCTACACATTGTGTTTGTAGCCACGGTTGTTAACAGCGGCATAATCTGCCATTTCATCACACCTACCCACCTCCTAACACTGTCCTGGGCACACAGTAGGCACTCAGGTCCTGGGCACACAGTAGGCACTCGGTGAAGTGTGTTGCATCAGTGTGATGTGGCCAATATTGCATCGAGGGTAAGTATCATCCCTGACTTAACCGTTTCCTGCAGGGAGGCATGTAGGCTGTTCCTAATAACTGGCTGTTATAAGTCACGTTGTGATGAACTGTGCAGTTAGTTACCTCTGTGCCTCGCTGATCAACCAGGTGAAGAATCCCCCAGAGGGGTTACCACCCGGCTGGCCACATGGTGGGAACGTTTCTCAGGCTGCTGGCTCATCTTCCAGAGGCCATTTTTCTCCAAGCCAATATCCACACTATTTTAAAGGCTGGGAGTTCTGTAAATATTCCTTTATCCCAAACCCAGCAGCCAAGGCAACTGGAATTTACATTTTGTTTCACGAAAGCAAGCACATGCTCCTGTTGGAATAACGTTAGATTCTCTTGACTTTTATGCCCGATATGAAATATATGCCCTCGAGGAGCCCAAGAGACCTAACTCTGAAGTGAGTTGTATTTTAATATCAGTGACTTGCAGTGGAAGCAAAGGGACAGAGGAAAGGGGAGAGAACATCTGCAATTTACTTTCCTAGACACAGAAGAACCAACCCCAGGAACTCGAGGAAATGACGCTTCTGTGCATTAAGCGCATCCTGAGTGATCGGGGGAGCAGCACTAAGCAGCCAAGGGCCCTTCCTGAGCCTGACCCCAACGGCACTCAGAAATTCTCCATCTGCACCCCCTCCAGCTCACCAGGATGAAGCCAGAAGTTCAAGTGCTTGAGGCAATTACCGAATTCTGAGGTAATCTCATCGAGGGTAATTAAGTGTGGAGGACGCCAGGTCGTTAAGGGCTGTTGTGACAATACGCCGCTTTAAATATCAGCTGCCCCACAGTGAGTAAAGGTGACTGGGCGTTGCCTGAGAAGTGACGTTTCAGCCAGCTTTCCCACGATAGGTTTACAGCCTTGTAACTGTCTGGGGCCTTTACCTGTTGCTCCGGTGTTTATAGGACTCAGGTGATCCCTCCAGGTAGGATGGCCACCAGGTGTTGATAAGAAGTCATTGGGTCCCAGCAGAGGCCGCCCATGAGGCGGGGCTGAAGCAATGAGCATCAGACCCTGGGCTCTGTCCTCGGTCCTGGCGGCACCACAGACGCGCTGCAGGACCCCACAGGGCGGACGTGAGGCTGGGTGGTCTGCATGCCTTCCGTTCCCTGGAAAACAGCCGCCGGCAATAAGAGCCAACGTTACAGGTGCGCCGCCTGCGCCAGGGTCTCTTCCAAAACTCTACAGGGACAGCCCTCGACACCCCGGTCCCGTCCAGGGCCCCCTCTTCTATGACTCCGGCTTCCGGTGTTGGTTCCAGCCATCATCAGACTTCTCAGCCGGTCACCTCGTAAGCTGCTAGGAGTCAACATGGTGAGGTTTTGGAAACCTCAAAACACTAGACAATTTGAACAATTCTAATCAACGTCTACCTGAGCGGCCCTGCCCCATGGCACACACTGGGGACAGGTGCAGCAGCTTTGTACATGGCCTGCACAGAGCAAGAGGCCCCCCAACCCCACTGTGCCTGGGGAGGTCTGACTGCCCCCTCCAGAGCTCGGGTCACCCTCTGAGAGGCTGTGCCAATGTTCACGGTTTGTGGTGGGGCCGTCAACACCAGCGGCTGCCACCCCCGGGAGCCCCGAGTCCCTGCAGGGCAGGGGCCATGTGTAGATTCAGCGCCTCCATCCGGGATGTCTGACCAGGGCCTGGTAGGTGCTCAGCAATGATGAAAGGCATACAGAGAATGCGGGAGGAGGGAGGGAGAGCCGGGGCGGGCGTGAGCCTTGCGCGTGAGGGCGCGAACAATTGGGGCCCGGCCGGCACACGCCAAGTGCCTGCATCGCGCCCAGCGAGACTGGGATGTAAGCGCCACCCCATACGCCGCAGGACGCCGGAATCCGTCTCTGTCAAGCCTGGCTGAAAAGACACGCCCAGCGCCTGGGACTGAGCTAGAATAACCCAGGAAGGGGCTGCTGTGTTCCCATGACCTCGGCAAAGCGAAGAGAAAACAGGCGGCCCCTGAACACCCCTCACGGGGTCTCTCTTAGGTCTGAGGGGTGTGGGGAGGGGCGGGGCAGGGTTTCCTGCGTGGGAACATCCTCACGCTGGCCAAGACTTTTCACTCTCAGTCTCCCATGGCGGGGGAGGTGGAATGATTTATCATTATTCTCATTATACGGAAGAGAAAAAAGGCTTGGAAACAAAGAGCCATTTTCCCGGAGGTTGTGCAGCTCTTACGGGGCCAAGCAGAATTAAAAACCCGCCCTTTTGACTCCGAGTCCTCCCCGTTTCCACTCCCCAAACACCATGCTCTGGCTTTGCTCCAATTCTCGCCATCCTTGTAACAGAAAACCCCTCACCCACTTCTGGGATGGCCTGCTCTGCTCCACCTGCAGAAGGATTTTTCATGTCCACCTCTTCCAGGAAGTCTCCTTGGATTACTCATACCTGCTCCCTCCATCCACCCACGCAGGCCCTGGCTGGATCCTGTGGAGTTTAACACAGTATTCACCACCCCGTGTGGCCACTGTCTTCTTAGATGTCATTTCCTCCCTCAGTTCATTTATTCAAGCAAATTCACAGAGTACTTCACAAAGGGGAGACAGAGGCTGGGGAGGGAGTCAAACCATGCAAGGCTGCACAGAAAGCCAAGTTTGGGCCACGACAGAGTCACCCAGTGAGTATCAAGAGAGAGTTGCCACATGACACCCAAATGCTAAGCTCTTTCCAACACCTGCCTCTTCTCGGGGGCTCAATTCTGCCCAATGCTTGGATATCTTCCCATCCTCCCGGGTCAGGCTGGCAGGTGTAACTTAGTAACCTGCCAGGTATTAGCCAGCAGCCACCTGTCATCACAGGCAGGTGACCCTGCTCACAGTTCTTGGCTGGATGCCCCAGAGCACAGAAGAGCGTATCATTTCCTCTCTGGCACCTTCCTTCCTGGGCCATTCACAGGGCCCTCACGCGAGCGGCTAGGCTGGCTCCTTCAGAGAACCCAACCACCTAAGGGGGACGGGGGAGTAGGGGGCAGCTGGCCTGGTCCCGTCTCTGCGCCTGAGTTCATCACCAGCCTGGAGAAGGCCGGGGAGCACCAGACTGCTAAAGACAGAGAGCAGGATTTCACTCCCAGGTTAGCCCGCACGGCGCCAGCAGCTGGGCTCTGCGGCCTCCGCGTCCTTCACTGCAAGCCGAGACCGGCAGGCGGTCACAGATGGCACAGCCGGCGCGTGCTGACCCGCGGTGCGGCTCCTGGCGCCCAGAGGCACCCGGCAAAGGGCAGAGCGATCCTCACTGTTAGGGCTTCCTGGCATCATTCAGTCTCCGCGCGACAGCATTTCTGAATGAGCTTCCCCTTGGAGGAGCTGCCTGAGCCAGGGACCGGCGCTCAGCGAGGCGGCCCCGCGCTGCTGCGAGGACGCTGGGCCCTTCAGCCTTGCGCTGCTTGGGCTTCGGTTGTCACCCGTAAGACTGGGACTGTCCCACCTGCCCCCTCGCCCCCAGGGGGCCGAGGGAGGGTCAGATACGGGCATGCCCAGGAGAACACTGTCCAAGGTCCCCTATGAAGTCGGGGTCACAGAACACACGTACACGCTGCTAGGGCCCTGCTGGCAAACTCCAGCTGGCTCTCTGGGGACTCTGGGAGAAGGTCCAAACTCCCCCTCCCAGAACATCGTGACTGGGGCTTTTTCGGCATCTCCGTCTGTGTGACAGGCCAGTCATGCCTGCCACTGCCACCCCACCCCCATGCCCTCCATCTGCCACCCAAGGACGGCCCTGACCCCTCCTCTCCCAACACCCTCCCATCCACCAGTCTCCACTCCAAGTACTTGCTCACGTGATTGGCATCCTTGAGGACTGGGAGGACTGGCAGACTCTCCCCGCCCCCCCGCCCCCCCCCCCACATGTCCCCAACCCCAGCCCTGGGCCGGCCCCCACGACGTGACTGGTGCAGGAATGAACTGGGGGCGGGGGCTGTCTCAGGCAGGGGCTGTTCGCTCTCATTAGTGGCTCCTCCCCACAGGGCTCAGGTGCCCCTGGGACCCACTGGCAGGCAGCGATGTCCTTTGGGACCTGGACCCACACCGAGGACCCCGTTCTCCAGGCTGCAGCTCAGGCTGCCCTGAGAGGTGTGGGAGTGAGCCGGGGCGGGTCACAGCCACCCCTCAGGACACAAACAATCCCCTCTTCCCTGAGCCCCTGGACGATTTACCTAACCCCTCCGTGCCTCAGTTTCCTCGTTGTGAGGAGGGACGAGGGCAGTGGAGTGCTGCGCTGTGTGGCCGTGAAGACGAAATGACCAACAGTGATGAGCGCTGAGGAGCATCTCTGGGCCCCAGTGAGCCCACGGGACACGCCAGCTGCTATTTTAAAAGTTCGTGAACCATTTAAACAGATTGATCCCTTCCGGTCCCTACTGTCTCCATTATCTTTCGGCCCAAATATCACTAATGCAAATTTCTTCTGGAAGTTTCCTTCCATGAGAACGCTCAACGCAGAATCGAGCCTTTAAAAACAAACCAGTTGCCACTGCCCTGCACAAGGCTTGG
Organism: Furipterus horrens; assembly: GCF_987537825.1. Classification (NCBI taxonomy): domain Eukaryota; kingdom Metazoa; phylum Chordata; class Mammalia; order Chiroptera; family Furipteridae; genus Furipterus; species Furipterus horrens. The sequence continues at coordinate 215,028,954 of NW_028327172.1, forward strand.
CTGGGTCCTTACTCCCATACGACAAAGCCCCCACCCCTGGGTCTGGCCTCCAGGGTCCTCCACTGTCTGGCCTGTCACCTTGTCCCCTCAGTGAGTCCTCCTCTCAGCCACACTGGTTTCTGCCACGTTCTCTCTCCTGCCTTAGCTTAAAATCACCAAAAATGGGCCGTGGGGGCGGGGATCTCACCCATGTGCAGAGAGTTGGGGACCTGGAATGAGACCAGTACCCGGGCCAGGACCCTGGAAGGGCTAGTCCCTCAGCAGAAAGAGTGGACGCGGTGGGCAGACCCACCTGCAGCACAGGAGAGCACAAGGAAGCATGGGTTTCTTAGCCTGGACTCAGGTGGAGGGGGAAAAATCTCCCTTAAGAGTACGTGGCCACAGGCCCGGGTCCTGTGGGCATTTGGGGCTGAGCTCACAGCACCCAGATGACCCTCAAAGCCTCCCTCGGTGGGTGAAGGGGAGAAGGCGCCCAAGCCAGGGACGCTCCTGATGTCCTCAAGTCCATGATGCCCTTGGGGCAAAGAAGGGACACACGCAAGCACTGCAGATAAGGCCCAGAGGCCAGGGTCGCAGAGGACCCCAGAGGCAACACTGACTGAGCGGGGACCTCATACGCAGCAGTTTTTCCAAGGAGGCCCAATAGCAGGACTGATGGACAGAGACCGTAAAGGACGTCCTTACGTGACTGTCTGCCGTCTGCACAGCACTTACGGGGAGCCCACTGCTGCTCTAAGAGATTTCTGCGCACTGACGCGTTAAACCTCGAAATAAGGTGGGCTGGGTAGGTCCTATGGCAACTCCTGCTCTAAAGACGATAAAATTGGGGCACAGCAAGATGACATGGACTAAATTTGAACCTTGACAATCTAGCCATAGAGTCTTCCTGCTGCAGAAAAAAAAAAAAAATAACACACTTGAAGATTTATCTGAGAAAATCTCCTAGAGTGTCACTTGGAGAGACAGAGTGAGAAAACGTGAAAGGGATACTAAGATGCTGAAGGAAAAGCCATCTTCTCCATCGTTAACACACGTCGCAGAAAGGAAGAAAGGAGAGCGCAGGGAGGGTAACATTCAAATCTATAAAGACAGAATTTCCCAGAAATGCTGAAAAATATAAATCGTCAGACTCTGGAATCCTAAGTTTCAAGTAGGATAAATAAAAATAACTGTCTTGTAGCAGAACTCTAGAATCTCAAAGACAAAGAGGAGACCCTAAAAGCAACAAAAAGCAACAGACAGAGAGAGACAGAGAGAGAGAGAGAGATTACCTAAAAATATGTGGCAATTACAACAATATCAGGGGTCTTGACAGAAGCCAGAAGACAACAGAATAACACTGTCACATTACCAAGAAGAAATAGCTGAGAATCTAGAATTCTATGCCCAGCTAATGATCACTCAGTAGTGAAGACAAAATAAAGACATTTTCCAGGAAAAGACTAAAACGGTTTACTTCTAAAATGCCTTGCTGATAAATGACTAGCAAAATATGTGCTCCAGGGGGAATGAAATTAAACCCAAAAGGAAAAACAAAAACAAAACAAACCCAGAAGGGATGATGAGCAAAGAAACTGGGAATCTAAACAAGAATTGGCTATATAAAATAATAATGACTAATTTGAGACATATAAAAATACGGAGTGGAGGCCCTGGCTGGGTCGCTCAGCTGTTTGAAGTGTTATCCCTACACACCAAGGCTGTGGGTTTGATCCCCGGTCAGGGCGCGTACAAGAATCAACCAATGAACGTAGGAATAAGTGAAACATCAACTTGATGTCTCTCCCTCTCCCTCTCTCTCTCTCTCTCTCTCTCTCTCCCCCCTCACTCCCTCCCCCTTCCGCTCTCTCTCTAAAACAAATACACTTTTAAAACACAGAGTGGAAAAATATTACTGGACAATACGAAAGACACAAAAAGAGGTATCGGAATTAAAGCCTTCTAGAATCCCGTGTACCGGAGGAAGGGAGCGATATTAAGCCAAGAACGCACCTTGAAACTTTACAGGGTAGTTGCTCAGAGAATAGAAATACAATGTGCACCAGAGGTCAAGGTGGACTAAAGAAAACTGAATCGGTTTGACAGAAAGCAAGAAAAGAGAAAAACAAGGAGTGTGGCCAAGGCAGAGTAAATAATAGACACAAAATAAGATAATGAAAAGGATTATATCAGTTTTTACAATTGTTATAAATGGACTAAACTCTCCATTAAACAGACAGGGATCACCCTGGTGGATTTCTAAGACACAGCTACATGCCGGTACCTAGAATATAAGGACAGGGGACGGCTGAAGAGCAGTCTGCACCAAGCAAATAACAACCAGAACCAACTTACTAGAGTTATTTAACATCAAACAATATAGACTGGAAAGCATACATTATTAAGAAAAAAGAGCGCCACTACCTAATTGTAAGCAAAGATTGATAGTATGATAGAAAAATCCTAGACTTGTATGCACTGAAAAATATAGCCTAAAAATGCACAGAGCAAAAATACAAAAATTAGAGAAATTGCTAAGTCTATCAGGATCGTTGGATGTTCACACACGTCTTCCTCAGCACGTGACAGATCACACACACAAGAAGACAAATCAAGACAAATCTGATATCATTATATACGTGAAACCACTAATAACTAAATACATATTATTTTAAAACATACATGGAACATGTAGCTCTGTAGCTTCAGCTTCACTGGAGAGGACACTCCAGCGTCATCGCAAGATGTCGACTTAACACGGGAGGAGACAGATACCGTGTCACTCCCGAGTCGGACTGCACAGCCATTCTCGGCGGTGCAGATAGACTCTTAAGAAGCTACACCATCGTCTCTCGAGACGGACGGCTGCTGACGACGACATGGAACATGTACAAGAAGTGATCATATTCTTGGAAACAGAGCAAGTCCTGACAAGTAAACAGATTTGGGGGGAGGGGCATGATCAGTTTACTGGGTCCCTTGAACAAGCCATTTTTCTCCCTGGGCCTCAGTTTCCTCAAATGAGATCCTTGAGTTGATTCATCCCCAAGTCTCAGATAATTGCTTTTCTTTTCTTTTTTTGAATCTTAATTTGGATCCACCCCCAGTTTCAATTCTGCTGATGATCACAGGCATCAAGACAAATCTACTCTCTCATTGCAAACACCTGCCAAACACCTTTCATAATATGATGTCAGTTTTCTTTTCTCTTCTTTTTTTTTTTTTTCATCATTTCAGACAAACGATGCCTCCTTTTCTGCCTTGGCTGCTCCCCGCTCTTCCCAGGTCTGCCGCTGAGACAGACGGCCATTCATCAGGCAGCTCGCCTTCCGCTGTCTGCTCGTGTTTACCTGCTTCTCTGACTCATGAGAGAAATGGAACCAATCAATCACCACGCTGCGCTCGGTCACTGTCCACACCAGGCGGCACCCTCTCACACCGTCCCCACCGACCTCCTGTCCCCTCCCGTCCTTGTCCACACCAGGCCCCAATGGTCTTCCTCAAACACACACAGTCACCCCGCCCGCAGAAGCGGCCCCGCAGCTGCGACGGGCCACGCGCTCAAATACCTGCAGTGGCCAGGCGAGGGCCCAGGGTGCGGCCAGGCGAGGGCCCAGGGTGCGGCCAGGTGAGGGCCCAGGGTGCGGCCAGGTGAGGGCCCAGGGTGCGGCCAGGCGAGGGCCCAGGGTGCGGCCAGGCGAGGGTCCAGGGTGCGGCCGGGTGAGGGTCCAGTGTGTGGCCAGGCGAGGGTCCAGGGTGCGGCCAGGCGAGGGCCCAGGGTGCGGCCAGGCGAGGGCCCAGCGTGTGGCCAGGCGAGGGCCCAGGGTGCGGCCGGGCGAGGGTCCAGGGTGCAGCCGGGTGAGGGCCCAGCATGCGGCCAGGTCTTCTCTCTCCCCAGCAGAGGCTGAACGCGGAGCCTGCGGCTCTCAGCACGCAGAGTGCGGGGACTCTGCTCTGCCCTCCACAGGCTTCTCACTGGCTTAGCTGCCCCCCAGCCTGCACAGCGTCAGAATCCGGCAAGTATCTGGAGGAGAAAACCCACCAGACGTGTGAGCTCCGCTCCTCCGCAAGCGTCTCTGATTTTGTCTCTTCGGCCCAATGAGGAGGAGTCTCTGTGCCCAGCAGCAGCACGGGCTGGACCAGGTCTGAACTCACAGCCTTGCCCCCCGATTGCAAAAGACCCACAGAAGAAGCCGCAGCTGGTTCTCCACCGTTCCCTCCCCACTGGCTCCTCCTGTCGGTCCTCGCGGGTTCGGCGGCCCCTCCAGCTTTAAGCTGGTACTTCTTACCGTTTATACACCACAGCCTTCCCCACTGTCCTTGGCAGGTGTGGTGTCTGCTGCCGACAAGCCCCTCCTCCCCAGCACTGCGCCGTCCTTTCCCACCAAAAACTCAGGGGCTTCCAAAAGTCCAGAGGCCACAGCAGTGGGCGTGCGAGCAGAGACATGCGTCCACACTCACCCGCATTAATGACGCGGCCGGGACGTTGACAAGTGACTCACCCAGAACCCCACAGGCAGCTGGCGCTGGGCCATCCTGTTCCCGTCCCAGAGGCCCCTAGTCGGCAGCCTGGATCGCGCCACTTCTGTCATCCGAACGGCTCTGCAGACTCGGCCTGAACCTTCTTCGCGCGGGGACGTCCTCGCCTCACCCCGGAGCCACTCCTGCCGTGTGGATGGCGTGTGCGGAAGTCCGTGTGCGTGGCGAGTCGGCAGGGCCTCAGCGCGCTCCTGTGCGGGGCCGCCGGCTGAGCCGGCCCGGGAAGCCCTCCCACCTGTGTGCGCTCCTGCGTTCACAACCAGACTCCCTGCTCCTCCCTGCAGGAGAGAGACTGGCCTCCCACTCCCGGGCCTGGCCTGCGCGTGGGCTGGGACCAATAGAAGCGGTCAGAAGGGGCACTGTGGCCCTCCCGTGCCTGGGCCCTTCTACGGCCGGGGCAACAGCCTGAGCCGGCCTCCTGGAGGATGAGCGCCGCTGGGAGCAGAGAGGGACACCCCAGGGGAACAGAGAAGCCAGCGCCTGGCGGGCTCCCACAGCCAGAGCCAGGCCGTCCTAGACCACCAGCCCCAGTCGAACCCTCGATGAGTGCGCTGCACGAATGGGCCAGGCAAGACCAGCCGACACCCCCTGCGGAGCCCATCCAGATGGCCAGCCACGTGAGCAGCGGCACACACCAGCGGTGGCCGGCAGCCAGTGTCTGCGGGCGGCCCATTACCCAGCAACATCCGCCTTCTTCCTTCAGCCGATTAACAGGTGTTCTCAGGGGGCCGAGGATTTACATGAACCAGCTGCCTCCTGGGGGGGCAGCTCTGAGTGTTTCGCAGGCTTGAAGCTCTTCGGGTTCTCAGACTAACCCTTGAGTTAAGGACTCACATGGTCCCTATTTGCTTATGAGGACACTGTGGCCCCCAGAGGAGGGAGCTGCCTGAGGCTGGGCAGCCAGCAGGGAGCAGGGCAGGGGCTGGAAACCCCCGCCCCCAGGGCTGGCCCCGGTTCCTCCACCCTTTGCAACTGTTGGTACCCTGTGACACTCACCCTGTCATCCGCTGCCCCCAAACCCCACGCCCTCCCCCACCACCCCCCGTAACTTCCCTCTGGGGCCAGCAGCTGATGGATGGAGGAAAGACCTCAGATGTATCCGCTGAGTGTTCGTTTACAGAATCATGTTTCCTCGTGCCTGCTGTGTGCCCCGTGCTCGCGACCCGATTTCTAGAACACGGGAGACGAGACCTCTGCTCTCCTGGGGGCAAACACATGCCCAGCACACACAGCCGCTCGGAGCACGTTCTCCCGCGAGGTCCTCGTGGGGCAGGCGGCGTGACTCCACCTCACCGAGGAGGCCGAGGGAAATGAGGACAGTCGCTCAGGCCACTGCGGGATTGGGGCGCAGGCTGGCCTGACCCCAGACCAGGCTCCCCGCACCCACCCTCAGCACCGTGGCAGGTGTGACCCTAGCCTGCTCCAGACAAAAGGGCCCACTGCCCTGCTTCGTCCACCTTGTTTGTCGATGATTATTTTTCCGAGTGGCTCTCGGCCCGATGGTGTGCACATTTATGGAGAGCGGGGCATCTGTCGCTACTCGGGAAAGGCTGGTCTCAGAGGGGTCCCTGTCCCAGCTGCCTATGGGGACCCCAGGGAGAGGTGGCAGCTGGTTTGAAATAGGAGGGGAGAGGGTGACAGACGGACTGAGAACGGACGCACCGCCCCGAGGAGCGACAGCCGCCGACGCCGGACCAATCAATAGCAGCACCGACAGCACCAGTCCGTTTGCTCAGAGCAAAGACGGGGAGCAGGGTGGTCTGAGCACAGGCCCGGGGCCTGGGGGTCACACTGCGCCTGAACCGGCTGAATCCTGCCTTCGCCGATCACTGCATGACATGTCTGCTCCAAGTCGGAGGTTCAACATCTGGGAAACGGGAGACGAAACCGATTTCTTGGCATCACGGTAGACGTTAAACGTGGCAGCACGTGAAAGGCCTTGGGGAGTTCCCACCACAAAGTAAATAGCTGGGGGAGGGGCTTAACTAAACTTACTCCCAATATTAAGGCTACGATCAAATATTTAGTGAGAACGGGCTACATGTCAGACCGTGTTCTGAGCGCGGAACACATGTAGTTCATTTATAAGGGGCTGACAGAGGCGCTGGACTTACCTTCGTTCTATTTGCGGAAGTGGGGGGCTCCGAGGCCCAGACGGATTAACCGACTTTGCCCGCAGCTGGGCAGCGGCCTGCGAGACCAGCTCTAGAATCCTTGACCTTCACCAGCACGCTCTCCTGCCCCAATAAAATAACGCAATAATCCCACGTCAACTGGAAAGTGCTATTAAATATCATTGTACACAGTGTGCTCCCCAGGGGGGGAAAGTCCGGCTGCAGGAGGAAGGGGCGTCCAAATGTTGAAAGGGAACATTTTTTCATCGTGACGTTCCCTGTGTTTCTGTTTATTTTTTGGGTTTTCCAAATTTACTCAAAGTACATATATTAATTTTCAGGAGCGGGAAATTATCCTCTAAGACGCGCCTCTGCGTCTGCTGTGCCAGGCTGGGGGGGCACCAGGCCCGCTTTAAAGGAAATCATGTCAGTCCAGTTTCTCAGGCTCCCGCATGGCGCAGAGCAGGCGCTCCATAGGCGTTTCGCCTCCTTCCCCGCCATCGGAACAGCCGCCTCCGAGGGGCCTGGTGGTCCACCCAGCACCTGCTCTGCACCTGCTCTGAATGCAGCAGAACCGGGCGGTATCCGAACGACTTTGTTTCTTCATGTCATATTGACCTCAGTTTTCCCGTGTTCACATTTGGGATCCTCACACCTAATTCTGGGATTTTCCTGGGGCTGCACGTTTGGGTTGATGCCCAAGCACCTGCAGGTGAAATCTGGCGTAGCCTGCAGATGTGTGACGCCCCTTCCAGATAATTCCATGGAGAGTTGATGGAGGAGGGGCGGGGTGTCATAGTAAAAGCCGAGCCGACCTCTGCCCTTCACCCCAGCTGCGTGATCGTGGTCAGATTCACACACGTCACAGGTCCACCGCGTCCCCTGCCCACACCCCGTAGCTGGTAAGTGGTGCGGCCAGATGGCACGCCCAGGCACCTCGGCCCCAGAGCCTGTCCTCGGATTCATAAAGCGAATCTGACCAAAGCCCAGGGGTCCCGTCACTTGACGTCCACGGGGAGGTGCTCTGGGCTGAGAGTTCGGGTGAAGCAGGACCTTCCTGTGTCCTCGGTGCCCCCAGCCCCTGCAGCGGGAAGGGAGCGGGCAGAGCAGAGGGTTCCCTCGCAAGCAGCCTGCTGATCAGGCAGCCTGGCAGCGGCAAGGCATCTTCATCAACCTCCCTTCCGGGGATGTTTGCGACTCAGCTCAGCACACGGATCCCCCGGGGGCCTCTCAGGTCCTAACTGCTCCCACTGACGCCCCAAAAGTGGCTGCATCAGGCTCTAAGGTAACACTCACCTGAGCCCCAGGGGGTGGATCTGTCCCTTTGGGGGCTGATCAAATCAGGACAGCTTCATGCAAACTCCAGATTTTAAACACACAGAAAGTCAGAAAGTGTGAGCGCTCAGCCCCGCCCCCAGGGCACGCATCAGCCGCCTGACCTTCCCTGTCCGCGTTGCATGAGATGAGACGGAGCCAGATGTCACCATTAAAGTACCCCTTCAGGCAGCCCCGCTGCTTTGCACCCGCAGGGCCTCATTAATACCCCAATGGCCCACGCCACCTTGTCGCTCTGTCCTGCGCTCATCCCCCTGACCCAGCAAGCCCCCGTGGCAGGTGGCATCCCCGTCTGTCTCATCCCAAGCCCCTGTCTGCTGCCCTGCCAGCCAGCACTTGGAGAATAGCCTTCATGACACCAGACATACACATGTGAAGCTGAGAAAAGACGTCACTTCATCTGTGAGACGAAATTGATGGCCCTAGTGTTAATGGCACAGATAAGATGTCTGTATTAAATGGACTAAGACAGATGGTACGTAATAAATACCAGTCCTTCCGACGGAGACATTTCAAAGAGAAAGAGTGAGTCTGAGGGCTCCCTGCCCTGCTCCCAGCTCTGCCTTCTTCTCCACCCCCCCCGCCCCCCGCCAATAATGTCTTCACTCTCTGACCCACCTGCCTTCTATCCCAGATCCCCCACCTGAGGAGCCAGTGTTGGGAGGTGACCAGTGAGCAGAGCCTGCCCTCCTGTGCGGGACTGTCCCGGGTCAATCCCTCAGAAAGCTCCAGGCTCCTGCGTCACTCAGGAGCGCACGGGAACAGCAGGGCACCCTGCTGCCTCCAGATAAGCACAGCCTCTTGGCAGAGAGCGAGCAAGGGGATGTCCCCTCTTTGCCATGCCTGGCCGGGACAGCCGGACGCACCAGCCCTGGGAGGGCGAGGAGGGGGGCCACTGGCCCCTGCCGCCTGGCAGTGAACCCCACCCCTACAGCGTGCTCTGATCCTTCTGTGCCTGCTTGGCACCCAGGACAGCACCAGCACACAGTAGGCCCGCAGCAGTCCGCGTGTGCTCCGTGAACAAACTGCCAGCAGGGAATGGGCTGCGCGGGGCCACTGGAACTTCAGCCCCCGGCTTCTGTCCGCAGCTGCCGTCTGTGCGCGTGGTGGCGCAAGATACTGATTCTGGGGGTTGGCCCGGTGTGAGGCAAGCACCAGGGTGTCCCAGACCTGGCGGTGGGGGTGGGGGACACAGCAGCAGCAGCTGGAGGCCGTGAGAGCCCAGCTCCCCCACCCGCTCTCCCCACCTCCAGCCTTGCACCTGCTTCCTGTGGCTAAATTACCCCCAGCCGCCGGCAGACAGAGCTGCTAGTCTTCAAGGGCTTGGCAGCACTGAGCTGGCTGAGATTTATAGCAGAGGGGATTGGTGTGTGTGTGTGTGTGTGTGTGTGTGTGTGTGTGTGTGTGTGTCTGAGTGTCTGTGTGTGTTGGGAGACATGTGGGAGGGGGAGAGGGGGCAGGGGAGAGGGAGGAAGGGAGGTGGAAGGGGCTGGGAGGAGGAGCTCCAGGCAGTAAACCAAGGCAGTCGCAGACGGGACAGGGCTTTGGAGCAAGGCAGGCCTGTGCTGGGTCTGAAAACCTCATTGCCCACAAGCCAAGTAAGCCTGGGGCAGAGCTGAGGCTTCTGCGCGGGTCCTCGTGGATAAAGGGCAAGCGGTGGTGCTCAGCTCCAGAGCTGTGGGAACCCCGTGGTGGGGCCCCTGGCCCTGGGGGAGGCTATGCAGGTGTGCCGTCAGACACGAGTCACCATTTGTCCCCCGTTCAGAGCTCAGAACTAAAAGACAAGTTCTCCAAATCCGTTTCCTTTTATTGAGAAGTCAGCACCATGAAACACACAGTATTCCCCTTTTCGCTTTGGCTGCCAGGAAGCTCAGACCTCATTTTTCCGTTCGGTTGTCGCAGCCGCCTACAGCTTCAGTGCCCAGTATAATTATTCTCTCCTACTCGCTCCTTACCTGCTACACGACCCTGAGTTTTCACGCTTCTGTAACGCAGGTTCTTTGTATTCCGTGTGTGCCTCTTAAGCCTCTAAGTCCTCCCTGGAAGAAGACAAGGACGTATGTAGCATGTGCACATGGGGGGGATGGGTTACATGGGCATAGGCATGGAGGCCTGTGTGCCAGGCACTGGGATTTGGGCTCCAATGGAAGGAACATGGATTTTGGAGTCAGAGGCAGACAGACTGGGGCTTGACTCTGGTCTGGGCACCTGGGAGCCTGCGCTTCCTCAGAGCCAACAGAGGGGTGGCCACCGAGGACATTCAGAGACACGAGGCGTTAAAGTGCCGCACGGGGTGGCGCCAGCTGTCACTCAGCTGGTGGGGAACACTGTGTCGCGCCTGAGACCTCCTGAGAGACGGAGGCAGGGCCCTGAATTGCGCAGGTGGGGAACTTAACAGCAACAATAATAGTAACAGCTTGAAGGTGAGCCTGGCTCCGCGTCGTGAGCCTGCCGATCGCCTCGTCCTTCCTACGATGGGAGGGCCTGCACGTGTGCCCATTTTACAGATGAGAGAACTGAGGCCCAGAGGGGCCCAGAGGGGCTCAGCTGGCCTGGGGTCCCACAGAGGGGGCGGGAGGCAGAAGCAGAGGGAGGCGGGACGGCAGGAGTGGAGAGGCAGGGCCCCGTGCGCGGTGACCATGTGGCGGGGGCCGAGGGTGGATGGGTGGGAGCGCCCGCTGGCCAGACCCCTAGGGGCTGTGGGCCAGTGCCACGGGGCTTCGTCCTGCAGACCTGGACTCACGGGGAGGGAGAAGTAGCAGGAAATTCTTTTCCTTGCTTAACAGGAATTCCTTCGTGTTTGCAACCGCTTTCTCGGAGAGGCAGCGGGCCTTCTGTGTTTGCAGGTTGTACTTTAAAATAACACTCACACCACAAACAGCTAAGACTCGGCCCCCAGCCTCTAGCCCCTGCGGGACTCACTTTGTGAGCTGAATGCTGTTCTGCGCAGTTTTCCAGCCAAGATCACGGAGGCCCAGAGGGGTCGAGCGGCTCACTCAAGGTCACCCAGCTGGAGGCAGCGGCTGGGTTCCAGCCCAGACGGACCAGCAGAGCCCACTCCTAACCGCTCATGCTCCGCTGCCTGTGTTGGAGTCGTTCATCGTAAAGGGTCAAAGGGAGCGGAAGGCAGTGGAAACCAGCGTTCTTTCGGATAAACACGGGCTTTTCAGAAATGGAAGCCGCCCAGCCCCACGCCCCTCCAGGAGGGCCCGGCCAGAGAACCCTCAGTGGCTCGGGAAGGAAGCAGGCCTTTCGGGAGAGGCGGACCGAGGAAAAGGACGAGAGATCCTGGCGGGATTCACACAGGGTTCAGCTCTCTGTGGGGTGGGTCGGGGCCGGGCCTCAGGCCGCAGGCTCCGAGCGCCTGTCTCTTTGAGCATCACCTTTATGAAGACACGCTCTCAGCCTGGCTGCAGGACCACACAGGGACCCTAAGCCCCAGTTCTGTCTGAGCCCCCGCACCTCCCCCGACCTCCCTCACCTTAGGTGGCTCTTCTTCATCCCGGTTTTTACACGTTACACAGAGACAGGACAGCGCGCGGCATTTCTCTGGCTCTCCTATGGCCCGCGACCTCTTGTCAGTGCTGCACAGACCAGACTCACGCCACACAGCCCCCGAGGAGGCAGCATCCCCGCGTCACAGGCTAGAAAACAGCGGCAGAGAGGTGAGGCGAGGGAGGGGCTGGGACCCAAAGCCCGGCAGGTGTGTGCTCAGCTCCTGGGCCCCCCGCCTCGAGCACCAGAGGGGAAAGAAAGAGGGACACTCACTGGGCGGGGCGTGCCATGGCGGGGCGCTGGTCAGGGGACACTCTCAGGCTCTGGGACGCAGGACCACGGTCTGATGATGTTGTTCCCATTGTTACGGGAAGGAACGAAGTCTTCGGGGGCCCTGGCTGTAGAATGGCGGAGCTGGGCATGAAGGCAGGTCTCCGAGATCGGGGCCCGCGCACCCTCCTCTCTGCGCTGCTCTGGGGCACCGGGCCGCTGGCTGGGGCCGTCTGCCCCCACCTTCTCTGCCCTGGCCCCCGCCCTGCTCCCCCAGCCCCTGGGCCCCATCTAGGCTTCTGCCCCTGGAGGAGACAAGAGCCAGGGTGTCTGCGCGGAGCACAGTGCCGGCGCACGGCACAGCTCCTCCTTCTGCCCCAGGACCACGTCGCCCGTCACGGCTCAGCCCCGAGGCCCCTTCTCTGCTCCTCCCTGGCCTGCAGACCCCTCAGGGCTTCATCAGCCTTCTGCCCCTGGCAGCCACATCCCACTTCCCTGCCCTGAGGTCCCTCGGGCCCACACATCACCCACCTCACACATCACCCACCTGCCCAGGTATGAGACCTGCGGGACGGGACACAGACGGCCCCTCATTGGGGACAAGGAGCAAATGCCCACCTACTGTAACTCCTGTCTCTCCGCCATGACGTCAGACTCGTTGGCAGCTTCAGGCCACACCCGACCCGTGGCAGGGGCTCAGACAGGAAATGCTGAACTGAACCAACATGCCGGGTGGGTGTTGGGGGGCTGGGGCAACAGGGACCCCCACGCACTGACAGTGGGACAAAGTGTACAAGTTCAAAGTGGGGGGGGGGGCGTTGACCAGGACTCTCAAGTGACAAGTGCTTCTCTGCTTTGACCCAGCAGCTCCTCTTCTCAGCACGTCCCCTCAGACATCGCTACACGTGTGTGCAGCCGTCCATGCAAACATGTCACGTCAGGCCCGGCTGAGCAGCAGAAGACCAGGAACAATGCAAACGTCCCCCGAAAGGGGACTGGTAACATCCCCACAATGGAAAACAAAGCGGCCTCCCAAACGTGGCCGAGAAATGTATGTTCTCCTGCGGAAGATACATTGAATTGAAAAAACGGAGCGCAGGACAGACTGCAGAGCACGGTACCACCGGAGTAAAAAGAGGGGGCACACGTGTGTGCGCCTGTGTGTGACTGCTTTGCATGTATGGGACTCACTTATGTAGGCCACCTCTGGGAGGGTTCGCAAGAAACCAGGCACACGTCGGCCTCCGGGAGGAGGCGCGAGCAGGAAACGTGCCCGTTGCAGAATTTTGAACAATGAAAATGTTTTACCTGTACTAAAAATACACACTAAATGGAACAGGAAAGTCACAGCGGGATTGCTTATGGCACCTTCCGCTCTGCAGTTCCATAAAGACACATATGCCCCCCCCCATTTCCTACCTGACCCTACCACTGCAGGGCCCACCTCGGTTACCACTTCCTCCAGGAAGCACTCCCCCCATCTCCTCCCGCTCTGCTCAGGTGCCACTCCGTGCCCCTGGACCCTGCATTCTCCCTGCCACACTCTGCTCATGCCATTCTGTCTCGGTCTATCCACCTCTCCAGGGACGGGGACCTGGAGGGAGGCCAGTGTGACCCAGTCCCAGCCTCTCACCTGCCCTGGCAGGTGCTCGGGAAAATATCTGCTGAGCAGACACTCAGCCCCATGCAGAAGGCTGCCACAAGGGCAGGCCATGAATCAGGCAGCAGGGACAGAGATGCACTTAGCGCTTCTGCCACTTGGCCAGCAGCCAAGCCAACCCTCTCACCTGATTTGCCTAAAAGCCCAGGGGAGCCATTGTGCTGCGGTGAGGGTGGGGCGTTTGCCTCGTTGAGTCCAGGACGCCCGCTCTGCAGGGCCTGGCTGGGCTCCCCCAGGGAAGGCCTCCATTGTCGTTTGCTGACAGTTGGTATGACAGATCGTTTTCTGCTGCTGTGGCCAGGCTGGCCCATCTGGCTGGTCCCCAGACGCCTCAGGTCACCACAGTGTCACTCTCGGGAGCCAGATCCTGCCTGACCCCCGCTCGGTCACCTGAGCAAGCCCTGTGCCCCAGCCCGGAGCCATCTGACCAGCAGGGCCCCGGCTGCGTCAGGCCCGCCAGCGACCTTGCCCAAGGGCCGGGGTCTACAGCCAGGGCGAGGACAACGCCGGAGCCTGCCGTGCGCCATCACAGTCTCAGCACACAGCCGCAGCCCAGTGGGCCGCGACTCGAAGTGGCAGCCCCAGGCGGCGATCCACAGCTCGGGCTAATGAGGGTTTCTGGCTTCAGAACATGATTGATTATGGTCATCGGTTACGCTGCAAAGGCTGCCTGGCTTCCTGGAATGAATTTCCCCTGTTGCCTCTTGACCGAGGCCCAGAATGCGGGCAGAGGCAGGCGGCAGCTCCCAGGAGACCAGACGCCCAGCCTCCGACCACGGCAGAGCGGCCTGAGACCAGAACTGGCCCACGCGCCTCAGGCTGCTGGCTCAGCAGTGCGGCTCAGTGGGCCGTTTGCCCCGACCTCCCCTCCTTCACATCCTCTGTACTGTATTCCCAGGGTGCTAAGCTAACGGTTTTGTTCCAGAATAAAGGGGGGGAGGGGCGGAAGAGGCCACAAACCCACATTACCGACCAGCTCTGCAGGATGCTGCGCCATTGGCAATTACCAGGGTGGCTGTGGTCGCTGAAATGGCCACAGTGGTGACAACGGTGGTTTCCAATGTGGGGACCCCGTGGGTGGTGGGGATGAGGCTGCAGGTCCCCAAGGACATTATTCCTGCTCCCCAGCACGTCCCCGAGGACCGGCGCCCACACTGCTCACCACCAAACGTTTCCCGAACAAACAGCCTGGTGGGTCCACCCCTAAACCAGTCGAAGGATACGGGACGCATGGGATGGCTGCGGACGAGATCCGGCCCACGGGCTGCGTGAGACGCTAGCCGCTCAGCTTGTGGACCCACTGCGTCCGTTCCTGTCACCGTACTGCACGTGCTCAGCTACAGACGGAGCTCACAGCGGCGGAAGCTGGGGGAGGCTGTGTGGGAGCTTCCGGCACTTTTCATTTCAACATGAAACGTTACAATGCATTACTTTAAACTCCGGGTGCTTTGCCCACTGCCCGGGGGGCTCTCGGTCTCTCGTCCCGGTGCTTCCTTGGCCTGACGTGACCACCCCACCCAGGAGGGAAGGGAGTTGGGCTGACCTCTCCCCCAAAGTTCTTGGCCACCCCACTTCCAGACGTCTCTGGTGGCGGGGGGAGCCTGGGGACAGGTCGGGGCAGGTGGGGCCCAGGCTCCCTTGATTCTCTTTCTGGGTGGTCCGCCCTCAGAATGGAGGCCTTCGTCTCCCACCCTTGGGACCTGGGGGAAGGAAGGGGCACTAGGTAGGGGTGAGGCAGTGATGCAACCCCTTGCATGACCCCTGCAGGTGGCTTAGCAAGGGTCCCTCCTCCTGCAGCGGGAAAGAGTTTCCTGCCCTAGAGCCTTAACACACGCCGTTCCCTCCGACTGTCACACCCGCCCCCGCTGCGTCCACGTGCCGGACGCCCCGCTGGGCCCAGCGGCTGTGCTCAGCCAGCCTTCCCTCCCGAAGAGCCTCCCGTTCCCTGACGCCAGGTAGAAGTGGCCCTTCCCGTTGTCACACGTCTCACGGCACACGTCCGCGTGACCGCCCGGTGACTGGTCCACACGGGCCTGTCCTGTTGCCCTGGGAGCGCCCTGCGGCAGGGACCAACGTGGGCTGATCTCTCTCCCCTCGGACCACAGTGCCTGGATGTCAACAGCTGCTAGTGAATGGACTGATTAGAAAGTTCCGACAGGTTTTTATTGTTTTAAAATTTAAAATATATACTTACTTCAATCAAGCATTTCATTTGGTAGACAAAAATCTTTTAAAATCCTGGGACGGTCCCAGGGGCAGGGAAATAACAAAAGCGTTCTCGGCGGCTGTCACGGTCAGGAGCTGCCAGCCCGCCCAAGGCCCCACACCCAGCACGCGGGCCGCTGGGCGGGATCACTCTTTGTTCTGGGCGCTACCTGTGGGTTGTGGGATGCTTGGCAGCCTCCTCGATGTCTACCCATTAGATGCCAGTCGTAGCTTCCCGGCTATGACAACAAAAATGTCTCCAGACAGTGCCGGGTTTGGTGGCTCTGTGGGGACAAAATCAGGCCCAGATGGAGAGCCCCTGGGCCGTCACGCAAGTCTGGTTCGGTGGGTATTCGCTTTGCCCCCTGGGCATTTGACAAAGAGGAGCCCCTCCGAGTTCGCAAGGCACAGACCCGTTTCTCTCTCTGAAGCTCCAGCAGCCACGCAAACCCCGAAGCCCAAGGCAAAACCACTTGCCACTGAGTGAGGGCTTTGATTGCTACCAATTTCTTAAAGCGCTCTCTGAAGGTTCTGCTTCAAATATTTATGGAGTCTGTGAAATGGCCCCGGCCAGTGAGCGAGCCCATGAAATTTATGACTCCAGCGGTGATTTATGGACCCGGGGATTGCTGCAAATGCTTTGTCTAAGCTCTTGGTGGAAAGCCAGGATCCTCGCGGGGCTCCGGAGCTCGGTGGGTGGCGACCGGCTGTCGGGGCGGAGGGCGAGGCCGGGCCTTCCGCCTGTTTCTTGCAGACACTGTGCGGGGAGTCCCGACGCCATGGGGGCCGCAGCCGGGCACGGTCTGGGGTCAGCTGTGGGCGCCGGAGCCCAGGGGAGCTGCGGGCAAGAGCACACGAAAGGGTCTCTGCAGCCACGCGTGCACAAAGGCCCCGCTGGCCCCACACTCGGTCCCAGGAGCAGGTGGCAACGGAAACGGACAAGCGCTGAGCGCCTTCTGTGTCTGACACCAAATACCCTTCCGCATGCGCTCCCCCCCTGCCGTACGTCCGCGAGGCCCACACCATCACTGCTGCGTTGTGGGTGAGCAAACGGAGGGTGGGCAGGGGGCGGCTCTCACCCCATGGCACCCAGCAGGTGCCTGACAAGACCCCTGTTGGGTGTCCCCACAGAGCAGGTGTCTTCTGTATGTTCTCTTGTCCCCGGTGACAAGAGAGTGACCCTCCCACTCGGAGGGAACCAATGTCCCCTGATGGCCAGCCCCTCGCCCAGCACTGCCCGGGGTCCCCCAAGCAGGCTGTTTCATGGGTTCTCAGTCTACCCTCCCACCAGGCGAGGGGCAGGCCCCCGTTACAGACAAGAAAACAGTGACCTTTTCCAGAGACTCTAAGTAGCTCCCTAAACCCACACGGCTCAGAAGTGGCCGGCTCAGCACGCCAGCCCCAGCCCGTCTGGTTTCGGACGCCTGCCTCTCCGGATCGTCCCCAGCAGCAGCCATACGCCTGTCAGCCCTTCACACCAGCATCTCCCGTGGATCACGCACCTTCCTGCTGCCGACAGGCTGGCCCCCTGGGCCCAGTGAAGAGTCCTCCTTAGGGCGGGACTAGTGGGACTGGGCCTCCCCGGTGGCATAAGCAGAACGGCGCACGCTTCCCCGGTGCTCCCAGGAGGCGGTGACTGGCGAGCAGTGTTTCACGCTCAGGGACCGCCCCCTCGCCAGTGGGAGCTGCTGAGAAGGTAGCGGAGGGCGGGCGAGAGCTGGTGATCACGGAGCCGCGCCCGTGTGCCTCGCCTGGACCGGTCCCTGCCGGTCAGTGCGGGAGGCAGACGAGCACGTGTGCGATCGTGCTGCAGACACGGAGCCAGGGCGTGCCATGGAGACCCTTGGGATGGGGTGGCGGCTGTGATTGCACACTGCAGAGGGGGAGACCTCCTGGAGGCGGTGCAGTCTGAGCCGGATTTGGGGCCGGGGTAGGGGTCTATGATGTGGTGAAAACCGAGGTCATTCACACAGAATAATATGCACATCGAATATCCACACCCACGTAAGGCATCGGACGTGATCCTGCAGGAATAACACCAGTTTAAACCACTGATCTTATAGGAGAGGGTGGTATGTGCAGCAGAGTCTCATACGGTTCCCCCCATGACGGGGAACATTTATTGGGCTCCTACGATGTGTCGGCCACCGCTCCAAGTGAGTTATAATATGTATTCATTTAGTGTTTAACCCAAAAGGTAATATGATCGCCCCATTACACAGACACAGAAACAGAGGCCCAGAGAGGTTAGGTGACTTGCCCGAGGCCACACAGCGAATAAGGAGGCAGAGCCAGGGTTTGCGCTCAGGCCCCTGGCTCCTGAGCCTGTTCACCACAACAGTCTGTGCTGAGCCCAAGGACGAAGGAAGGGTCTTCAGTGGGAGGGTGGCAGGGTCAGGCTTACGTTACAGGGACAAACATGTATTCAGCCACCAAAGGTTTATCAGCCTTTTCTGGGTACTTTTGTATATGTTTAGACTCTCCCCACCTTCTTTTATTTTTTTTCTCTAAGTTTACCATAAACTAATTGTGACACGTGACACATGTAGTTACTGCCCTTCAAAAGTGACCTTGTTTTGCTTGTAGGTCACGAATGCCCTGGCGTAGTGATTTAACAAATTGGTTTTCACCACGGGAAGCTCTTGCCCAGAGCCAGCCCAGATATCCAGCCAGCAATGGCGTTTTCCGGGGCAGAGGGCTCTGCTCCCCCACGTCCTTTACCAGCGACCAGAGCCAGGCCTGCAGTGACAGTGCCGCATGGCCTCTGAGGGAACTAGCCTGACAGGCACCCCTCTCCCTAATCATTCCCCCAACAAGGCCTTCTCGAAGCCCCCTAGGACCAGGTACTGTGCAAGGCATGGGGGGAAACGTCCCTGAGGCTACCCTGTCCCCTAAGCACAAAGACACCCCAGCACCCTGCGGAGCTGAAAGGAAGTCCAGCAGAGGAAGAGTCGGCGTCAGCAGCACCCGACACCTGCAGCTTTAACTGCGAGGGACGCTCAGCAACGAGGAATCAGAACCACGAAGGAAGACGCTCTTGGGGTGCACCCATTTATTTAATGTGTACTCCAACTACGTTCACCCTGGCTGGTTTGGCTCAGTGGATTGAGCGTCGGCCTGCGAGCTAAGTGTCGCTGGTTCGATCTTCCAGTCAGGGTACATCAGAGAAGGAAAACTCTGACTCCAAAAAACCTCCGCTGCCTTGCGGCATACCTCTTCAGGGGAAAGGCTAAGGGAGTAAACCCCGACAGAAAATCCGGAGCCGGAGTCCCTAAGGCGGTTTGACGTTGTAGTCAACACCGGCAACTCCTGCGGCGCACCTGAAGCCAAGCTGTATTGACTCCGTCTTTCCCTTGGACCCTTCAGCTGCGAAGAGAGGGGGGGTCTGCTGCATGGGCAACAGCAGACCCTCCATATCACCCTGCCCAGGCTCTGTAGCTTCAGCTTCACTGGAGAGGACACTCCAGCGTCATCGCAAGATGTCGATTCAACACGGGAGGAGACAGATACCGTGTCACTCCCGAGTCGGACTGCACAACCATTCTCGGCGGTGCAGATAGACTCTTAAGAAGCTACACCATCGTCTCTCGAGACGGACGGCTGCCGAAACTCCATCTACGTCCTCCAAAGCTTTGCGAGGCCCTTCTAGCCAGTATCACCTGGAACAGACATTTGAGAGTCTTCCCTCCCATTGAACTCCAGACCGGAGCATCCATGGAGGCTGGAGGGACCTGTCCTACCTCCCATCCGCTCCACCATGAGGGCCCGGCATGAGGTGGCCACCTAATGACCAGGGCGCCAGCTCTCAAGCCAGGCTGCCCAGGTTGGCACCGCAGCTCTGCCACTTACCAGCTGTGCGACCTGGGGTCAGCTGCTTACCTCCTCTGTGCCTGACCCTGACTTGGAGGTAAAGTGGGGCTCAGGCCGAGATCCGCGTGTTGGGCCCACATGAACACCAGGTGAGCTAATGCGTTGCACACGTAAGCCCGGCCAAGAGAAGGGTGTCTTTCTCATCCTGTCCTTGTCAGTGTCGCTGCTATGACCTCCTGTCCCTATGGACGTCATCGCCACGACCTCTGAGACTCCCTCTGTACCCTCGGGCTTTGCGCAGCAGCCACGATGCCGCCAGCACTTCACGGGAACTGGCCCCTCTGTCTTTACAGGTGCCCTTCCTTTGCCTAAAATGCCTTCTATCTGCCTGAGATCATACAGGTCAAAGAGCAAATGTCAGAGGTAACTTCCCTAGAAAAAGAGCAAAGCTGGAAAGAAGGTCTTATTACCAGGCAATAAGCCCTGTAGACAAGTCACTTAAAATGAAAGTCACCACTCAGAAAAAGAAGAGTTTCAGAAGGTGAGTGACAATGGCTGTCATTTGCCATCCCCCCGTGCCAGGCAGTGCCCCTCTTACGTTCCAGGCATACTCGGCTCTGCTTACCTGGTTCTGCCTGCCCATCAGCAGGAGCCAGTGTTCCCCCCACTTTCCAGGGGCAGACACTTAGGCACAGACACATTAAGGAAACTGCCCCGCGACACCCTGAATGACAGCCAGGATCTGAACTCAGGCCTGTCGGTCTCCAAATGCCAGAATTCGTAAAATACGTTTTCCCTAAATACAGAGTGCGGCCCCGGCTCTGATGGGTGAGAACATTTTGGGACGGACCTCCAGTGAGTCCAACTAGGAAAGCTGGGGAAAATAGAACAAAATATCTGCTTAAACCATCTGGGAGCTACTGAGACTCTGAGGCCGTGTGGGCCTGACAGGGCAAAGGGGAGAGAAGCCAAGAGCTGCTGGCACCGCATGGGAGGCTGAATGTCCCCACGAGGGAAGCCAGTCTGTACATGACAGTGGCAGCTGAGGTGGAACGCCAGGCTGAGCATCGGGGGCTCGGGGGCGGGGGCGACGCTGGCAAACACTACAGGCGTAGGTCTGGACCCCGGAAGGCTGTGCCCCAGGAATCAGAGTGAACAGGAAATAAAGAAGACCCCGTGCGTGCCGAGACCACCGATGTCAGGAGTGGGCCACACCTGGCCTGGCTGCCAGTCAGAAGCTACACAAGTCCTCTCTGGATGAAGACAGCATTGAGCTAAACCTCAGATTATGGTTTTATTTGCCCAACTTTTCACACACGATGTCTAGCACTCACTGAAAAATAACCAGACACAAAACGCATGATTTGATCAAAACACAAATTGAAGAATAGATGATAGAAAGAGACTAGGGAGGGCACCAGGCTTGGGGTGTTGGTCATTTTCTAGCGCTTGACCTGCTGATGACTTCACGGGTGTACAGGGGTACAGTCCTCTCAGATAGTTCACTGAGCGGCACACTTACGACCTGTACCCTTTTCTGTGTGTGTTTTTTATCTGCAATGAAAATGTTTACTTAAGAAATTAGGTGACATATGTCCTCTTACCTCCAGAGGATCTGGTCGAGCTGTCTGGGCCGGCCACTCTGTCTCAGTGAGAGTCCAGGACTCAGGACGCAAAGGTCTTGGGAAGACGCTGTCCATTCCAGGATCGAGGAGATAGTTGTGAGCTGGAAGAGAATATTCTCGGTCAAGCGCCAACCCAGAAGTCTATAAAGTCAACGAGTCTCTGAGCCTGGCCATAGCCTTCTTAATTCTCTGTGATTCCCAGATCCCCACCTCCCATTACCGAGAGTCTGGCAGGCGCCTTGAACTCTCTGAGCGTCTCATTCGTATATACCTCTGAAGCTTCTGTCCCTGCCCTGCGTGTCCTAGAAAGCTGCCTGCCTGCCTCACCCTCCCCTGTCTGGCTGCAGGCTCCTCCCGCACGGGGGCCGCCCTTCTGCCAACAACGCCCGCCTGGGTGGGGTGCAGGGCAGCCTCCCAGAAAGGCTGGAAGCCTAAGTCACCCAATCAATCCAGCGTCATCCTTCTCTGAAAGGTGACGAAGCTGAGCCCAGGAGAGGGAGGAGACTTGCACAAATTAGAGGCAGAAGTGTGCCCCCCCGATTATAAAAACAATTCAGCTGAGACTGAGAACAGATCTGCTTCCTGTGTCCCTCCTGTGTCTCCTTTCGGAGATCGGAATCTGGGATTCTGAGAGGCTAATTGGCGTCCCCATGATCACACAGCTGGGAAGAACAGAACCTGGGGACGAGCGGGTCTGCCGGGCAGTTCAGCCTCCTGAAGGGAGCACCAGCCACCTCCCCTCATTTCTACTGAGCACCTGATACGAACGACCCTCATACGAACCCTCCGAAGCCCACCCGCCCTCACGCGGACAGCACCCAGCGCTGAGGCAGGAAGTCCCGCCTGGCCAGAGAACACCACCATCATTTTACTTTTAACAATTAAAGTGGCAGAACAAAAAGAGCGCCCGTGTCACCGTCTTTCTAAGAACAACTGTTGGAGCTTTAGGTGCTGTCCTTCCCTGCGCTGTCAGTCACACGGAGGCGTTGGGGTCATTGGACACGTTTCATTTCCCGCTGTCACGCGGTGCTCAGCAGCAGCATCTCAGTGACTAAGTGAGTGAGTTACCAGGCCTGGCGCTTCTCTCCCCCCGTTTGTCACTATTATAAACGTCCCGGCGTGGATGCCTGCCCGCTGAGCTTCCCGCCACCCAGGGTTGTTTAGTGAGGCTGAGTTTCAAAGGGTGTGCCAAAGAAATCACAAACGGAGCCACTGTAAAACGCAGCCGGGGCCGCCGGCCCCGAGGGCTGCCTCGCGCGGCTTAGGGACGTTCAAACGGGGCAGAGTGACGGTGGGACTGCGCCCAGGGCAGCCCTGTGCTCAGAGGCCCGCTCGCCAAGGTCACAGGACAGCAGTTGCTGTGGCCACTGGTCTGGTGACCACTGGGCTGAAAATGGACGACGTTGGTCAGAATTAGCTTCTCTGCAGCACCCGCGACGCCTCCACACCCCCTGCCTTGGTCTCCCAGCCGACCCCGCTTGGGGCTCTGCCTGATCAGCACCTTCCTGAATTCTTGTTGATCTCAGTAACATGCCAGCTGCCTCTGGCTCTGAGCAACTTTATTTTTAGGCTAGCTAGAGACGAGGAATTGGGCCCGTTTTGCCAGGGCCGCGTCTTTCTAGTCTGTTCTCCGTAATTGTGAAACGGGAAGGCAGCGCACAAGGGGAAGGCAGCGGGGGAAAGCGGGCGTGGGTTCCCCATCGTCCGCACTTGCCCGTGGGTGTCCTCCTGCCCCGGCCCACCTGGCAGACGCTCCTGCTGGCCGGGACCACGTCTGAGCCCGCAGGCGGCTCCCGGCTGAAAACCGCACGGACCTCGTGCAGCCGCCGTCCCCTCCGGCTGGACGTCCGGGTGGCGGCTCGTCTGGAAGAGAAGACATCTCAGCGGTTTTTCTGCGTGACACAGGGGACAAAGCCTGACACGGTGGATCGGCCGGAGCACCACAGGGCCGCCCGGCCCGCCTTGCACACGGAGGACTGGCCGTCCGGCCACAAGAGGGCGCCAGTCCCTGGGAGTCTGTACACACGGGCCAGACTCTGGGCCACTGCCGGGCGCCCGTCACCCCCTCCTCACGGGGTCGTGAGTGCAGCGGCTGGGAACAGCCTCCCACCGCCAGGGTCAAGTCCAGGCTCTGCTTCCGCACGCGATGCAACGTAGCAACGTCTGAGCCCCACAGCCACTTACAGACATGTGCTCTAGGAGAGGCTTGTCCTCGGGGTTCCCACTGGAAAGGGGGTAATGGGAACAATAAGGGACTAATAGTAACAATAATGGCCCTGGCCAGGCAGGAGGCTCAGCTGGCTGGAGCATCCTCCCATACACCAAAGGTTGTGGGTTCCATCCCCGGTCAGAGCACAGACCTAGGTTGCAGGTTCAAGCCCTGGTCAGGGCACGTACAGGAGGCAACCGGCCAATGTCTCTCTCACTGACGTTTCTCTCTCTCTCCCCTTTCCTCTCTCTCTGACATCAGTGGAGATACCCTCAGGTGAGGATTAAATAATAATAATGATAATAATGTAACGGGAGTAGCTTCCCAGGGGGACTACGTGTGCTCTTACAATACATAAAGCACACGGAAAAATGCCTGTGCCTGGTGAGTGGCATGTGCAGGGGTCCCTTCCTACGGCCGCAGAGCTGGATGGCGGCAGAGCTAAGCTCTGACCCAGGGCTCCTGGTCGCCAGGGCCCTGCCTGCTGACCGCGGCTCCCATGAGGACCAGGCTCCCACGATGCGGGACACCCTTGCCAGGTACTGGTCACGTCCTCTCATTCAGTCTTTACAACAACCCTGCCAGGTCGCTGGTAGCACCCCGACTTCACAGAGGAGAAAACTGAGGCTCAGAGCAGGTGAGGGTCTGGTTTGCGGACACACACACTCAGGCAGTCAGCGTCTGTCCCAGCCCCTCGCTGGCTTCCTCCGTGACCCTCACGACAGCTTGCGACGCTTCCCCGTGTCTGCTCGCTCCTCGTTTTGGCCTGTCTGGTTCTCCATGGCCCCCCAGCACCCTGAGGCCAGGCCTGGCTCGTGGCCCTGGGTGCTCAGAAGATATTTGTGGAATGAAATGGCAGAGCCAGTTTTTGTGGTTTGTGGAGGGAACAGTGAGACACCCCCAGATCATAAAAACAGGGGTGCTCTTGGAGAGTTGATTGTAAAATAATGCAAAACCATTCAGAGCAGATTCAAATTTGCCTGGACAGGAGGGAGGGGAAGCTTATAATTGGCTGTGGCCTTTCTAACGGTCTGGGGGAGACCCCCTGCCCATGGGGAGACGTGTCCAGGCCCAGGGCACCTCCTTACAGGAAATGGATGCGTCCGACTGATGATGCGGCTCCTCGTTCCCGTCCTAGGCTCCCAAACAATGCTCTGGTTATAAACGTTCATCGACTGAGAGATGAGTAAGTGAGTAAATGAGCTTGGCCTTCAGCAAACTGCACCAGAGGGGAGAACGTGCTGACGCTCCCCACCCGCCCACCCAGCACGCAGCCCGTGCGAGGCTCCGCTTCTCAGAGGAGGCAGATACCTCGGGGTTCGGGGTCACACATCAGGCTGCGGACGTGGCTGCTGCGGGCCAGCCTGGGCAAGCCCAGTGACCACTCCGGTTCCAGGTTCAGAGCCTGCAGGACTGAGGCGCAGCCTGGGAGGACGGGGCTCTCACTGCCATGTGTCCTCCCGGGGGACGCCTCCTGCATCCCGCACCCTGAGACTTGGCTTCAGCCCTGCTCAGTCAACACCTGGGGGCTGTGCCAGGCATTTCCACAACGTGCTGACCATTTCCTCAAGACTCTCCCGGCTCTGAAGAGGCTGGGCCCTGGGCTCGGGGTCTGAGGCTGTGCCTTCAAGTGCTGCCCTGAACCAGGTCACCATGTGGCCCCAACCCGGCCACTTGGCCTCCAGGTCTCCGTCTCCTCGGCCACGTGGTGGTTTGGCGCAGGGTGAGCTGGGACTCTCTAAAGGCTGTGGGGCGGGGGGGCAGGATGGAGAAGGCAGGCCTTGCAGAGGCTGGGCTGGGAAGGCGGAGGGGGAGACGGACCTGGGGCTGAGCTGCCGAGAGCAGGAGCCTGGAGACCAGGGCCAGCCCCGTCAGCAGCAGCAGCAGCAGCATCTCACCTCACGCCATCAAGAGCTCTCTGGAGGGGCCATTGCTGGCTGGCCTCCCAAAACGGGGCGGTGCGCCTGCGTGTATGTGTGTGTGTGTGTGTGTGTGTGTGCGCACAAGCATGCAGGGGCAGGTTTGGCCAAGCACCCGTGGGTGCTGCATGTACACAGATGCCCAGGCACTGCTGTTCAGAGCCAAGCAGACCCTTTACCAGACCTGGGGCAGGGCTGGTACCCATGACCCTCTGCACTGCCTGGGTGCTGTGTGACCTGAGTGAGTCTCCCAACTTCCCTGAACCTCAGTTTCCTTTCACTGACCATTAGGAGAAGAGATCCTTATTCATTTAATTCAATATTTCATTCATTGATCTGAATACCACCCCCCAAGCAGCTTCTCTGTGCCAGGCACTAGGGAGACAGAGATGGCTGTGGAGCGGCTCTGGCCCCGACAGAGAGGTGCCAACCCGACTCCCACCCCAGGAGGGGGGAAATTCCCATGTGCCACGGGGGACAGAGGGGATGTGGCTAACTGTGGTCCGTGGGATTCAGGGCAAGCTCCCCAGGCGAGGCTGCACGTGAACTGTGCCCCAAAGGATGGAGAGGAGGCTGAAGGACAAACGAGACTCTTGCCAGAGAACGCAGCGAGGGCTGAGGTCCTGAGGCACACAGGAAGGAACCTTCTGGTGAAACCAACCACGGTGCCCGTATGACACTGAACCCAAGGGGCCGTCTGTGTGTCTGTCTCCTGCATCGTGCCGTGAGCACCGTGAGGGTAAGGACGGCCTTCTCTCACCAGCCCCGGCACAGGTGCTGGTGCAGAGAAGGGGTCCAGGGTGTGTTTCCGGCGGGGTCAGTGGACGGAGGGAGAAAGGGAAGAACAGTGCTGGTCAGGCAGGGGCACAGGTGGGTCATGTGGCCACAGCCCCCCCCAGAAGAGGGACAGGGCTGTCCATGGGACTCTACCTCCGGGAGCCCTGGAGCCAGGAAGGTGGCCGCATACTCGGCCAGCACCACGTCGTTGACCACGCTGTGCACCGTCTCGGAGAGCAGCGGATGGGCCGCCCCGTGTCTGTCCAGCTCCTGCAGCAGGTGCATAAGCAGGCGGTTCCTGTCCCGGCACTTCTGGACCAGGGAAGCCAGCTTGGCCTGCGGGAGCGAAGACACCGCTGGGCGCGCGCCCCCACTCTGCGTGCCCCTCCCTGCAATCCCGCCCTCCACCTGGGACAAGCTGCCCCTGCTGCAGCCCCACAGCTCCCCACTGCCTCTGGGGCCCCCCAGGTGGGTCAGGGGCATGAGCTTCAGCTCTGCCACGGGCCAGCTACACGACCCGGCGTCTCCCCACACCTCGCCGTGGCCGTCTGTACGGTGGGCATTGTTAAGGGCACCAGGACGAAGGGAGACAGTGTAGGCAACGCGTTCACACAGGCGGGCCACACGGGCCCTCGGGAGACACAGCCGTTACTGCCACCAGGCACAATGACCCCCAGACCATCCCTGCACCCTCCATCCCCATCCCCGTGACCCTCCTTCTCACGCCTCCTGCGCCCGCCGCACTGGCCCACACCCCCCAAACTCCAGGAGCCCCACGTCCCTCCTTTGTGGCTCCCACAGGTCCCAAACCCAGAGCCTGATCAGGTCTGTGCAGAGGCCAGCCCAGGGTCACCTCCCTGGACAGGCTGCGCCGACGTTCAGGGCTTGGCGTCCTCTGTGCCGCGGCTTCCAGCTTCCTTCTATCCCCGCAGTTAACTGTGTATTTGTGGGTCAGTCTCTCCCATGGCCCGGGAGCTCCTCAAGGTCAAGGGTGTGTCATCACTGGGCACAGTGTGGCCCTCGTGATAGATTTGTTACATGACTGACATGAGTGAGTGATCTTCCCACCATGAAATGTCTGTGCACGTCTGGAGGGAGTGACAGACTTGTCATCTCAAGGGTGGCCGTCCCCCAGGGTACCCTCCTGCTCCATTGGAAGAGGAGGTGATGATCCCTGCTGCCCCAGAGGTTCCAGGTTGTCTGCAGGTCAGTTCCAGGCAGTGGAGCCTGGGCACTCAGTGATGACAGGCGGGCAGGACAGGAGGATGGTGACATGGAGGCGGGGCCCCCAGTGCATCTGGGTGGGGCTCCCGGTGTCCCTGGAGCCAGACCACCCCAAACAGCAGGGCATCACCCCCACCGCATTAGCTGAGCAACTACTAAGTGCCACTTCCCCTGAGAAAGAGGCCACTGTTGATGGTGACAATGACCCTACTGGGGTCTTCATAAATCCAGCCTCGCAGAGGCAGTGTGGCTGAGGGGAAGGTCCAGCCTTTGACAGCAGACCAAGCCGGGTTCAAAGCGTGGTCCCGCCACTGAGTAGCTCCGTGTGACTGTGGACACGTCACTGCATCTCTGTGAGCCTCAGGTTCCCCACCTGGAAAGCGCAGCTCATGTCCCCTCTTGGGTGCTGTTGGGGGACTTAGAACGCGGTACGTGTGGGTCCCTGGCACGAGGCAGGCATTGCATAGGGGGCGGCTGTCATCATACAAACCCTCACTGTCGCCATGCAGGTCAGACATCACAGTTCCTGCCTGCTGATGAGGAGACCGGGGCTGGGAGAGGGAGGAGCCTGGTTTGGGCCCCAGGTCACTGTGGCTCCTGCTGTCCAGTCCGGGCCCCTCTGGGTCGGGCCGTGCCTCGGGGACACTGCAGAGCCAGCGCCAGGGTGTCATTTTCCCTCACTGGACGTGTGAATACTGCAGAGCGCGCCAGGGGTCACGGCCTTAGCTGAGTACACGGAACACAGCCAGCGCGGAAAACCAGAGGGGCCGGCGCGGAGCCTCACGCTCTCCAGCTTTGCAGATTCTCTGCACGTTCCCGTGGATGTCGCCAGGGAGTGTCAGGACAAGACGGCAGGGCAGCCCCGCGGGGAGGGCCGTCGTTTCGTTTCACAGACGCAACCCGAGGCTCAGGCGCGGGCAGGATTCCAGGTGGAAACGCGTGGAGGGCCGCGGGGCTCACATGTCCCACAGGAGAGCTGCGAGACCGGGGCCCGCAGGGGGCAGACTCGGTAGCTGAGTGGGGCCCAGGGGCGTAGCCCAGGCCAGGACCTCCTCTCCCCACCCTGCCCAGGGAACAGAGAGGCAAGGCAGGCTGCCCAGGTCCGCCGCCCAACTCCCGGGGTCATGTTTGAGGGAACGCGTCACCACAATCCAACCCACATCTGACCAGCTAAGAACCTGTGAAGGACATCCTGTGGGCCAGTGATGCCGTTTCTGAGAATTTTCTAAAGAAAAGTGTAGATTTGTGGGGAAGCTTTCTAATAAAAAGGGTACCTCATGGTTGGTGCAAAAGTAATGTCCGACTTTTTTAAAAGGAAGTTTTAGATAGTGTTTATTAAATTTGTGCCTCTTCTTATAATTTTTTGATGTCACAGAGACTAATTTATACCTTACTTTTCCAGATTATCAAAGTATTTTTCATAATCGTCCGCAATATTTGAACCCATGGTCGTCCCACCTAAGACCACATTAGAGCTGCTTTCCTCTCTGAGTGTCATGAAGGTGTCACTGCAAGGACAGCAGCAAAGTCTATCCAGAGCACTTATGGGGACGACGCAGGGACTGAAAGAAGTTGCAGGAGGTGGTTTTCCCATTTCCAAAGTGGGGATTTCAGTTAGAAAAACGAGCCGAAAGAGGGTCATCCAAAAACACTTGATTCCGAAGTGTTGGAAGCTGTTGTCACGGAAAACCCCGCCGTCACCTCTAGGGAACGTGCAGGACAATGTAACGGAGCCCATACGACTGTGCTGCACCCACTGAAAAGGATCGGGAAGGTGTCAGTGGTTGGAAAATGGGTCCCACACAAACCGTCTCCAGAGAATCTGCAACTGTGTGTTGCTTGTTGTGAATCGTTGCTTTCGTGACACCTTCAGCCACCGTTCTTGGGTCGGCTTGTTACAGGGGCTGAGAAGTGGGTCCTTTACCATCACGTTACACGCTGCCGATCGTGGGTCAGTCAAGGAGGAAGGAGAGGTCAACAACCAAGAGGAGGACTTCACCCAAAGAAGGTCATGTTGAGTGTGTGGTGGGACATGGAAGGAACTGTCCATGACAAACTGTCAGGCAGCAATCAAACAGTTACTGCTCATCTTTACTGTGAACAACTTTGTCGTCTGAAAGCAGCTTTGAACCAAAGCGACCCTACTCAGTCCACAGAAAGGGTGTCATCTTCCATCACGATAAGCTCGTCCTCACACAGCTCGAGTCACCAAACATTCCTTGGAAGAGCTTGGCTGGGAAATATTGCTTCATCCTCCATGTTCTCCTGACCTTGCTCCTTCTGATCGTCCCTTGTTTCCGGGACTACAGAACCGTTCTGATGGTCTCAGGTTGACATCAAGAGAAGAGGTTGAAAATGAGTTGGATTCATATTTTGCTTCAAAACCTAAAGAATTTTAGAAGCGTAGCATTTATAAGCTAGTCGACAGATGGAACGCGGTTCTAGAAAGCAAAGGATGTTATGTTAATGAATAAATATTTTCATAATCATGGGCTTTTTCATTTTTAAAATAGACCTTGAAATCAGACATTATTTTTGCACCAACCTTATACAATAATGCAAGAGAAGGGGGGGGCGGACAGACGGACTTGAACACCCCCGCAGGGGTGGCAGGGTGTGAACTGCAGGATCTCCGGGTTTATCTTGCGCCGGGGGCGGGAACAGCAGCTTCCAAGGCTGGTAAGGGCAGGACGGCCCTTCTGGGTGACCTTCTCAGGTGGGAAGAGCAGGGCCCAGGCACACAGGCAGAGCTGGGTCTCAGACTCGTGTAAAACGCATGGGATGAAAACTCTAGATCCAGGCGGGGCTTGGGGGTGGCTTTTGTGTCTTTCCTTCTGTCCGGCACTTGGACGGAACACAGACAGAACACACCCAGAATGGGCAAAACGCTTAACTTTTGTTTGAAAGAGACGTTTTATATCAATTTCACAGATGTTTTACCTTCAGAGGAGTCACGGCCAAATTCGCTTCACGCTGCTTTCTCTGAAGCTCCTCCACCTGGAAGAAAAGGTGTGGACGAGGCTGAGCCACTGTTTCCGCAGCCCGGTGCGGCCCCAGCGGAGCGGGGCTCACGGACATGGGCTCTGGGCCCCTCTTTTCCCACAGGAGGTCTCAGTGGGGACCCTTCCTGTCACCTGCTCACCACCGGCTCAGCAGGACCGGGGAGGAAGAAGCTCTGGCACCAGAGCGTGCGCTCCGCTGGGCGGCTCTGTCACCGCCTCCTGCAGGGAGAGCGCCTTCCCAGGCCCCACACAGAGGCGCCGGAGTCTCCTGGGACCACGTTAAACCTATGGGCCCCTGGACCAGACACCCCGGGTCTGTGTCCGGCCTGGCCACTCACTACAGCTGTGACCTTGTGCACAGCTCCCTTCTCTGCCTCTGCCTTCTCATCTGTAAACGGCGGGCAACATTAGTGCCCACCCAGTGGTGAAGGCTGCAGCGAGGACCCCGGGAGTGATTCGGGAAAGCGCTCAGGCCAAGGCCTGGCATGCAGGCCACACCCGGAGCTGTAAACCAGCATTACCAGCTGGGGCAGCAGCCGGGCTTGGGAGTGATGCCCAGCGCCCAGCGGAACACCAGCCACTGGGTGGTCCCCGCTGATGCCTTGTGGAGCAGGCTGGCCGGCCAAGTCCTGTCTGAATGCCTGACCCACAAAGTCACAGGGTGTGACAACGTGGGTGTTCTCCGCGTTCTCCTCGCTCACTCCCCTGTCCCCTCTGCTGTCGGTGCACGGAGGCCACGTGAGAAAACAGTCCTCCTCCTCCCAGCCTCTTCTGACCTCTGCCCTACATGCCCACAGTCAGAAAGCACGTGTGTGCACATGCACACGAGAAAATACACTGCGCAGATTGCGTCACCCCGTGTCTTTGTCATCTGATTTCACATCGTGGTGTGATTTCCTTAGCAATACAAACCGGTCGCATTCTTTTAAAATCGTGCATGCTGTTTCAGCATGAGGCTGAAATGTGATTTGTTTAACTAATTCTTATTTATGAAGCTGCATGTCGTTTCTGCTTCTTTGCTTTCCTGACAAGGCTTCAGTGCGCACACTGGTGCCTCTGTTTTGGCATTGCCTTCTGAACGCATTCAGAGCGAGGTGCCAGCCCTAGCGGCCACCTTACACCCGCGAGGTGCTCAGTGCCGTCGGCGGGCCTGGCTTCACTCCTCCCTCTGCCTCAGCACGAACCTCGCGCCGTGAACTGTGTCGCGGGACGTTTTCAGTTAAAAAGTGACTGAGAAGAAAGTGAAAAGTCACGCGAATGAGAGAAAATATTCGCAAATCAGATACGTAATGAGGGACCTGTGTCCAGAATAGATAACAAATCTGGCAACTCAACAGCAGCAAGAAGCAATCATGAAATGCAGAAAGAGCCTGCATGGACATTTCCCCAGAGAAGACCTGCGACGTGCCAGTAAGCATATTTCTAAAAAGTGAGGCACTTACAGATCTGCGTGCAGGCGTAAGGAATCCCACAGAGAGGTCCCCTGCACACTTCGCTGGGTCCCCCCATTGGAAACATTTTGCTAAACGGTGGCATTTCACAGCCATATAATAACATCAGTGATGTCAATGTGGGCACCATTCACGAACTTTATTCGGGTTTCTCCAGTGTAGCCTGTAATTGTGTGTGTGTGTGTGTGTGTGTGTGTGTGTGTGAGTGTCGGGGTCACTGTGTGCACGTGTGTGTCTGCGCACCAGGCTCTGTGCCCCTGTGTCACCTGTGCAGGTACACAGCCTGCCGCCACGGCTGAGATGCTGGACCGTCCAATGTCACAGGGTCTCTTTTTGTCCCTCCAAAACCACAGACACCTCACTGCTAGGGAGACAGGACTTCAAGTTATGGAACATTTCAAAAACTGTGACTTTCTGAAACAAACATACATGTATTCTTCTTTTTAGATTTAACAGGTTAGCTGGACGGACTTGTCCTCCCTGTACTGCTCCGTACGTCGGAAACCTAATAAACCCTCACCAACTGCTGGAAACGCCCCGTGAGCCATCACCCGATTCTCTTTCCTGTCCCCAAAACTTCCTGGAGGGCAGGACTGCCGTTTACAGAAACGGCCGCCTGCCTGGCCTACCTTGGCCGTGAGCTGGTCCTGGAGGCGGAGGGCCGCGTCGCGAGCCGCCTGCAGCTCCCGGCCTGCGGAGCCCTGGTCCCTCAGCTGGCACTGCAGGGTCAGCACCTGGTGGCGCAGCTGCCGGACGCGCAGCCCGAGGTCCTCCTCCGAAGCCGCGGCCTCCGGGTCCTGCAGCCGAGCAGGCCAGACTTGAGTGAGGCCCTCGCGGTACCTTCTGAGCAACCTGCCTGCGCAAATTTATTTTTTCCTGCTTGCGTTTTTCTCACAGCTAAAAACTTTGGGAAAATAAAGTAACAGAAATCACTCCAAATCCTAGGAGCCAGTATGATCATCGTTACGCATATACGCTCTCCCGCTTTTCCCTCTGTGCTCTTACACATGCGCTCCTGTGAGCGTGTGGCCCACGCGGGGTTCTTCGGGGGGGCGGGGGTCTAGGGAACTGCAGGATCACATTCTAAAATGCTGGGTTTTTTCCTGGCTGCTGTGGCTCAGTGATTCAGCGTCATCCTGCGAACCAAGTGTCACTGGTTCAATTCCCAGTCAGGGCACGTGACTCGGTTGCACGTCAGGTCCCCAGTTGGGGGCGCGAGTGAGAGGCAACCACACAATGATGTTTCTCTCCCTCTCATTCTCCTTTCCTCTCTCTCTAAAAACAGATAAATAAAATAAAATAAAAATAAATAAATAAAATAAAATAACCTTATTCAAAAATAATTTTTTTAAAAAACTAGGAAAAAAATAAATAATAAAAAAAAATCCTGTTTTAAAAAAATTTCTTCACATGCATTTTCAAATATACGCACAATAGCATGGCGTGTCAGAGTCTGCTCTAATAGATGAGGGTCCCCGTGAAACCCAGCACGAAGGGGGAGACCCAATGTTCCGATCCAGGGATGAGATGCAGACTGCACTGGAGCTCCACGGTGCATTTTTACAGAACAGAAAGCACTGCGTTTTAGATGCGCTCCTTACACCAGTGAGAGACAGCCTCTCACGCTGCCGGTCCAATGTGAGCGGCTCTCACGGGGTGTCCTCCTGGACTTTGGGGAGGTGAGGAGGAGGAGGAGGAGGAGGAGGTGAGGAGGAGGAGGAGGAGGAGGAGGAGGTGAGGAGGAGGAGGAGGAGGAGGTGAGGAGGAGGTGAGGAGGAGGAGGAGGTGAGGAGGAGGAGGCGGAGGAGGAGGAGGAGGAGGAGGAGGAGGTGAGGAGGAGGAGGAGGAGGTGAGGAGGAGGAGGTGAGGAGGAGGAGGAGGTGAGGAGGAGAGGCTGAGTGATTGGGAGGCTGCTGCCCCCAGCAGGTCTAGAGTCTACATTTTTACTTTTTAAATAACATATATATACAGACACACGGGCATGCCTATACACACATGCACGCACAAGCGTGTACTCTCCTATGTAACGATACGCCTCTTCCCTGTCCACCCCGCCAGGGGCGCTTTCCCGGCGCGGCCCGCAGCTCTGCACGCCCGCTGTTCGCGCTCTCGGGGCCTCGGTCTGTGGCCGGTGAGGCCCAGATCACGCTGACTCTGCTGCTGACCTCGGGGCTGTGCTCTCGGCCTGCAGAGAAACTCCTGAGCACCTCTGCTTCTTGCCCTGGGTCCTCGGGGGGGACTGCGGGGTCAGCGGCCTGAGCAGCCCCGAGCTCTTGACCCGAACTGCAGAGACCACCTTAAGCAGGGGGGCTTCGTCAACAGCTGGGGTTCTGCAGCAGGAGCTCAGGAGCTAAGAGCCTTCTAGACTCTGCATCCCTGGTGCTGCAGAGGCCCACCTTTCCCTCCGAGCAGCCCCCTGGGGTCTCAGATCCACAGTGATCATCCCTCCCCTGCCTTCCCAACCCGGTGGGAGCAGGCGGGAGGGGCCTGAGCTTTTGTATG
This sequence comes from Furipterus horrens, assembly GCF_987537825.1. Lineage (NCBI taxonomy): Eukaryota > Metazoa > Chordata > Mammalia > Chiroptera > Furipteridae > Furipterus > Furipterus horrens. The sequence continues at coordinate 215,063,070 of NW_028327172.1, forward strand.
TGGAGAGGAGAAGGGGGGTGGGCAGAGGCCACGTGACTCAGTGGCTGATGGGCACCCCCCTCGTTACCAAGGAATATGACAGAGAATGTGATTTTTCTAATTAACAGAAATGCATGGAGCATGGGCCCGAGAGTCACAGGCTGGGCCCTGCGAGGACAGATGGGCCCTCCAAACGGTCCCATACAGTGCAGCTCCCAGGCTTGCAAAACAACTTGGCCTTCCCGGGAAATGCGGCGCCTTTGCTGCCTCTGTCTTCTGCAAGGACACATGCGGACAGGGCTCTGTCCTGGTGGCCCTGAGAGTGGCCACAGCCCGCTCCAAGGAGTATGGAAGGGTGGTGTGGGGTTGGCGCGCCTGTCACGTGGGAACACGCACGCAGCAGCTGCTGTGCATGGCCCCACGACGCACCAGCTCCCCAGCAGGCGTTAGTACACCCCTTGGTCCTTGGCTGGATCACACACTGGGTAGCACAGTGCAAGACTCTGAGGCCCAGCAGAGGACAGCAGCTGGGGGGCGGGGGGGGCGGTCAACTCCTAAAGACAGTTCAGGGGTCACCCGTTGCTACGAAGATGGCCAAAGCAACATGGAGAGCCCTGGGGAAGGTGCCAAGCTCAGCTGATACCACAGCAAGGCTGTGCCCTGGGAGCAAGGACCACACTTCAGGAGTAAAATCAAGCTCTGGGACAAAGGACAAGACTGAGGCCCACCTGCTCGGGAATAATGGTCTGCTGACCACCCACTCCCTGCCAGAACAAGCCTTGCCCAACCTTCCGTAGAGGAAGATGATAATCAGGAATCTCTACAGTGTCCTACCAAGTGGCCAGCGTAAATACACTTTTTAAAATCACTAGACATGTCAAGAAGCAGGAAAATGAGGTTTAACCAAGAAATGAAATAGTCCATAGAAACAGACCCACAGATGATCCCAATACCGGGGTCAGCAGACAAGACCTTCAGAATAGCTCTGAATATATATATATATAGGCAATGTAACAGAATAGATGGAAAAATGGAGTATCTCAACAAAGATTCAAATTCTGTTTTAAAGACTAAAATAAATATTCGAGAATGAAAAATTCAATACATGAAATTAAGAACTTATTTGACAGCTTTATCAGAAGAGAGGACACATATAACACAAAATTATTAGTAAACTAAAAGACAGGACAATAGAAAATTCAAACCAATGCACCAAGAGAGAGAAAAAAAAAAAAATAGTTACAATTGATGTGGGATACAGTAAAAAGAAAAAGAAGTCTGGATTTTGAGAAGCAAGAAAAATAAAATATTTAAAGAACTCGTAGCCAAGAATTTTCCAAATCTGATAGAAGCCATACATCCACAATGTGAAGACACTCAGGGAAAAAACCCACAAAGAAAACACACTGAGCCCATCACAGCCGAAGCACCCAAACCCAAAGATAAACGGGAAGTCTCACGGGCAGTCAGAGATAAAACAACACCTTGCTTTCAGGAGGGCAGAGAAGCCAACAAAATACAACGACAGGTACAACCAATTCTGCCGGAAGTCGAGGGAACGCGCTCTTTAAAATGCCAAAGAGGGGGACACACCTGTCCTCCTAAATTCTAACTCCGAAAGAAAAGACACTCTGGAAGGGGAGGCGAACACTGCTTTCCTGAGAAGGAACCGGGGAGAGTGGCCCAGCAGCAGCGCACGCCCTCCTGCGGGAAACGGCAACGCTTCTCCGGCCGAAGGAGAACGGCCGCAGAAGCGGAAGCAGAACGAGCCGCGCCAGCCGCGTGGCGATACGGGCGGCCCCAGGGGGTCGCTGACTCCCCAAAACAGCAATAACGGCGCCCGAGGAGGGTTATCGCACAGAGGAGAAAATGCGTGCCAGACAAACAATAAGGAGGGGAAAGAAGAAATGACGTCAAGCTGTGACAAGATTTTTGCATCAGTTGCAATGTGGGAAAAGTACTAATTGAAGGTAGATTTTAATAATTAATAGATCCATTTTGGAATTTTTAGGATAACCATTTAAAGAATGATACTACATGATCTGCTAAAATAAGCTAATAAAGTAAAGAGGAGCGATAGAAACTATTTTATCTGTAACAAAAACAAAGGCACGAAAGGAGAAATAAGAGGAGAGAGAAGACAGAACAAATGGTCAGAAGGTAGATGCAAACCCCACGAGACCTGACGTACATGCTGTTTCTAAGAAATGGACTTGAAGCAGAAAGATGGACGGTATAAAGACCGTGTGTACCATGGTTTTCCATTGTGTGCCATGGTAATCCTGAAACACACATAATATTACATGTAACTATAATAAGTATAAAATAATGTTATGATAGAACAGAAAGAAGCTGGCGTGACTCCTTTAACAGCAGACAAAGCAGACTTCAGGGCAAGAGGTGAGAGAGCCAGTGAAAACGATTTCCTGACGATACAAGAGTCAATTCAGCCGAGATGCAGCAGAATCCTAAATCTCTTGTATCTCATAAATAATCTCAAAATATATGAATCGAGACTAACATGACGGAGAGAGGAAACACACAAACGCAGAGTCGGGGAGTTCAAAGGGCACGCGGGTAAACGGCAAATCCAATCGCCTCCACATCCGTGAAATGCGGAAGACGTGACAAGCACCACCGCCCAGCATGTCCTCACTCATCTGCTCCCGCCACGGAATATCCAGTCTTTACAGGGCGCCCAGGATGCTCACAAAACAGACCATGACCTGGTCAACACAACTAATCTCAACGTATTTTAAAAGGTTAAGATCATGTAAGTGTGTGCTTTCTGACAACAGTGAAATAAAACTAGAAATCAATAACAACATTATAACTAAAAAAGCTGCCGCAGGTGCTTGGATCTTCAGCACCGTGCTTCTAAAGAACCCGTGCGTCAGGGGGGAAAAGCGCAGCAGAAATCAGAAACTACTTTGCACCGGGCAGACGGAAACCAGAAGCACAGCCCGTCAGCATGGGCGGGGCGCAGCGGCCACGGTGCTGGGGAAAGCGCATCAGTCACCAAAGACGGGTTCAAAAGTCAGCGATCTGCGCTGTCAACGCGGGAAGCAGGGAACAGAGCAGCCGGCAAAAGCAAAGGAACGTGGAAGAAAGAAAGTAGTGAAGATAAGAGCAGAAATCAATGAAACAAAACACAGACACACAATAAAGCAGACCAACAAACCAAAAGAAATGGCTGATAAATTGCTGAAAGAGGAGGAGAAGGAAGAGGAGGAGGAGAAGGGGTGGGGATGAGAGAAAGAAAGGGCAGGGGGTTGAGAGAGACACGCGGCCACATGGAAAATGAACATGAACGCACACGAAGGGCTCGACACTCACTAGCCCACTGGCGCCCGAGACCGCCCTAGGAGCGTCCTCATCCCAGGAGCCCGGAAAGTCCAGTACTATCCTCACGTGAGGAAAAGGACTCGCGAGGCCGTGTCCTGGCACAAAGCCGCAGGTCTAGCACGCGCGCACCTGGGCTCGAACCCTGCTCGACCGAGTCCTCACGCCCACAGCTGTGTCCTCAGCTGCTGTCAAGCCCCCACGTGCAGAGTGACAACTTGGGCGGCTTGGAGAACCCCTTGCTCCGAACGCACAGGCCCTGATCCTCCGGTGTAAGCACCCCTCTGTAGCCTGCCTGGACCCCGCACAGCCTAAGGATGGGGCAGGCTTGCGTCCCAGGGCGCAGGGAAGAATGGGGACTCTGGAAACGGACTGTCCAGGTGCCAGTCCCCGCCACCCCCCCCCCAGCTGTGTGTCACTTAGCGTCTCTGTGCCCGATAAAGGGAGATGGGGTTCGTACCTCTGCGCGGGGCTGCTGGAGGACCACGTGGGTACGGGCTCGGTCAGCAGCCTAGAAAGCTAGCAAGGGCCGAGGAAGCGGCCATGCAGGGTCAGCCTACCTGGGGGCCGCTGCTCAGGGACCTCGGCGCCGGCCCTGGGTCAGCAGGATGCCGTGGCCTTTCCTCCTCCTTTTCCGAATGCGCCTCTTTCACTCCCGCTCCGTCGGTGGTTCCTTGCAGAGCTCTGGACGCATCAGCGCGTCTCCCGACCGGTGACAGGGCAGCGGACTCAGCTCCGCATCGGGCGTGCTCCATGCCTGCGGCAGGTCCCGTCCGCCCCGCAGCCAGGCCCCGTTCCTCTCCCAGGGGCGGCCCGGGGACTCCGGGGATCAGTCGCTGCGCCTGGCTTTCTCCCTGTGCTCCCCACAAACGTGCCGCACCTGCGCCCATCCCTGCGGCCACCTCCCTCTCCAGGACTTGGATCCTGTGCAGAAGCTGCACGTTCTCCTCCCGTAAGGCCCGGATCATGTCTTCGATCCCCAGCACGACATCCTTGATGAGCTCTCTGTAACTGACACCCAGCTCCGAAATCAGCGCCCGGAGCTCCCGGTTCTCCCGGGTGACGTCCCGCAGCACCCCTCTGCACTTCCCAGCGCTCTCGGACGTGGCCCTCCGCAGCTGGCCCAGACACGCCCTCAGCTTTTCGTTTTCCTCTTCGAGCTCAGAAATTTTGCTGTAACTTTTCCCGTTGCAGTCTTCAAGGTCGGAGACGACCTGCAGGTACTGGTCCACTTCCCTCCTCAGGTGGCAGACGTCCCTGAGCAGCGCGCCGTTTTCCCGTTCGAGCGTGGCTATCTTGTCCGCCTGCCTCTCCCTCTCTGTCTGGAGGGCACGTATCTTTCGGAAGCATCTCTCTTGGTCTCTCTGAAGTGTGACGTTGTCACGTAAGACTTTGCTTCTCTCCTTCTTCAGCCCAGAAATGAGCTGATGGAGCCTGCTCCTGGCTGTCTCCAGGCCTCCCCACGGTGGACAGAGGCCCTGGCCCAGCTCGGGGGGCCCTTCGAGCCCCAGGCGCAGGTCCTCCAAATCAGGCCCCATCCCTGGAAGAACTCGGCCGGCTCCCAGGGCCTCGGTCTCTCCTGGCTCTCCATGGCTCTCCTTGGCACGTGCTTCCTTCGCAGGACAAGGACCCGAACCCTGGCTTGCCAGAACCTGCCAGGGGTCCGCGCACTCCTGGCTGCTGCGCCACTTCCCAGCAAAGCCCCCGTCCTCTCCCGCCATCACGGAAGCTTCCTGCCCATGACCCCCAGTCCCGAGTTTCAGGAGGGACAGGTGCTGGAAGCAAGCCTCCATCTCTTCTGCAAATGCATCTATTGTGAGCAGGGACCGGTCAAGTTCTTGGTGTGGAGCCCCTGAGGGACTGGTGGGTTCAGCCCCCTCGGGTGACAGGGCCCATCTGGGGGACAGTGGCAAACCTCCCTCCTCCAGGAAGAAAAGCATTTCCTTGGCCTCCCAGTCCTCAGAGCCAGGCTCCTCTGGGCCTTCCTCGTAGCCCAGGCTGGACCCTGCCAGATACAATGTCTTCTCCTCTCCTTGCCCGTCATCCCCAGGGCTGCCACCGAGCAGAAGCAGAACATTCCCAGACCGCATGTGGCTTTCCTCCTGGTCCCAAAAGCTCCTAGTGGCTCTGTCCTGCTCTGCCAGGAGATGAGCATCTGTTGGTGATGGTCCTTTGGCACCAGGAGCCCCGAACAAGGTGGCGGGGGGAGCCTCTTCCTCCTCCTCTGATGAAAGCCCTCCTAGGAGGCCCCAGACTTGCTCTTCCGCCAAGCTCCTCCTGCCCAGGGATTTGGGGCCCTCCGTGGACATGGAGGCTTCCCCCTGCAGAAAAGGCATGGGGGGCTCCTGCCGGGGCCACAGGCAGGAGGCAGCGGCCTGGGACGCTGCAGCCCTGGGCTGGCCCTGCAGGCCTTCCAGGCCGCCAACACCAGCCTCCACGCTCAGCTTCGCGTGGCTTTCCTGACATCGCTGGCACCTGTCACCAAGGTCTTCCTCCTTCCTGCCCCATGTCCTTCTCAACCCCCACTCCTCAGGTCTCCATTCTGGGGCTCCTCCTCCCTCCTTCCGAGGGTCATCGAGATCCTTGGGCCCCGGCCCAGGACATCGGTGCTGTGAAATCTGGGGGCACTCCTCACAGAGGGGGGCGTCGCAGCTCCTTGTCCGGCGGTGAGGCCAGAAGGGCTGGCCTGGGGCTCTGGGAGCAGGTGGGGGACCGGTGTCTGGCACCTGCCGCACTTGGAGGTGTCCTGGAGCAACCCCTTGGAGCAGCAGAGCGGAGGGCTCCCCGGCAGGCCCCCGGGGCGGGAGTGTGGGCCTCTGCGCCAGGAGGAAGGGCTCCGGGGCCGGGGCGGCCGCTGGCCTCTGCTCTGGGATCCAGGCCAGCTGCAGGGGCGGCAGTGGGCCATCCAGACGTGGTCCCGAGGGGCAGCCACACAGGAGGAGCAGAGTCTGTCCGTGCAAGCTGGGCTCCGCCGGAGCGGGCTAGGGGCGGGAAGAGACAACAGGAGGTGAGGCAGCGCCTTCTGCTCTCCCCGCCCTCCCCGCTGCTCTGGTCCCACCGCTGATGCCCTCGGTGCCTCCTCGCCCAGCCACATAGGCCCTCCTGACACGCCTACCTGCTACCACCCCAGGGCCCTTGCACCCGCTCTCCCTCTGCCCCGATGTCCTGCCCCCAGACCCCCTGATGGCTCAGCCTCTCCCTGCATCACAGCTCAACTCAAACATTACTCCTCAGAAAAGCCTCCCCAACAGCCTCCACCACTCTCGTCTGCGGACCCCACTCTACTTCCCACACAGCCCCCTCCACCCCCCACGCCACGTGCCGATGTGCAGATGGTATAACTCCCCTGCGGTAGCCACAGGCCACATGGGACTCTTCCCATGGGAAGCCGTTAAATGAAAGCTGGCTCTGGGTCCTGGAGCTGTGCCAGCCGTGTGCCAAGTGCTCAGAGGCCGTGGGGTTCATGCCCGCCATCCTGCACAGCACAGGTGGAACGTGTCTGGCGTCACGGAAGGTTCTAGTGGGCAGTGGGGTGCAGACGCTCCCTGAGGGCAGGGACCCTGGCCTGGAAGGGTGCCGGGCACATCGGTGTTCCGTGAATATTTTTAATATGTTTCTATATTCTCTGTATTCGGTGTGTTTATCCAGAGGGGAGGACCGGTCCAGCTCCCAGGACAGACGCAGGCCGGCTGGAGCCTCAGCCTGCTGGGAGTGGGGGCGCGGGGGGCGGGCCCTCGGGCGCACGTGCAGCCCGACCCACGGCCTGGCCAGTCTTCCCACCCTCCTGCCCCTTTGTCACCTGTCCCTGTTGTCCTGTCTGTCTAACACCATCCTTTCACCTGGGACAGCCGGGACCCAGCTGGTCCATGAAGCACTCCTACCCCACAGGATGGCTTGGGGTGTGACCGCACACATACATTCATGCACACACATGCACGCACATGCACGCACATGTATGCACACGCACGCACTAAGTTCAGACATGCGTGCATGCACACATCCACGCGTGCACACGGGGATGCACACACAAACTTGCGTGTGCGCTAACACCAATGCATTCACGCATGCAGCACGTGGGGCAGACAGGACTGCGTGAATGACGTAGCAGGGAAGACCCTCGCTGCTGGGGACCCCAGAGCCACGTCAGGCCTAGGGGCCTAAGCCCTGCTCAAGCGTCTCTGTCTTTCACCTGCAGGGAAGGGGAGACTGAAGAAGGCCGGGACCCAGAGCAAGCCCGGCAGGGCCCGTTGGAGCCGGGCTCCTGGCCCTCGGGGGACAGGGCGGGCAGACTGTGGGCCAGAGAGACAGAGCTCAGAACCAGCCCCGGGGCTGTGTGGCCTTGGGGACCACAGCAGCTCTTGGAGTCCCAGAACCCTCCTCTCCAGACGGGTTCCTGCCTCACAGCTGGTCAGAAGTTCCGCGGATGAAGCATGACGGGTGGCAGCTGGGCCCAGGCACAAGGCTGGGCGTCCCTTCCCGCCCACGCCCCCCACCCCCCAGGTCTCAGGGCCTTCCCTTCCATCTCCTCAAATCTCCCTCTCAACCACTTCCAGAATGTTCTGCTACGCCCAGAGTGTCTTTGTGCCCTCCCCCACCTCTCACATGGCGGGCTCACGCAGGGCCCGGTCAGAGCCCGCCGGCACCCTGGGCACACGGAAAGCCTCCGGCCTTACCTGTGCATGGCCAGGTCCCACCAGGTCTCCCGGGGGTCCGGAGGGACCTTGTCCAGCCCCAATGCTGCCACAAGCACAGGGCCCCTCGGCGAGCTGGCCTGAGAAGAGACAGGACCCCGAAGGTTAGAAAGACCCCCCGAGGATTGTCACTAGTGGCCCTGCCAGCTGCTGTCAGGGCCGGAGGCACTGCTTGCTGACCCCCATTGCCCACTGGGTGAAGAAACCAAGGCTTGGAGAGGAGAAAGACCTGTCCCCATGGGCACTGGATCTGGGCCTGGAAGCCACTTTCTCTGACCACAGAACTCATGCAGGTGACAAAATCCATGACACCTCTCTCCCCAGGCTCCTCGTGGACCACACAGGTTGCAACCCCACCCCCAGCCCCATGGTCGGTGTGTGGACACAGGAGCTCACTCCTGGGCTTCACGGCCAGACAGGCCCTGGGCCCCTTCTCCAGGGACAAGCTGTACCTCCACTCCCCAGAACGGGACAGAAGGGAAAGACCCTTGCAGTGAGCAGCACCAATGGCTATAAATGGCCCCTCATCCGTACACTGCACTTGGCCTTGGAGGACCGTGAGCAAACCACAGACACCCAGGTGGATATGGTGGCTTTGGGGCCTCTGAGTGCGGAGCTTTTGCAGAGCGGTGAAGACCCCAGCTGGACCCCTGGGACCTGAGGCTGAGACTGTCATCAGAGACATAGATTCCCATCAGGGACAAGTGAGGGACAAGGGGCTTCTGGGCCCCAGCAGCTCCCAGACCTGGCACCTGAGCATTCACTGGGGTGGGGACGGGCCGAGAATAGCTCCTGGACATTGTATGGTCTCCTGTGGGGGCCACTCTGCCTGAGAAACCCCCGTGCCCCATGCTGGCCCGCATGTCGTGGGCATTGCAGGCTCTGATCCGCTCCCTGCCGGCCGTGTGGCCCTGAACTGGTGACACCAGCTCTCTGAGCCTCGGCTTCCTGTCTGCAGAGTAGGGACAACCGCCCCCCGCACGTCAGGACATTGTAAGTGAGCTAGCAGTGTCCTCGCAGATGCCCCAGGCCCCACGCCCCGTGGCTCCCATGTACCTGCTGAGGCCCCTGGTCCCAGGGCACTGCCGGGGTGGGGAGAGGTCTGCCGGCCTGGGCGTCTGCAAGCGTCCCACTTCTGCTCCCGGAGCAGCTGCCCCTCCTGAACGCGGCCCAGGGCATCCTTTGGGAAGACACAAGAACGAGAGCACTGAGCGTCCGGGGCCGAAGGGTCCATTCCAGCCTGTCCCTGTGGGTCCCTCCCAACGCCGCCCGAAGGGAACCCAGAGGACACCGAGGCTTGGGGAGCAGAGGACCCACACCCTGCCGGAAAGCCCTGCCCCGTGCTCCTGGCCCCACGGGCCACGCTGCCTCCCACTGGTGCCCAGGCTCCGTTCCACAGACAGCAAGGAGCTCGTCCATCCGGCCACCAGGCCTCTGGGCCTTCCCGTGCCCGCTGTGTCCCACCAGTGGAGGTGACCGCCTGTCCTTCGACTGTCGAGAAGTTCCAAATGCTGTGGCAAATGTCCTCGGGTGGCGCCCCCTCCCCTCAGCCTCTCCCCAAGGCGACACACCTTCCCTGCAGGGCGTTACTGGAGACAGCGCCTTCACTGCGCTCCTGCAGGGGCGCTGGGGCCGCAGAAAATCCCAGTGCCACCCCCCGCCCACGGGCCCTGCCCAGGCCACTTCTAACTAGTCCCGCCCTGTGCTGTCTGCTGTCTGCTGCCCGCTGCCCCCCGGACCTCGAGGTCCTGCAGGACGGGAGCTCGGCTCCCTTTGGTCCGTGCCCTGCCCTTAGCCTAGCACACAGTAGGCACTTCACAAACGTGTGCTAGCTGGATGAGCAGACAGAACCCGCAGAAAGGCAAACGTTTCAGACTTGCTAGTGCACTTACGGGCAAACATTTACTAAGTTCCTACTGTGTGTTAGGTGCTGTTCCAGACGAGGGGGAACAGAAGTGAACAGGTCATGTCCCATCCCCCTCCCCACCTGTCCCCCCAGGTCCTCACCTGCTCCCAACAGACCCCTGCCTCAGCTGGCAGCTGGGCCTCCTGCTCGGAGCTGCCAGGGGACCCTCTGCAAGGCACTGAGGCCGCCCTTGGGCCAGTCCCAACGCTGGGATCAGGCACGGAGGCCGCCGTGGCTGCCGCGGGCTGACCTGGTACTCCTTCCCCTGGCCCCGGCCCCTTCCCTCCCCCAGCCCCCCACTCCACCTGGCCCTGGCTCAGGCCTGCCTCTGCACACCCGCATATGCTGTTCCTCCCGCCTGGCCAGCACGTCCTCCCAGGGGAAGGGTATTCATCACCTGCTGCTTGCTGGGCAAAGCCCCCACACACACCTCAATCTCAGCCCCTCCCTTGCACATACTCAGCCTCCCAGAAATCCCACCAAAATGGACACAGATTCGTCCACGCTTCCGGCGGCACTGAAGAAGAAACCGCCCCCACCCAGCTTAGCTGAACAACAGAAAAGGTTGCCCAGTGTGGGTGTGTGAGAGCCTTCGGCCATGCCAGCTCTCCTCACAGACTGGCGAGCTCCACCCTGGTTGCACCTTAGAATCGCCCAGAAGCTTTAACAGGCACCAAACTCAGCCCAGACCAGCCGAAACCAGAGGGGCCTGGGCACCCGCATTCTGCTCTGCATCCAGCCGGCCGGACGACCGGCCATGGCGTCTCCCTGCTCACAGCCCCATGGATGGCCCCTCGTCTTACCCTTGGTTCCCACTTGATCAGAAATGCTCATTTTTGTCAGCAGCTTAAAATCACCATCGGAACGAGGTGAAGAAGAGGAAATGAAGGAGAGAGAGAGAAGGCAGAAAAGAGAGTGAATGAGGAAGAAAACAGACAGAGGGCACAGGATGGAGAAAGGGAGAGACAGGAATTCACAGCGAGTGGCCAGAGAGAGGAGGGGAAAGGAAGGAGAAAGAACAGACCGAAAAGGAGAGGCGGGCGGGCGACATCCAGACCACCGTTGTTCTGCTGTTTATTACTACTTGGGTTTTATTCCGACAACCAATTGACCTCAGTTCAGCTTAACAAATACTTACTGGGCCACTGCCACGTGGCAGGCCCTGCTGTAGGGCCGGGGACCCGTCCCCAGAGAGAATGCACACAGACCCCTGCCCCCCCGGAGGTGCCGCCCAGTGGGGGCAGCCTAGAAAATGATGCCACTGAGAGAGGGAGTATGACTTGTCCAAGGTCACACAGCACACACAGTGGGAGAGCAGGACTGGAGCCTGGGCTCTGAACTTGATCTATGCTTTCCCTCCCTCTTCGCACACCTCTCTGCTCTGCCCTGTCCGTTCTTCCTGCTTTTCAGCACTCCCAGGAGCATTTGCCTATAACTTTGCTTGGTTTTAGCTTTCATGTGTGATTCTTTTGAAAGATGAGCTAAAGGAAAACAAGAAATGCAGTCCTATCCAGACACGAACGCTCTCCACGTGCTAGACTACATCCCTCTGGGCTTTTTTCTGTGCATAGCCATTTAAGCTCTTCCAAAAGTCTGTTCCCACAAAACGTCGGTTTTCGCTCTATGCTTTTCCCCTGGATGATTTTGAAAGGTTAGTTCCTCACGGGTTCTCCTGCAGTGCGGGGTTTTATGGCTGTCGAAACAAGCCTTCATTTACCAAATTGGGTCCCCCGATGGAACGTTTAGGCTGTTGCAAATTTTTGCCAACCGTGACAAGTGCTGAGGGACTTTTACTATCTGAGACATGTACAGAGTAAGATGCAGTCTTGAGCATTTGCTGATTTGAATCATAACCAATGGAACTGGAAGTGACCTTTCTGTGTACGACCACGGGCCGCGTCATCTGGCCTTTTATATTAGTTCCGCGTTGGTAGCTTTTGTCTGTTTTATTTTCTGACACTATCGGAAGCCGCAGGCAGTGAGTGACAAGGAGAGGCTGGCTGCCTGGACTCGCTAAACAACGAAGCGATTCCTCTAACTGCCACCAGAGGTCGCTCGCCTCACGCTGCCGGGAAGACAAGCTGGCGGAGCGCCCTGCCTTCCAGATGCCACCGACACTGACATTTCCAAGACTGTGACTTTTGCTCTCCTGGTGCGAGTCTTCCTGTTACGCTCGGGGCCAGGCCACAGCCTCTGGGCCAGCCCCTGTTGCAGCAGGCGGAGGCCCGAGTGCCATTGTCTGCACGTGCGTCTGGAAGAACAGGGTCACCTCGCGGCCACAGCGCTCGGCACTGTGCCTGGGACATGGCAGGTGCCCAGTGTACACTTGCTGAAAACCACTCGGGGGCGGGGCGGGGGGGGGCCCTACCTGCCCGTCAGGGGAAAAGCGTAGAGGGGGACAGGAACATGGGACAGCAGCGGGGGGCCCCCCCTTGTGTTTGCACAACCACGAAAAGGTGGCGCGGGTCCAGAGGTGTTTTCAACGCGCTGGCTTGTTGCCATGACAACCTCTTACCCCCGTCAGTCAGGGGTGACTACTGTGGCAGCCTGCGGCACCGTGGCCTCCCCAGCGGCTCACCCAGCATCTGCCCCAGGCTCTGCTGGTGACAATGACAATTCGCCCTCGGGGCTGTGAGAAGGGAAGGGAGCCCGGAAGGCAGAGGAGGCGGGACCACAGCCCTCACCTGCCCTGTAACTGGGCATTGCCGGCTGAACTGTGTATCCTTAAAGGATGTTGAAATGCTAACTCCCCCCACCCCCCAGTACCTGTGACTGTGACCTCATGGGGAAGCAGGGCCCGTGCAGGCGTACATTGAGATGAAGTCCCACTGGAGCATCGGGCCTCGCCCACCTCCCCTGCCCCTGCAGGCTGACCTGGTGACCAGGCCGGGAGGACCACACCGGGGGGACAGCCCTTCCCAGAAGGCCACTGCAGCCCTCTGAGGCCATGTGATGGGGCAGCTGGTGACCACAGGCCCCGTCCACCCCAGGCTGCCAGCCCGGGCTCCCACCTGCAGATCCTGCCAATGAGTGGAGACAGGTCAGTCACATTTAACCTTCTCCAGTGAAGAGTCGGCCCTCGGGACAAACAAAAGGACAAAGTGGCCGGGGGGGACTATCGTGTAAGTAGCGTGGGTGAGTCTACCCAACCTCCCCCTGAACCACACGAGCCCTGGATGAGAGAGGGCGAGTATGATGATGATGATGGTGACGAAGGCAGTGACAGACACTAAATCTCACTGCCCACTCATGACGTGCCAGGCCCAGGGCTAAGAGCCTCCCCGAACCTCTCTCATTTCACCCTCACGTCAGACAGGGAGGCAGGTCCCCGTGTCAGTCCCAGGATGGTCAGTAACCTGCCCAAAGGTACCGCCGCGGCTAGGAGGCAGAGCTGCGCTGGGATCGCTGCTGCCCCGGCCACTGGGGGTCCCCCGCCCCTCGCACTGCATGCGGCTCACCCCACCGCCGCAGCTCCAGTGTTTAAGGTTCGCATCTTCTATCTCATTTTCTATCCCACGGTCCTGAGACAGAAGGGCCCGCTGCCCACCCTTGTCCTCAGCCGATCAGGGGCTGCTGGAGGCAGACTGGCTGGGGGCCGTACTTTATGGGCCACTGAGGGAATTTTCAAAAGGATTTTCACTATGCACGGCAGACTCCAGCAATGCCTTGAGAGCATGAGCCCGGGGCAAGGGACCTTTAAATGACAATTTGTGAAATGTAGAGAAAGTCACAGATGCACTTGGACACGGGGCTTTCGGGCTGATGGTGCACAACCACTGACTCTGGCCACTGACGCTGCCCACGCGCGCCAGGGGCAACCCTGGCCCAGCATCTTGCGGTGAGACGGCAGCTTGGAGTCGCGGCGCTGATCAGGCCCCTGGCCATCGGCTGGCCCTGAAACTTGGTGGCGGGGTGCCCATGGCCAAGCCACTTAACCTCCCGGGTCTCAGTTCCTCCATCTGGTCAGTGGGATAGAGACCACCTGGCCCATGGGCTGTTCTGAGGATTAAATGGGAATGTAAAATGCCCAGAACGTCCGCGGGAGTCGCTTAGATATTTGGGTCTCCGCCCCTTCTCTTAGATAGAAGACAGAGTGAGCCGCAGCGAATGGGGAGGTGGATCGGGAGAATCGGGACGCTGGCCAGCTGGCTAAATTAAAGTCTCACGCTTAGGAAAATTGCAGAAAGAATTCTAAATGACAATGTCCAACTGTACACAATTTATTTTCCAAAATCACAGTAAGGTGCCAATGGCAAACGTACACTGTTTCCCTTGTCGCCGATGAACGAAACGAAGTGAGAAGGAACAGGACAGGCAGAAGGGGGACAGGAGGAGCATAAAACAGACCCCAGGTTAGCTCACTATCAAAGCGACCTAAGCAGGACGCGCGTCACTGCGCTGAGACACGCAGGGTGTTTCAAGTTCCCGTCAACGTGAAATAGATGGTCCAGGTCTGAAGCTACATCTCATCTTTCTTTAATGAGCAGCGATGCCTGAGCTGAGCTGGCGCACTGATTTTTCCTTAAACGCACCAGCCCTGTGGGGGAAAGCCGGGGCCTGGGTCCCTTGGAGGGAGTAGGACTCGCTCTCTTTTCAGGGAGGCAGTGAGAGCCCAAGAACTAAAGCACTCTGGGCCCCCATATCTGGGTGGAATTCCCATCCACCTCTCGCAGCTGTGGGGCAACGGGTCCATGCGCTGCCCGGCTGGGCCTCAGCCTCCTCACAGGTATGATGCGGACACTAAGCACACCTGCCTCCCAGCGGCATGAGCATTACATGGAATCACACCTTTGAAACACCCGGCAGGGTGCTGAGCACAGGGCAGGCGCATATTACAGGTGAGTCTTTACCGTCCCATCAGTCAAATGAATAAACAAATTTCCCATGTGCTCGCCCCCAGAGCTTCAGAAGCTTGCCCGAGGCCAACAGCTAGTGAACAGGACAACCGGAAGGTCCCACCCCTGCGTGCTTGCTGCCACACAGCCCTGGCAAGCTCCAGGGCCAGCCGTGGGGCGGAGGTTACACGGCCCCTCAGGCCTGGACCTGCCCTCAGGGGGCTCACAGTCTCGTGAAGGAGGAAGGGAGGTGCCCACAGCAGGCTGTGCAGGGGACCGGCCCCATCAGTGGTGCTACGAGGCAGGGTGGAAAGGGTGTGAGTGCTTTCCCAGGGAGGAGGTGATCACAGAAGGTGTCACAGCACATGAGCATGGCATAACATGGCCCACCCCGGAGCCCATCTAGCCAGGCCCTGGCACATGGCTGGCACTCACTCGATGTCGGGGACAGACGGACTGACAGCAGAGAACAGACACCAAGGACAAAGGGTGGGTGGTCAGTGCCTGGCGCATGGCTGGAAGCAGGTGGCAGGTGAGTGAGATGACAGAGCAGGGGTGGACCCTGGGAGGGTGGGCGGGTGGATGAATGGGTGGGCAGGTGAGTAGGACTGGCTGGGTAGATGGGTGGGCAGGTGACTGGACAGAATGAAGGACAGACAGATCCGAGGCTGGTGGGGTTGGATGGGCGGATGAAGAGAGAGGCTGGGGAATGGAGAGGTCAGTGACTTAACCAGCTGGCTGCACAAGAAAGAAAAGCAATCACTCTTGCCCTGGGGTGCCGCCACTTACCAGGCTGCAGTGACCAGCAGGGGCCACGCTGCACACTGTCTCCCCCGGGGCCCGGGCTCCCAGTTCCTCTCGAAGTCTCCTGTTTTGCTCCGTGAGGTCTTCCACCTGGCTCTGCAGGCCGATCTCCGACAGCTTCAGCTCATAGATGCAGCAACGAAGCTCCTCCAGCTGCCCGCGGAGCCTGCGCTCCGTGGCGCGCTGCTCCCGCTGGCCGCACGCCGGCTCCTCCCGCTCGCTCTCACTGCGCTCGGCCGTCGCCTGCAGGGCGCACCACTCCGCGGCCTCCTCGCGGGCGCCCCGGGGCCCAGCAGGGCCTGGGGGTCGGGGGTTGCCAGGGATCGGAGCGTCCAGTTCGGCCAGCAGGAGACCCGCGGCGCGACAGAGGCGCCGCACGTCCCGCTCCAGCCGCTGCACCTGCTCGCGCAGGACCCGCTCCTGCTCGCGCGCGAGGCTCAGCTGGCGCCGCTGGGTCCGCCGGCAGCGCTCCAGGGCCGCCGTCTGCTGCCCCAGCGCCTCGTCCTTGTACCGCAGCTGCTCCCGCAGCCGCCGCAGGCGCCACCGCTGCCGCCGGGCCGCGCGCTCCTTCTCCAGAACCTACGGTCGGCGGTGGATGAGGGCGTCAGGAAGCAAGCCCAGGGGCGCACCTTAGCTCCCACTTTATTCTAAACCTCGGTATTGTGTTCATCGTGGAATATTTTTGCATTAAAATGTTGCATCAAACTATTATTTATCCCCATTACTGAGTTTTTCCGCACGCCCTTAAAATTTGCACAGGAGGCGAAGACCTCACCTCACCTACTAGGGACCCTGCACACCCATGAGCCCCCCGAGGCCTTGGAGGGAAGCTGTGCAGGGCAGGGCAGGCGTCCACTGGTGCACACCGGAGGGCTCTCTGGGGTTCCACCCCAGCTGGTAAAGAGCCACCATCCAGACCACCCTGGGGGTCCCCACGTCCACCCAGGACCCCTTGGGCCTCTCCATCCCCCAGCCCCTAAAGGGTTAATGCTGGCCCAGCAGGGGTCAGATGGCTCTGGTTGGTGTCCCAGCAGGTGTTTCTTATGGGGAAACCCCCCACCCCCTCCCCTGTGGACTGAGGTACGGTGACTGTCCCCTTGGGACCCTCAGAAACGACTTCCGTAACACCCCATGGCTAAAGGTCACCGCAGCCAGGATTCGTGCCTCCACGCGCTGATTCGAGGCCTTAACTCAAGGTCAGGAGTGCACATCACCCTGTTCTTACACCTTGCCACCCCCTACCCCCCTGCCATGAGCTGTGGGCTGGACTGCACTGCTGCCACCCCCGCTGTGAAAACGGGAGTCCCCGCCAAGTTCAAGCACGTGGCAGGCCTGCCTCCCCGGTAAACTCTCTCGACAGCGCGTGCCCCGTGATGCCCCTGCAGGAGAGCTGGCGGCAGACACGCTCCACGAGCAAAGAGCAACCGCCAAAATGGGAACCTGGGAGCAGCTCCACAGGCTTTGTCTGACAGCTCGTTTGGGGAAACACGGGGCAGAGAAACCTGGACACAACTCCTGATGGCGTGAACCCTGTCCTGGGGGCGGGGGGGTGGGGTGGTACGCAGGTCTCCTCCCTGGGACAGGTCTGCCTTTCTCTGCCACAATGAGCACAGGTCACTATGGAAACGGGGCGTCTGTGCTGCAGGTACATGCTTCCTGGGAAGGCTGACCATGGGGCAAAATCGCTGTCGGTTTGGCCGCTACTGGTACAAAGGGCAGCGCACGCTGGGGCCAGCGCTCCCACCGAACCTGCGCCAAAATGCACGCGAGTCAGAGGTTCAGGCTGGGTTGCCCCTGAGGGACCCTGAACTCCCAAACCTCACCTGGAATGGGTCACCTGACAGGTGCTTCCCAGGAGCAGGCACATCTCCTGAGGGCAGAATAAAGAGACGCGTGGGGCAGGGGGCTTCGTGTCTGCAGAGCTCCGTCCCTGGCACCTCTGAGCCCCAGCCCGTCTCCCTGGCTGTCGCCCTGGCCCTCTGACCCCCCCCCAACAGTGTGAACACCTCACAATTACAGGGCTGCTTCTGGTTCACTGTGGAAATCCTACGTGTACGTGGGGCACGGCTCAAAAATACGACCTAACTGATGTATTTGCCACAGAGAGTCTGGGTGGTGGAATCGCTCCCACTGCTGTATCTCATATTAAAAACTCCCCTTGGGACACGGATGGTGACGTGCTATAGGCCAAGGAGGGGACTCACCTCGACTTTCTGCACCCGAAGTTCAATATCGAGGGGGAGAGGCTGCTTCCATGTCTCCCTGGCACCTCAGATTCATTTCAACTTAACGGAGCACCTTCTCTTTCCACTCTGCACTTCGCTCGGTTAATGGCTAAAGCGGGGTCTTTGGAGCGCTCTGACCCCTCCCACTGCAAGGCACACCCCTGAACGGCCCTCGGTACGCACGCACGCCCCCATGCAATGCCAAGAAACGCTCTCGCTCGGACACGTGAGGCCCTCTCGTATTTCCTAGTCGATTCTGTTTGTAAAATGTGGGTGGTGGTTCCCAGAACTGAGTTCACAACCCGCTGACAGACATCACCCTGCAATTTGCCCGCCATCACACTGCCCAGCAAGTCACAGCCCGCTGAAGCGGGGCGGCCCCGGGGCTCTTTGGGTGCTTCCACAGCTGTCCTCCTGGCCCTGTCGCTTCTGCCTCTACAGTACTTCCTAACCACGTCCTACGCGCCCACCCGCACCATCCCTCCCCGGGGATATCTCAGTAATAATCACCAAGGCGGCCAGGCGAATCCGAATGCCTGCTGTTGTGAGTGTGTTGCACGTATTAACGCATGGAACGATCGGGGAGTGTTGACACTATATCAATCCCATTTCACAGAGGAGGAAACTGAGGCCCAGAGAGGTTAAGCCACTTGCCCTGGATCACACAGCTGGTGCCCGGAAGAGCCCAGGTTTGGCTCCAGGCCTCTGCCTCCAGAGCCCACCCCTTTCTCCGTCAGCACAAACTTGTCCTCCCTCTCCCCTGTCTCCCTCTCCCATGCCATTAGAATGACGTCCCCAAAACCCTGCCCTGGAGCCTCTCCTGCTGAAGTCCCCGAAGGCCTGCTCCCCGCTGCCTTCAGAATCTGGTCCACGTAGTGGCCCTGGCAGTCCGGCCCCTCCGGAGCCCTCCCGTCTCATCAACTCCCTCTGCCTATCCGCGCCCCGTCGGGTCCTGGTGTGTCCTCCAGGCCTGGGTGCCTTTGCCCAGATGGCTACCCACACCTCGCACGCCCTTCCCGCGAGGCCCGCCTTCACGGCCTGGTTCTCCATCGCTCCCCCAGCCCCCACACACACATACTGTGCCCGCAACCCTTGTGACACCAGCGTCCGGTCTGGAGTTCCTTGTGTCCCAGCTGGGTGTCCCCCTCCACGCCAGCTCCCGAGGTGGTGACCCTGCATCAGTCACCTCCCTGTCCTCAGCCAGAGCTGGCTGCCCCGATTCCTGGCACACAGACCGCAGAAATGAACCTCCGCCCAGAGCTCCCCGGCCCAGCCCCGCAGGCCATCCCCACCCACCCAGTGGGTCCCAGCGGGAGCCTTGTGAGGCCGGCAGGGCAGGAGGGGGGCCCCATTTTACAGACAGGGCGGCTGAGAACCAGAGAAGCCATGTGAACCCCCACCCCCCTGCCCCATCCCCCACTGCATCTGCTCAGCTGCAGCTGCTGCTACATCCAAACCCAGAAGTGTCCCTGCTGGGACCAGAAGCTGGAAGGAGGGCAGGACCGCACCTGGCTGGCAAGCTCCCCCTGCAGCACCTCCAGCTGCTCCTGGGCCCGGAGAGAGGCGCTCCGTTCCTGGCACACGCGGGCGCGCAGCTGGTCCACCTTCCACAGCAGCCTCCGCTCCGAGAGCTCCAGCTCCTGGATTCTGCAGCGGGAGGCAGGGCGGCGCTTAGTGGGGGCGCAGTGCACACGCCGAAGCCTGCACACAGCCAGGCAACCTTTCTGGTTGGTGTTGTTCGTCCAATTCCATATTCTGACAGAATCACATTTTGTGAACTATTCACACATAGCTTTCTAAGAATGATCTCTATTACTTCAAAGACCTCTTCTGAGTAAGAAGGCAGGTGCATCAGAACTCTGAACAGTATCCTCATCTCTAAGCCAGAAACCCAGAGTCTGGGTGACCCCAGTGAAGGACTGAGACTGAAGCAAGCGTCTGCATTGTCTCAGCGAATCTTCCCATTGCCAGCCCAGGAGGAAACTGAAGATCAGAGAGGCCAGGCAACTTGCCCAAAGTCACACAACTTCAGGGAGCCCAGGCTCTCCGAGTCCCAAGCTCACACTCTTAACCCTTCGCTCTTCCGTGTCCCCCTTTGAGCCACCTTCCTCAACTCCCCTCTGAGGAAGTGACTGGAATTCAGAAAAAAAGCTCCTGCCATTTATCTAACCTGTGAGCATCACTTACAAAAGTAAGAAGTTGGAAATGACCTCATGCCTAGGAAGGAGGGCCAGGCCACCGGGAGGCCCTTTTACCATCGCAGGGAAGGACTGAGGCTATGCCCCCTGCAGACTGCAGGAGCACCCTGCCCGCAGCCACGCAGAAAGGGGAGGCGTGGCGGTGCGCAGCCCAAAGCACCAGCCTGGCTACGGTCTCGTGGGGGGAGGAGACCCTCCAACCCTTGCCTGTCACCGAGCCTCCCAGTCTTCTCAATGGGACAATCTCACCTCCAGAATGGAAACCAGGAAGCATGAAGCGTGCGTTCCTGGCCCGCAGGGACCAGCTCTGCCGCCGCCACGCCTCTCCCCAGTCCACGCCCGGCCGGCTGCTCACCCAGGACAGGCTCGGCTTCCCTGGGCACGGGCCTAGCTCTGCCTTCTGGCTCTGCCCCTTACCAGCCACAGAGCCAAAACCGGGCTCACTCACCACTATGACCCTCAGTATCTTTATCTGTGAAAAATAGAGGGGATTGCACTCTGCTCAGAAGGGGGTTGTAAAGATTAAATAAAATGACTCGTTATTAATAATAAGGCCAAGAGTCTCCTCCGAGCCCCGGGGAGGGCCTCGAAAGCGGCAGGAGTGGGTGTGGAGTAGAATCGAGTCCCTTCCACACCGAACGGCAGGAGTGGCCGCAGATCAATCGGTCTCAGAGGCAGGCTGAGGGCCCCTGGTCGTTTATAAAAGGGGCGATACTGTAATGGGGCAAGGAAAGCCTCTCTTTAGTTCCTGAGACCAACCTGAAACATTAAGTATGAGACAGGGTATGATTCTGACATTATCCCTACCCGTAAGCCAAGCAGAAAGGCATGAGTCTCTCCGCGGTGGGCAGAACCACGGCCCACCCACTGGGACCCGTGAGTGTTACCTTCTTATGCAAAAGAGACCACGGTAGGGGTGACTTGACATTGTCCTAGACCACCCGGGTGGGCCCGAACTGCAGGCACACTGTCCTCAAGGAAGGAGGCAGACGGACCTGACGCAGGAGGTGAAGGCCATGTGCGGCGCTAGGCTGCTGGCACTGCAGACGGCCGGTGGACAGACTCCCGGCAGCCCTGGAGAGCTCAGCCCGCCCACGCCTGACGCGGGCCGGGGAGATGGCTAAAGGTTCTGCCTGCTGTTCAGGCCGCCAAGGCGGCGGGCATCTGGCTGTCAGCCACAGGACGCTAATACACTCACACACGCACGAGACACTGAGGTGCAGCCCTTCGCTGGTGAACGACGGGTGTGAAATATTAATATGCAGGGCCGTAAGGAGTGCTCTGGGGCTGGGGGTCGGGGGCGCCCTCCGGGGGTGGGGTGAATCTGCCCCTCATGGCTGCCATTCAGGGCAGGCTGCCTGGGTTCAAGTCCCAGCTCCCCCATGGCCTCCGGAGAGCGGAGGACAGGGCCCACATGTCCCCACAGGCGTGTCCAGGAGGCCTCAGCCAGAGGCCGCTCCTCTCCACCACGCGTGGTGCCCCCAGGCTCTGTCTCCCCCTAACATGGAGGGGTTTCCTGTGGCTGGGGTTTCCCACGCATCTGCCCCAGGCCATGGACCTTCCGGTTTTCACTGCCAGTCTCTCTGGTGGAAGATCTGAATGCACAGCCAGGTAAGGGCCGCACACCTCCTCTCTCCAGGGCTGGGGCCTGCCTTCCCCAGCTCTCAGCCCCCAGGACTCATGTTAGGGGGTGGCCATTTCCCCCAGATTCATGTGTTGAAGTCCTAACCCCAGTGCCCCGGAATATGGCTGTATGGGAGATGGGATCATTAACAAGGTTACAATGTGGTCACAGGGTGGGCCCTCATCTAAGCTGACAGGTGTCCTTATAAGAAGAGGAGCCTGGGATGCAGACACACACACAGGGACAGCCATGTGAAGACACAGGGAGAAGACGGCCATCCACCAACCAAGGAGAGGGGCCTCGGAAGGAAGCAACCCTGCCCACACCTTGATCTTGCACGTCCAGCCTCCAGGACTGGGAGAAAGTAACCGTCTGTTGTTCGAGCAGCTCAGTCTGTGAAACTCGGGTGTGACCATCACAGGAAACAGATCCAACTGAGCACGGGATTCCTGGGGAGCGAGTGCGGGTCATCGGGTGGGTGAGCGGATGGATGGAGGGACGGAAGGCTGGATGGATGGACGGACAATCACAGGCAGTGACACACAGAGCAACAAAATAACTTTTCTGATACGTGGATTTCTTCATGTGAAAAGGAGGAAAAAAGCAAAGGACATGGAAATAGACATTTAATGACTTGCCTTTATTAAAATGAAGGGAGACACGAGAAAATGGCAAGGTCCCAGACAAACCCAAGATAGTGGCCGCTGGGACATTCGTAAACCTGTCGGCTGCGACCCCAGCCATAACCACACTGCATTTCCATGCTGGGTTTCTCCTTCGCCTGATAGCAAAGCTCCAGCTCATTCTGCTGGCCCCGTACCAACAAGTGACCGAGAGAGGCCGTGGGCTTTGGAGAAAGACCTGGGTTCAAATGGCCCAGCTCTGGGCCTCCTTGGTTCCACCAGTAAAACAGCTCACACCCGGAATTCAGATTCAGCAGCGAGAAACAAGCACCAAGAATCTGCGGCAAAGGTGCTGGATGAGCTGAAAGGCCAGAGAGAGGCGACGGGCAGCCACAGACTAGACGTGGCCCAGAGCCACTCTGTCCCTGGGGCTGGAGGGACACACAGAGGCCAGGCCACGAGCAGGAGCAGGGCCACAGAAGAGGCCAGGAACATGGCCGAGATGTATCCACAGTCAGAAATGTCACCCGGAGCAGAAGAGAAGGAAGAGCCCCGCCTTCTCCCTTCCTCCTCCCTTCAATGTCCCCTCGGCCGGGCCCAGCGGGAGGCCAGCGAGCCTAGGAGACCTGCCTGCAGACTCAGCCCCTGGGACACAGAGAGAAGGAACCGAGAACCAGGGAAGCGGCAGGCAGGTTATGTGACACAGTGAGCCTGCGTCCTTGGCCACAGACGCGAGTCAACACCCCCTCCTAACACAGTCCTGACGGCCCAGGACTCACGAAATACACAAAGAGGTCCACGCAGCCGGCTTACCTGCTCCGGAGCCCTGACTCCGACCTCACGTATTTGTCCACAGCTGCCAACAGCTTCTGCTCGGAGGATTCCAGCTGCTTCCTGAGCACCCCGGTGTCCACGCCTGGGCTCTCCCCGGCCGCTTCTTCCTGAAGGCACCCCTGCTCCTCACCACTGTCTTCTGCGTCCTGGAAGATCCAGGACGTATCGATCTTCACATCCACGTTCATCACATCGAACCCGTCGCTGCTGGGGGCTCTGACTACGTAGCTGAACATTTTCTCAGAACGTCCTATCGCTGTGGGCTCCATCCCGACATAGTTCACGGGTCAGGACTTAACACGGTTCCGTGAATTTGCAGCACTGACTCTGGCGATTTCACGGTGGGTGCAGTGCCTTCAGATTTGCAGGAAAATGTCCTTGGGGGAGGGCAAGAACAGGTGGATTATTCATGAGTGGGGGACTTGGGTTTCATCCGCACAAACGTCATGCAAGATGAATGAGCGCCTCTTGGGTTACCAGCCAGCATGCCAGCACTCACCCAAAGCAAGAAAATGTCGGTGAGAAATCACTTGGAATTGAGGGCTTAATAATGTGTCCAGGGAAGTAAAAAGGAGTCCAAGCAGGACCTTCAGAATGTCACGGGGTCTCAGCAGCGACACACAAGTTGACACCAATGACGAGTGAGGTCTATGCCAGCTTTAAGTGCAGCAGACACTCACCAAGGAACTGCCCTTCGCTGGGCGGCCCACCCGACTGAGTCCCACCCCCTGGGAACCCTGGGAAGTGGCCTTATCGTACCCATTTTACAGATGATGGAACTGAGGCTCTGGGAGTGGGCGGGGGGGGCTTGTCCCAACCCCCAGATGGGAAGGGGCAGAGTCAGGGTTCAAATCCGAATCAGACTCTGAAACCTGAGAGGCAAACCGTCCTGGGGCCTTTCTGGAGCAGGGGCCGTGACTGACAGCTGGCTGCAGAGCAGAGAGCAAGCCCGGAGCAGGGAGCAGGTGTCCTGGCTCTTTCTTAGGGGAGCCGCCTGCGGGAGGCCCATCCCCCACCCCAACCCTCCGGACAGGTGAAAGGCGGAAGCCCCAGAGCCTCAGCCCTGGAGAAGCACCTTCAGGCTCTGTTTGGGTGTCACTGAGACTTTGAGGCTCACGGGAAGGAGCCCTCTGGATCTGCGGGAGATGGGAAGAGATGTGGCTGGCCCTGGATTGTCAGTCCCGGGTTTCTCGGGGCGGGACCTGGTGAGAAGGGGGAGCATGGCCGGGAAGCACTGCCAGAGAGCGGGGGGTAAGGGCGGGGCCCTGCACCCGAGGGAGGCTGAGGGTGGTCACAGGAAGGACAGTTGCCCAGAGCAGGGCCCCTGGAGTCCCCATTCAAAATGTAACAGCCCCAGAGAGGTGCTGGACGGAGGAAGGAGGGAGCGGTCGCAGCTGCAGCCTGCTACAGAGCTGGAATGGGGGCGCATAGTTTGGGGTCTGTGGAGGTCCCCCCCCAGTCTTAGATGACCTGCAGGACGAGGACCCCAGTCGGCTGGGACCCCCCACCCTCTTTGGCCAGCCTCTAGCAGGCTCTGGTCAAACGTGAGGAAGGAGACAAAAGCAAGCAGGCGGGGTTCCTACAGGTCCCACAGTTCTTGGGAGCGGAGGGAAGAGCGCGCCCACAGTAAGGCACAGTGCCCAACTCCCCCAGGTGACCGCAGTCCCCCCCGCGGCGGGACACCCGACCCTGGCCTTCCCCGCCCAGCTCCCCGCTGGCTGCGCTGGTCCGCAGAGGAGCCGGGTGTGAGGGGGCAGAAACCGCCCCCCGCGTGTAAGACGCGCCCGTGGCTGACTGTGGCCAGGGGCCAGCAGGGCCCCACTCTCAGCACCCCAGCAGGTCTGGAGGGAGGCGGTGGGGGGAAGGGTGGCCCAGCCCCTCTCAGGCCTGCATGAGAAAGTGACCTGGGGTCCAGCTGACCTTGCAGCTCTGCTCCCCTGGAAGCCACACACACACACACACACACGTGTGGGCCATCGGATCCGTTACTAGGCAGCCACCCCAAGAGCCCTGAGGGGTGCACCTCACCTGGGCGCGGCGGGCTGTGGCTGCCAGGGCGCTGAGCTTCCCTGAGAAGCTCTTGGAACCGGGCCTGCCCCTGGCAGGGGACCTTGGAGGCGACGTCTGGGGCTGTCACAAGAAATGCTGGCTCCTGTTGGGGACTTCGGTCTTCTAAGCCAGGGCAGCTCCCGTACCTGCCTGTGGGAGCCTCATTCGCTCACACCGGAGCTGTCTCAGAGGACACCTCCTGGTCCCCGTGGGTGGTGCGGTCTCCTCCGAGGACGCCTCCCACCGAGGGAGCAGCGGGCGCCCCTGCTGCGTCTCCTGCCAGGGCTCCGGAGACCCGCGCATCTGCCCAAAGAAGCCCTCTTGTGAGGCGCTGCGTGGGAACTCACCCCCACCACGCCCCCCCAGCTGAAGACTCAGGGCGGCAGGTGCTTTGCCAGCGTCCTCTGCAGGGAGGCGCCAGGGCTGGGAGCAGACCCAGGTGGGTGACTTCAAAGTCCACGCCATTCCAGCCCTGCTGTGTGACCGTGAGGGCGAGCAGATGGAAGGGTGGACACCGGAGGGCCTGCGGGCCACACTCCCGCACCCTCCGGCAGCGCGAGAGGCTGCACCCTTAGCACCAGAGGATCCGCCTCCCAGAGACTGGAGCGCACCGCCCGGACGCCTGCCTGCTGGGTCAGCGAAGCGGCGTCTCTCTGCGCATCCTCGGCCCCGGGGAAGGAGGCCGGCTTCCCGCGCTGCCTGGCGCCCACGCCCACGCCGCTGCCACCTGGGGTGCTGCTCAGGTGCCTGCTTTTTCAGGCAAAGCCACCAGTCCGTTCCCGTTTGGTCACTAAATGTTGGTAAGTCCTGGGGGCTGGTGGAGCGGGCGCTTTGGGTTTAGGTTTCAAGGGAGAACGGTCACTTCTCAGCTGTCCCGGTGCGGCTGCATTGGGCCCCCGATCCTTTGGTTTGGTGTGGACGTCCCTCTGCATCTGACCGGATGCCCCTTCTGTGCTGGTTGGCATGCCCTTCACTGCCCTTGCGTTTGCCCTTCTGAGAACTTCCAGCTCTTCTGTGGGGTCCCTGCCCCCGCTGGTCCCTTCCGGGGCCTGCGCTTCGGTCACTTTAGTTTTCTTCAAAGGCCCTTGCCACCAGCGCTACAGGGCTGCGCGCACAGCCCCTCGGGCGCAGAGCGGTGGCTCCTGCCCTTGGGATCCGCCCATCCTTGCCTTCCGCTGCTTCTGCCAACAGACACGGCCGCACTGTTCTTTCCCCTCGCTGCCTTCTCGTTCACCGATCTATTCTGATTCCAAGTTTTCCTTCCAAAGCTGTGGGAGGCGACAGACTGTGAGCGGGCACCTTCTCCAGGAAACGCTCCCCTCCCACCCCACCCCCACCCCAGGAGAACAACAGCGACAACATCCGAAAGTAACTCCTCTCCTCCGGGATGCCCTCCTGGACTCGACTCTCACAGCTGGTGCCCAGTCCTCCACGGCTGCCCCAGCCGGTCCTTCCTCCTGGGAGGCTCGATTCAGGGGCTGGTCTCCCGAGATCAGGGAGGGGCCGCCTTCTGCATGAGGCTCTCAGAGAGGGACCTCGTCCCAGGCCACTGGGGGAGGAGCCTCACCCTCACAGACCCTTCAGGGGTCACTCTGAATCCTAGCATCTCTTCCTTGGCAGCCTCTTACAAATGGTAACCGAGGTGCCAGACAGCCCCAGTGTGGTCGGGGGGCCATGTCCGCCCCTCAGGCCTCCCTCCACAGGGCCCAGGCACTGCCATGCTCTGGGACTCTCTCCATGTCACACCCATGACAGTGACGGAACCCGTGGCTCTCCCCCTTGGACGTGTGAGTTCCTTGGGGTCTGCCCTCCGCTGTGGGCGAGGCTCCAGCCCCCCATTCCACCCACCCCCGGCTGCCATCAGCTGCTGAATCCGGCTGCTCACTGATCTGGACGGTTTTGCAACTGGGGATTGACTTTGGGTTCAGGTCACAGGACACTTGCACGTCACTCTGGTTGGCAGAATCTGGATGCATAGGGCACAGTTCACGGAGACCTATATACACGGTCTGTGTCCCATGGGCACGCACGCCGCGGCCAGGGGAGGCATACGGTGCAGGGACGCGGGCCTGTCCCCAGACACTGTCCCTTTGCTCAGTTACTGCTAACTGCACTTAGTTTCCTGCTGTTCAGGTCTCTGCCACCGGGCTCTGGCAGGCCCCGGGCTGGGGACTCAGATGTGGCCCCGAGCTTGACAAAACCCGTTGTCCCTGCAGAGCGCCTGCGGCTCGGCCCGGCCAGGACCAGCCGTCAGTCCAAAAGGCCTCCCCTCCACGCTGCCGTCAAACGCATGTGAGTTCTGGTTTCTGTCTCTGGGCTTGGAATAGCTTGTTTTGCTGTTGAATTTTGGTTTGAGTGGGGTTGGGGTTGCCATAGGAACTCAGTTTCTTCCATAAACTCTTTCTCTGTCCTGTGGAATAAAAAAGTAATTTGCTATGATCAAGAACCAAGGGTTTAAACGGCTGGAGAAGCCCCTGGCTTAGGTACCCCCACCCCCACCGCCCCAACTGCTGTGCTGAACTTGCCAGCTGAGCCCACTGAGGGGCCTCCCCTGACACCCCAGGACTCGGAGAGCCTGTCCTCCACCTGCCACCCCACCCCCATGGCCTCCCCTCCCCCATCTGAGGAGACCTGGGGCCGCCCCTTGGCTCCCCGCTCAAGCACTGAACCAACACCAGCCACAGCCCAAGCGCCAACCCAGGCACGGGGCACAGAAGCTCCCAGGCAGAGCCCTTCAGCGCAGGGGCCAAGCTGAGGGCACCCACGAGGACGTCTGGCAGGGACACAGCATCAGGGCTCAGCCCGGGGCTCCTGGCAGCCATGGGCAATTCACGCGCCCCCAGAGCTCACGCGGCCCTCGTTCTGGGCTGGAGGCAGGGGCAGAATTCTAGACTCTAGGAGCCCTCCTGGCCCCCAGCCCCAAGGCAGGGGCTCAGCATGGGGAGAACGGGGAGGGGCCTGATGACAAAGGTGAGCTCAGGGTGAGACACGCAGGGCCCAGGGGTCAGAGCAGCTGCCTGGTGGCTCCCACCTGTGGGTCCCTGAGCCCAGTCAGGCACAGGGGGGAGGGGCTTCCTGGGCCTCCCCGTATGTGGGTCACAGACTCGCCCGTCAGCCTGCTGCTCCTGCAGACCCCTGACCCCGAAGCGCACTCCGCTACGGACCCCCCGGCAATTTGGTGGTGCACAGCCAATAGAGCACAGCAGAACTAGAGCCGAAATGGAAAGAACCTTTTTTCAAGATGAAACAGGTGTCAACAGGTGGCACTGGTGGGTCTTCTTCACAATGTGCTCTCGCATCCTGCCCCCCCCCACCCACCCAGGACTGAAACTCTCCAGGGACCCCGGGATGCCCCGGCCACAGCGCCCGAGCCTTCCCCGGCACCTCGCTCCCCGGGAATGTCACAGTCCACGTCAGGAGGCATCTGCTTTTTAAAACGTTATCATTTTTATCCGAAAAGGAAAGGATACCAACCCGAGTTCTTGGCTCATGGGCGTCATCAAGGCCACAGAATGAATGCTAGTGAGAAAAACAAAAACAGGAACAAAAACTATAAAATAAGACCAAAAGAAAATGAGGCAGAAAAGGAAAGAAAAGAAAAAAAGATGTAAGCTATGTAGTATGGAATTCAGTGGCAGCATTTTATAAGAACTTCGACACGGGCGTTAGGTTTGCAGGGAGGACAGGATGTAAGTGCGGTTCAGGGGCTGACGTCACGGGGGAAAGCTACCCACAGGGTCGTGGGGGAAGCCCAAACGCCCGGGTTCAGGAGGGGGAGGTTTACCCCGGGGACCAGCACTTGGAGGTGGTGGAACGTGGCTTCCTGCAGGGCCAGGGCCGGGCAGTTCGGGGAACAGAAGGACCCTGTTGGTCGGGGTTGGTGGCCCCACCAAAGGGTCACGGGTCCCCACACCCACCTGCCCCTATCCAACCCTGCCAGGGCCCCCTCTCCCAAGAGCGTCACTGTTGTAAACTTGTTCTTTAAAAAGAAAAAAAGAGCAGGAAAACACTGTGGCCTTAAAGGAAAGAAAAATTACACAGCTCAGTTTGAGAGTAGTGGTTTTTTTTGTTTGTTTGTTTTTTGTTTTTTTTTAATTAACTTATTCATGACTTGTTTTGTCCAGAAGGAATTGCTGCTCATTAGGTAACACATGTCTCAACATCATCTGTGGCTTTTAAAAATAACTCTTGTGGGCTTTTTATATTTTCTCCAAAAGAAGGTAATAGCTCCCCAATAATATTTACTGAAAAACTTAAAATCCAGGCAGACAGCCGATGCCGAAACAAGATTTGCAACCCCTGACCGTGACAGCTAGATGGGGCCTAAGGAACCACCTTGCTCTTCAGTCTCCACATGGGGAAACTGAGGCCTGCCAAGCCCCCCCCCCCCAGGGTGTGGCAGGGAAAGGGCCCCTGATCCCTGACAACGGTGGCCAGTTGTGCCCACGGGGACATGATGGGGACACACACGCATCTCTGAATGTGCTGCAGGCCTAACCAGGAGTCTGTCCGCTCTGCATGCAGCCTCGGCAGCACCTTTCCGTCACAAGAGAGACAGACCCGCCCACAAGCATTGGCTCCGGGGAAAGAGTGGAAAGAGGCAGGAAGAGGGTTCAGGCATTTCCCAGGTAGCCTCCCTGCTCAGGGCTTATCCCACCTGAGGCTAAAACCAGAATCGGAGAGAACAGCTGGGGACGCTTCACTCTCTCCGGCGTCAGACTTTGCTCTGGGACCCCTTCCGCAGACAAAGGCATGCAGCTGGCTGGGAGACGGGGAACCGTGCTGGCAGCCCCCCACATGGCCTGGGCCCCGGGCTCGCACTTCCACACCCTCAGTCTCACGTCCTCACGCAATCCCATGCAGCCCTCAGCGCCGCCCTGGGAGATGGAGCGAGAGGCGAGCCCTTCACAGGTGGGCGCTGAGGGTCCACGCCCCCAGGGTCTCAGAACCCACGGGGCAAAGGCAGGAGAGGAGGCCGGACACAACTGTCTGCAAAGCCAGGTTTTCCCTGAAAAACTCTCATCGAATTACATCGGAGATCCCCTTGGTCCTCAAAGCCAGAAGGTTTGGGCGCGAGGACATCTGACAGATGTGAACTTGAGGGCTCTGTTGAACTTGGAATCCCGCAGGAGCTCCCGGGGGGCTGGCTGGAGGGGCCCTGGCCCAGGGGGGCCCCATCCCAGGGGCGTCTCCAGCCCTGGCCCTCTGCCACCCTCCCGAGGACGCAGCGGGCTGTGCAGGCCTGGGGGCCGAGGCGTCCGGTGCCCAAACCCGCCTGCGAGAAGGAAAGGCAGCTCTGCCCTCCCCCCTTGGGCATGTCCTGTTTGACTCCCACCAGGACAGGGGAGGCTGGCGTCTTGTTTTTGTGGAGCCCTGAGCCAGGCCCTCTGGTGGGGACCTTACTTTGTCTGAGACGCAATTCAGGCTCCTAGTTCACGAGATTCGCCTCAGACGGGGGCGGGGGGGGGGGGTGGCGCGGTGACCATGCACCGCCCTCAGGAGTCAGCCTGGGACCGCCTCCTGGGGCCCACTGTCCCCTACGGTGCCTGCACATGGGGCTCCAGCCCTCCGCCAGCTCTCCGCTGTGACATGCAATGTCTACTCCACGTGTGTATTCTTCATTCTGCAAACACTTGGTGGCGCCCTGTCCATGGCAAGAAGGGTCTTGGATGAAGAGATGCCTGACCGCTGGTCCCTGTCCTAAGGAATCCATGGCCACCAGGCAGATCGGAGGGAGGTGGTGTCGGGCCCAGAAGCCACACACATGTGGTCCTGAGCAGGACTCATCTGTCCACCCCGACCAGGCAGGGTGGCTGCCACATCCCGGTCACCCAGCTGTCCCTTCCCAGCTGTGGGATCATGGATGCGTGTCTGAATCTTTCTCAGGCTCTGTTTCCTCGCCCACACAATGGTAACAACTGCACAGAAACAAGCAGGGCTGGGTGTCAGCACGGGACAGGCCAGCCTCGCATCTTTCTGGGAGGGCGGAGACTTCCAAGGACACTGGCTTTGGCAGACAGAGGTCATTGAAGGTGAATGAGTCCCCTGGAGAGAACCAATGTCTGTGGCTGGTTTATCGCTCATCCCCTTTTGCGAAAAAAAGAGGCCTCCTTCATGCCCCCTCCCCAGTTTGCCTTCCTAGAGAAGGGTTCAAAGCAGCGACCTGTTTCTTGGACATGCCGATTGGGGGCACAGAGCAGACCAGGGGTGGCTGGGGACAGGGCCTGCGGGCAGCAGGAGCCAGCAGGAGAGAGGACCCCACGCCCACGTCTCACGGACACAAGCCCTGTGGGTTCCGGGCCCCGTCCACCCACCTTTTCCTCCAGTTCCTTCAGGTGCCGCCTCTGGATCTCCAGCTTGTCCTCCAGCTCCCGGATTCTCTGGGAACACACGGCGCTGTGTGTCAGAAGGAACCTTCCGGGTTCTGAACCGCGCGCTTCCTTGTCTACCACGGGGCATGTGGGAGCCACAGGGCGCATGGCCGCCCAGTGGGCAGCCCCGCTGGCTGGCCTACACATACACGCCAATGTTGCCACCCCCCGGACCAAGATCAAGAGCCCCTCCAGCACCCAGGAGGCTCCCTGGGGCCCCCAAAGGAACGGGGTTCTGACCTCATTCACTGAGACTGATTTTGCCTGTTCTGGAAGTGCATGAAATAGAATCACGCGGTGTGTACCCTTAAGACAGAGTCTCTTTAAAACGTAAACATCAAGACTGGACCAAGACCTGGAGGTGCCCTGGGCAGGCTGGTCAATTTGAAGCAGCACCAGGTTCCGCACTTTTATTTGGCCAGACCCTGGGAGGGGGTGGGAATGGAGGGAGCAAAGGGGGGAGGCATGGCTGCAGCGTCCACCCCAGACTCCCCCGTGTGCCGGGATGGGCCTGGTCTTACCTGTACGTCCAGGGTCCTGGGAGCCCCCCAGTCCTGGGCACACCGGGACAGGTGGGCACCCTACCTGGCACTGTGCCTGCTGACTGACCCTCGGGGTGCCCACTGTCCCTTGGTGGTTTATTAATCTGTTCCCTCCAGTTCCACGCAGTGCACCTCCCAGGGGGACTGGCAAGTACAGCCTTTTCCCCTTTGTCATATGCCCAATAGTATTCCGTCACCCCTCAAGTGCTGGCACCCCCAGACAATGGCCAGGTGGCCATGACCTTGCGGGGCCTGACTGTAGGCGGAAGCCTCACTCACTGGGAGCCTGTCAGGCTGACGCGGTGGTCCAGGCCCGTGGAGCGAGTGCGTGGCCCTGCGGACCCCCACCAGGCCTGAGGAGCCCTCCATGCGTTCTGCAGGGCGGGGGTTCTCGTCCTCAGCTCAGCAGATCAGCATCCCCGGAGGGCTTGCTATGATGCTGATTGCTGGGCACCCCGCCGGAGTTTCTGACCAGCCATTCTGGGGGCAGGGAGCCTGAGAACCTTGCTCCCCACAAGTCCTGGTTGGCCCGGGGACCCCACTTTGAGAAGCAGCACCCCTGTGGGCCTATCCACCCACTCAGCAAGTAGGGTTCAGTGTGCCTGGGGCCTGTTTCTGCCCTGGGAGAGAGACAGAGTCCCCGCTTCCCCAAGTCTGTGCTCTAGTCAGGGTCGGACAATGACCGCATGCAGACACAGAACGGCGCACAGGTGAATGCAGGCGTCACGGAGAGACCCAGTGGGGGGGGGGGTGGCAGGGTAGTTTTATATGGCGCTCGGGGAAGGTCACGGTCGCGCAGGGAGCTGAGGCGGGTGAGGCACTGAGCCGCGGGCTGCGTAGCCCAGAGCAGGCTCAGAACCCAGCAGCGCCCTGAGGGGATGCAGTGAGCAGGGGGTGGGCTCAGGGGCTCCGGAACGTCCCGATGAGGCGCTCACAGACTTGGGGGCGTCCGGGGAGCCCGTGATGGGTTCTAAGCAAGGAAATGACACTTTGTTGTTAGAAGTACTTCAATGCCAGCAAAGCAGGATGGATTGTGAAGGAAGAGACCGGAAAAACACGTATGTCTCCGAGGTGGGGCATGCCTCATGCAGGTTATTCGACCTCTCGGGCTCTGTGTTCTTCGTCTGTACATTGGGGGTGACAGGCTGGCCACATCTGAGAATGCGGTGAGTGAATCTATGTGAAATGCTTAGGGCACAGTGGCTTGGCATACATACTCCGATCAGGAACCCGGCAATTTCTAATTCTTTCCCACCTGAGGGAACCGTGTGTGGCCGTGAGGGTCCCCCGGGGTCCCCGGGCAAGGCCGGGAGGCAGAGAACCTCAGAGGAGGAGCACGGAGCTCAGGCAGATGCTGGCTCAGATCCTGGGCCTCACACTTAACCCCTGGTGACCCCGGGTGTCTTGTACTCTCTCTGCCTGAACCCCGCTTCTATGCTATCTGCCCAGTGACCCCATGGCCCTGAGGGACAAATGAGGACCACATGGAGGGGGGACAAGGTCTTACAGCTTTCAAAGGATTTCCACAAAGCCCCCAGAAAAAACTTCTGGGCTTTCAAATTCACCTGAGATGCTGGCTCTCCTAGTCTTTCCTGACACCTGCTCTCAGATAATGACAAGGGTCAGTCTGCCATCGGGGTGCGGGAGGCCAGAAGGAGCAGTGGTTAGGAGCTTCCTGACCTGATGACCTGGTTCACATGCCGGCTCGGCCGCTTCCTGGCTGTGTGACCTCGGGCAAGTTGCCTGCCCTCTCTGAGCCTCACTGTCCTCCCCTGGGAAACGGCATCGCTGTTCCCACTCACAGTGTTGGTGTGAGCTTCACAGAACCAGTGTTTCGGAGCCTCTTCTATAATATATACCAGCGCCGGCCTGCCTGCCCGCCCTGGACCGCAAGCTTTATGAGGACAAGCGCCGGGCACAGAGATTAGAAAGTTACAGACAAACACAGTGTCACGGGAGAAGCAGACGGTGCGTTTGTAGAGGCCAGCACAGGCGAAGCCACCCCGGCTTATCCTCTGGGCGGCGGGAGCCAAGGAGTGTCTTTGGGGAGGGTGGTGCCCTGCTGCGTGTTAGGAAGTGGGTGTGGGGGGCGGGCTGGCCAGGACAGGGACAGGGAGGGTCCCAGGAGGTACTGCAATGGCCCGTGGCACCAGCAGCTGTCTCTGCAGGCCCGCTGGCGCTAGGACACGGGACACTAAGGAGCCCGCGGGCCGCCGGGCCGTGCGGGCGGAGGACTGGAGCGGAGCGGCCGCGGGCGCCCTCACCTGCTGGGCCTGCTGCAGCAGCTCCATGCGCTCCCGCAGCACCTGGCTGTCGAACTCCCGGCTCTGCCTCAGGATCTGCCGCCGCACCTTCTCCACGGAGGCCTGCAGGGCCTCGCGCTGGCCCGCGCTCAGCGCCCCGTCCGCCCTCTGGCCTGGCTCCGGCTCCTGCTGCAGCGCGTCATACAGCGTGGCCTCCAGCTCCTGGATTTTCTGAGCGGCCCAATCACACAGACAGTGAGCAGTCACAAAGGGGTGACGGGAACAGGCAGCTCCCTGGCCGGGACCCCGCCACCCAGCGAGCCGAGCCGCGCCGAGGGTGGGCACGGGGTGGGGACGCGCGGGGACGAGCAGAGCAGCCAGCAGTCACGGAGCTGGGCAGAGGGAGCCCCGTGCACATTTCTGGGCGTCCGTCTTCCTCGGTCCAAGGGCCCTAAGAACAAATCATCGCACGCCTCCCCCCTTAAAACGTGTGGCTCAGCTGGTCCTTATTTTACCCGTGGCTTCCGACTTACTCCCCGACCTTGGGAACACATCGCCCCTTAAATCACGGGGGCTGAGGGGGATCCGTCTCGACCCACTCACGGTCGGTCTTCAGCTGGCTACTAAGGAACGCAATTTTAACCCAAAGCCAGTGGTGACTGTGTTCTAACCGACACCTGCGCCCTGAAAAAGGAGACACCCTTTGTGAGCAGGTGTCAGAGGTCAACAGCCAGCCGGAGGCCCGGAGGGAGCTCCGAGTTCAATCATTAGAGGTTATTTCCATTCAACTTCACAGCAAGACGCAGGTACAGTTACCTTGGGGAGAGGGTTCTCTCCTCCGCCTCCCTAAGGCCCACCCGCACCCCTTCCTAAGGGACAGCTCCTGGCGGCACAGGGCAGCCGTCAGCTGGGATGGAAACAGACAAGAGGAGGCCAGAGGAGGTTGAGGTGGGGGCTCCGTGCAGGTGACCGTCTGCTGCTGTGTGGCCAGCCGCCGCCCCAGCCGGCCCTGGCTTCAGCAGGCTGTGCCAACTCCCTGCAGGGGCTCCGGGCCCACCAGGCCAGGGCCAAGCCCCACCCGCAGGCACCCCTACCTTCCCCTCGCTCTACCCCAGTGGTCACCCCGGGGATGCTAGCAGGTGGCATGCAGAGCGACCCCGAGTGGGTGCCGGACAGAGCGGGGGTTTGCCTCTGCCTGCTGGCCCAGCCGCTCTCTGTCAGTGTCCCAGAGGCTCGGGGAGCCCCATGTTGCCAGCTTCCAGCCAGGACCCCAGCACCCAGTTCCAGAAGCCCCACTGGGGGCCTGCCCCACTCCACTCACTCAGCTCAGCAACCAAGGAGGGCAGGCCCCCACCTGCCGGGCTCACTCCCGCCCGGCTCATGGCACTGACACCCTCTTGGGACACTTGTTGTCCTCAAGTTGAAGTCAGGCCAGCGCTGCCTCCGGACGCCGGTCCCATCCTGGGCCTGACACGCGCCTCGGGCCGCGGCATTGTCTGTGGGTGGGCACCAGGAGGGCCTCCTGGGCAGGACCAGCCCTCGGAGGCCCCGGGGCCTTTCTGCACATGGTGCTCGGAGGACAGAGGGGCCCGCCCAGGTTTCCTGACGTGAGCTGGGGACGCCCATCTCAGAAGAAGTCCCTTGGTCCAGCGAACTCTTCAGCATAATTGCTTGCTAATGCTCCTCTCCAGCTCCGCCCACTCCTCAGCGTATTAAGGACCCAATCTGTCCTTCCGGGTTTTCCAAACTTACTGTACAGCCACGCACCCCCTTTATTTTGGCCTGAGGTTCCTGTAATACCTCCTGAAATCACATGGAGTGCAGGGTACGGGGGGGAGGGCATTTGTAAAAGGATCGGACTGCCCAGAATCCAGTAACAACGAAAACCGTGGGAGAAGGCAAGAGAAGGAGGACATGCTTCCCTTTTAAACCGCCGTAAACACGGTCTAACGCTGTGCGCCCAGAAGTGGAGCTGAGAGGGAAGGCGCCCGTCTTGGGGAGGCTCCACCCGCTCTGGCCTCTGAATCTCCCGCTACCACTCAAGCATCAGAGCCCGGACACCAGGGCCAAGGGTCACGCCTGGCAGGCCAGCCTCATGGCCCGAAGCTCCCATCAGCGCTCAGCCCCGGCGACCCCCTCTCTGCCCCTGGAGATGCTCCCAGAAACGGGGGTTTGAATGTTTCCAGTTTATTGACTGCGTTTCTTAGGTAGAAACCCATATCGTGAATGATTTTAACTACAAGTGATCTGGGCAGACTTTGTAGACAACACTGCTTCTCCCTGCAAGGAGTGGCGTTGAGTTCAAAATTCTTGCTGCTGTGGGGACACCCTCCACCTCCACCCCAAGAAAGAATTTCCCTCAGAGCCAGGAGCGCTCGGCTCTCAGGGGCCTCAAAGCTGTATGACTCGTACACTGAGCCTGACCATTTATGTCGGCCACCAGAACCAATCTTGTGGCAAAAAAAACAGTATTGCAGAAGGCCTTACCACAAGTAATTTCTGTCCTGACGGTCAGCCGGCCCCCACCCTTGCTTTAGCTCTGTGTGCTTTTACGACTGTCTCTCTTTCCTACCTGTAGGAACACTTGCTCTGAGGTCTTAAACATAAATAAATATTTAAGTATAAACAGAGATACAAAAGACAGGTTTTTTTCCATTCGGCTGAAACGATTACTGGAATGGAACAGGCAATTCCAAAGAAACCGTCAGGCTAACTATTTTTGAAAATCAGGGTTGATTCGGAACAATTGACAATTCATCTGTGTGGTCACTCCTGTCACAAGGAGGGGTGGCATTTCTATGGCTCCCACACGGCGCGGGCGAGGGCCCAAGACGCGGGCTCAGCCCCGAAGGACAAAGCAGCCTCCGCTGTGGAGTCTAAGAGGCGCGCGTGCCCAGCCCCCCTGGGGTCCTACCAGGTGAGCCTGGTCCAGGGCCTGCTTCCTGTAGTCCAGCTCCTCCTCCAGGTAGCCCTTCTGCCGGCTGAACAGGTCCTGAAAAAGGGGAGGCGCCCAAGGTCAGGTCAAGAGCGGCGCGGAACCGTCACAGCGTGGGAACCGTCACAGCGTGGGAACCATCACAGCGTGGCTCTTCAGAGCCACCTACCTGCCCCCCCTGGCCACAGCGACAGTCTCCCCGAGTTCGGGATGCGAGTTGGGGACCTTGGGTGAGAAGGGGTGGGTGGTCTGCCCTGCTGGCCCCCTGCGCCAATCCCCTCGCAGACCCGCGCAGGCTCAGGAACCCGGATCAAGCCTGTCCCAGCTCCCGGGGCTTCCTTCCTGGGGGGCTCTGGCTGCAGGGAAGGGTCCCCCCTCCAAGCCCGGACGGCGGGAATCCTCCGTTCCTCTCGCCACCTCTGGGTGGCTCCTGAAGACCATCTCCGCAGTTCCCAGATGCAGCCGTTCCTGCCTCCCCCCTTAACAACGTCACCGTGTCCTGATGAGGGTCACTGCCCTCGGCTCCCTCCCCGCCCCCTCCCAGGTCACACTCTCAGGCCCACAGGCACTGCCTCTCCAGACGGCAAATCTCTGTCTGTTGCGAACACTGAGGGTTTCAGGGTTAGAGCTCATACACTGCAGCCTCTTGACTTCCTGGACGAGGAAACAGAGGGTCCCAGAGGGCCCGCGCCTTGCCCTGGATGCCTGGTTGCCTGGCGGCAGGTAGGGCTAAGCACCGAGGCCCCTGCGTCATCCCAGCCCAGGGCTCTTCCAACCATACACCGCTCCAGGCCTGTGCTGTTCCTTCCACTGCTCCCTACCTCCCGTTTCTACTAAGAAAACTCAAACTGGCCTTTGAAGCCTCAACACCCCCACCTGGGTCGGCCGGCTCCCTACCCCTGGGTGCCCGCCCACAGCCCCCCCGGGGAATAACCACCCTCAGGCACCGCGGGGGCCCAGCGCCCTGCAAAGCAGGCTGCGTACCTGGGATCTCCCTGCCCTACAGCCCAGTGCGGCAGAGACTAGAA
Organism: Furipterus horrens; assembly: GCF_987537825.1. Lineage (NCBI taxonomy): Eukaryota > Metazoa > Chordata > Mammalia > Chiroptera > Furipteridae > Furipterus > Furipterus horrens. The sequence continues at coordinate 215,101,299 of NW_028327172.1, forward strand.
CCCCACTTGTCACTAAAGAAACTAAGGTCCAATGTGTCTTTCCTGGGTTCTCGCGGCCCGTCAGGGAGACAGTGCAGACGGGAGCCCTGTCTCTGTGTCTCTGGAGCCACCGGGCCGAGCATCTCCGAGTCTCTGGATCGTCAAAGTGCCTCTCCTGATGTCACACTGCACGTGCCTGTCACTCATGAGCACACGGCCCCACGGGCTAGCAGCAGAGGCCCTGCTTACTTGGTACTGAACCCCTGAACCAGGCATGGGTGGCAGAGACTCCCAAAATACACAGAGTGAATAAGGAACGGTTGGTAATTAGTTACCCAGAAAGACCGCAGGGCAGAAGCCACAGAAACGCTCGCACAGAAAGCACGTGAAAGCTCACGCCGGGCCTGCCGGGGAGCGGGTCCCCCCAGCGCCTGCAGCCTCCTCCCTCCCGGGGGGTGAGGCTTTTACCTTCTCCTTCTCCAGGTCCAGCATCTTCTGGGTCAGGGCCGCCTCGGTCCCCTCTATTTGCTTCAGCCACTGGAAAAGAGCAGGGACAGAGGAGCAGCCATGAGACCCGGGGCCCGCTGGGGCGTCCCCGAGGCTGGCGCGCGTGGGACGCGGCCCAGGTGGGGCTTCTGGCTCCGGGAGGGCGGTCCTCGCCCCGTCCCGGGGGTCCTCGGAAGGGGTTTTCAGTCCGTACAGATGTTTCAGCCGTGATGGACGTTTGCTCAGGGGTCGGCTGGGTCACGGACACACGCGTGTGCACGTGCCTGTGGGTGGGTGTGGGTGCGTGTGCCCAGGCGAGCGTGTAGGTAGAGGAGGCGGCCGGCACCCGCGGTGCGGGACCCCGACCGGAGCACGGCGGCCGCGAGCGCGGAAGGCAGGCTGTGCTGGTGGCTTCCTGCCTGGGCCTCCACGGCCCTCGCTCAGCCGCCCTGCGGGGCAGGCGGCACCACCCCATTTTGCAGGGCAGGACGTGTCTAAGGTCACACAGGCGGGGAGCAGGGGTTCTGACCCCAGCCCTCGGCCCCGCCCCTCTGCGGCCCCCCGGGGCGTGTCTCAGCGGCCGGTGCACCCTGGGATGCGGACAGAGCGGAGGTCTGGCCGGGCAGGGGTGCTGGCTGCGAGGGCCTGAGGACCCCGCACGTGCTGAGTACCAGGGTGCACCTGCCGAGGGGTGACGGGGTGCAGGTCTGCCGGTGCGTCCCTGTGAGGAGCCCACCTAAGAGATGGGAGGGAGCCCACGTGACCGGTGCCCTGGCCTGCGGGGGACGTGCAGGGGTCCGGGCTAGACAACGGGCAGGCACGTGTGGGCTTGGCCTCCCTGTCCCCGCTGCCCGGGGACCCTGCCCCTTTCCTGAGGCCCAGCCCCTCTCAGCCGCCAGCTGCTGCTCCTCCTCCTCTTCCCGGGACCCTTGGTTTCCTAGGAGCCCTGGCCGTGGGGGCCCCCCTCCTCTCTCTGCCCGCTCTGAAATGTGTGCCCGCCCACGTCCCCACTTCACCCAAACCCAGACGCTGGGGGCAGCCCTGCCCCCCCCCACACCCCCTCCCCATGGCCACCGCCCGGCTCAGGCCCCCACTCAGCCACAGGCTCAGGCGGCATCTCCCTGCCAGCCCTCCAGCCTGTAGGTTCTCTCCGAAACATGCGTCTAGTCCTGGAACGTCCTGTCCCATGTCCCCGTCCCTCCTGACAGCCTCCGGCTCACACACAAGTCAGGCTGTCCCTCGCCTCGGCCTTCACCTGGGCCTTTGCACACGCTGGCTGTCCCCGCCTGGGCCCGTCCCCGCCTGGGCCCGTCCCCACCCCTCCCAGCCCCGCTCTCAACCCCAGGCCTGCAGTGAGCCTCAGGACGAGCTAACTGCTGCCTCCTCTGGGGGCCAGGTGACCTTGTGAATGCTGCCACAGCACTCAGCTGACAGACTTCCGGGGCCTGTCTCCCTCCCACACCAGCCCTCGGGAAGTGGGGCCCACGTGGGGTGCGTTCCGTTACATTTCCTTACCCAGAAGGGGTGCCTGACCGGCATTCACTGGACGCAGGAAGATGTGAGGGTGTGGAGCCCCGGGAGTAGGGGTGGGGGTGGTGCCAGCCCCACAGAGGAAACAAGACTCGATAAAGCTACGATCCCAGAGGCTCCCCACAAACGTCCAAGTTCACGGTCCCCAGAGCGGCCCGGGAGCCAGGCGCAGAGCAGGCGCCCTGTCCCCGGCACCCTGTTAGACCTGGCTGAGGGCGGCGGTGTCTCAGAAAAGGTAAGCGTATCATTGCCAGGGAAGGTGTTTCCTTTTCTATATCCGAACGTAGCAGTCACAAAGGGAACAAAATTAAAGTGCGAAAACCCAGTTTTCAGTTCCCGTGACAAGCTACTCTCAGGGCGGGTTTTGTAAAACTCAATGTAAGGTCCCCCCCGTTGTTTAAAAACAGACTCGACACGCGTGTTACACATCTAGTGAGAAGCCTGGACGAGCCCTTTTCAGCACCTGGGAGAAGAAACGAGAACAGAAAGGTGCCCACCTTGGGCGGACGAGGTCATGGACTTCATAGCCAAGAGTCTCCCAGGGCTGCTGGGCCTCATCCCAGGGCTCAGAACTGAATGCTCACTCCCGGCACCCTCCGTCCAGCAGGGAAGGGCGGAGACAGGGACCCCCGCCACCCCCAAGCCCCCGGGGCAGAGGTGAGCCAGCCCCACTGGCCCGGCAGGTGTACCCCACCCCCGCCAGCCCTCACAAGCCCCCAGAGCTGAGGACTGGGGCTCCCTCCTCTGAACCCAACTTCCCCGCAGAGAAGGGCCCCGAGGCCCCGAGGCCAGGCCGACTGTTAGAAACTCCGGCCGTGGCGCACACCGAAGCCGCCTTCTCCGGCCCGCTGTTACCCGCGGGGACGTGCGACTCACCATCGCCAGTGCGCCCTGCAGCGTCCTATGCTCAGGCCTCTGTGCTGAGGGGGCGGGGCTCGCAAGCTCGCCCGGGAGCACCAGGAACATTGGAGCTGGCGTGGGCTCCACGCCTGCCCACGCTACGGGGCAGCTTCGTGCCTCTGACCAGAGCACCGAGGTGGGCCTGCCGCTCAGACGCCAGTGAGTGACAGTTTCTAAACTGCGGAATACCTGGTGGACGGGGCTGACCGAGGAGCCGCGGGCAGGGCCTCTGATCCCTCCGTGACCTTTTCTTCAGTGCTCCCAGCTCCAGGGTGACCAACTCGTCCCTGTTTGTGGGGACTGTCCCATTTCACACTGAAATGCCTCAGGAAGACCCTGGGTCCTGAGCCAGCAGAGCGGGTGTTCACCCCAGCTGCCCTGTCATCGCTGTCGGCCAGACCCTAGGACCCACTTTTCTTCGGGGGGCTCCCTCTCGGCGCCACCATTCTAAGGGGGCGACAGACACAACTCCCACACACTCGGCCTTTACTCACAGACACGGGGCAAGGCTAGGAAACACAGATCTGAGTCTGGTCCCCAAAAACCACCCCAAATGGGGAGCTGGGCCCTGCCCTCCTGGCAGTCGGGCCCCCCGACACCACCCCTGCTCCCACCCACCCATGTGGGATTTCGGGGGGAGGAGCCGGCAGATGAGGGAGGCTGGCACAGAGCGTGGCGTCAGGCTGAGCCGCCGGGCAGGACTCAGGGGTCCAGGAGAGATGGGCAGCAGCTGGGAGGAGCTAGAGAGAGGGGGCAGGGGGTGGCAGGCACAGAGCGGACAGCAGCCACGTGCCAGACAGGCCCCCTTTCCTCAGTGGTGTGGGGGGCATGTGCGGCTAACCTCACACAGTCACTGAGAGGGGGAGGAGCCCCAAGGATCTAAGTGGGGGGCTCGAGGCTGTGACCCTGGGACACCTGCCATTTGTTGGGGTGAAGGGAGGTGCCTATCGGGAAGGACCCCAGTGGGAGAACGCTCAGCGAGGCTGTGAACTTCCCAAGGGGCAGCGCTCCCGGAGACTCTGGGGGTTGGAGAGAGGAAGACCCCCCACCATGCCCACCCACTGCCCAGCCCACCCCAAAGCAGCCACCCCGCCTCACCGGCAGCTCCGCCCTTTGTTCCCCGCCCACAAGCGTCGCTCAGACACCCTGGGTCCTGGGCTTCTTCCGACGCCTGGCAGCAAGGACGCTCTGCTCCAAGGCCGGTCCCCACCCTGACACTAATCCTGCGAGGCTCACGGCGCGCAGCCGAGGCTCGGGGACGTCCGGAGGCTGCCCTGCAGAAGCCCTGCCGCTGGCAAGGGCTGGGCTGAGAGCCAGTCCCAGAGGATGGCCGCTGAGGAGGAGGAGGGCCCTGTGGCCTGACAGGGCCACCTTCCCCAGGTGTGCAGGGCCGGGGGGGCGGGGTGCTGGGGAGGTGCTTTGTTGGCGAGTGTTCGACCAAATGCCAAATAAACTGAGTCCTCGGTGTTTGCTCGGCACTTTACGTGACGCTGCCTGGAGCCCTGATGCAGGGGCCGGGAGTCCAAGCAGGTTTGCTGGTGAGAGGAAGAGTCACTGAATGCACACCACACGCTTGACACCGCGGGGTCCCCTGCATCTCGTGAGCCCCCAGCCAGCCAGCCAGGGGAAGCCCTCCTCCTCCCCTGCTCACTGGAGGGCACAGACCCAGCCCGGTGAGTGACCTGGGAGTCCCCACTTGACCACCTGCGTGACGTTGGGCAGGCAGGTCTCCGCCGTAGGTCTGCTAGCGACCTCCCGTGCCCTTTCTGTGATGCGTGTGTGTGTGTGTGTGTGTGTGTGTGTGTGTGTGAAACACTATCTGAAATGCCACCCAAAGACTCCAGAGGAACCCCGGCTACGATGGCAAACACCTCGTCGCTATGAAAGTGGCATTTTGAAGCTGAACGCATGCTTTGAAAGGGAAAGGCCCACACAGGTAGGACCAGGTAAGAAGCCGTGCACCTGCCCCGAAGACGCCTTCACGTAACAGGTGAACGACCCGGGGCTGTGTGTTCCGCAAATGGAGCATAAAGTGATTATCTCTGAACATGTCAAGCATGCAGAGAAGTCAGAAAGGAAAACCCTAACGATGACAAACACGCATCGAGTGACTCGATGGGTAACAAGCAAACCCGGTGGAAAACTGTCAAAAGAAACGGAATTCCCGTTCCCAGGGAAGAGGACAGCAGATCACACCCAACCAGCGCTCCACAGCACCAGCAAGCAAAGCAATGGGGACGAACTCCGTGACAGCATCACGGGGCCTCGCCGGTGCCCTCGGCCGCCTCTCGACTGGCGACCCCGCACCGTGCTGAACCAGAAACCCGCACCGCGGTTCCGCTCGGGGAGCACGTCCGGAAGCCGGTCTGCCCGTTCTGAAGCGTTTAAAACTGCCTGACCCATCAGCCCGGTGAGTCACTTCCAGAGTCTGTCCTGTGGGAGTGTTTTAGCTCGTAGACAGAAACGTATGGGACATGCTGTTCACCACTGTATGATGACAGGATAAAAGAGTGGGCGCACCTCAGGATCTCAGAGCGGGTGAAGATGGGGGAGCTCAGGGGGTGCCGCGCGCACGGCGGGGCAGTGGGGGCGGCCCGGGGACGGGGGCGCTTGTGAGGCAGGATAAACGCTGGAAGTCAAGTGTGGTGAGTGCAAGGACATTTAGAAAACAGACACGGGAAAACCCGGAAGGACACCTTCAGACCAAATGTTGGGGCCGGTTTCCTGGATGGGGGTGTGTTTCGTCCTGCGGCCTCTGTGTTTTCCACACTCGGCCTGAGTGACTCGCCACCAGGAGACGGAAAGGCGTGCACGTGCGCATGCAGACGCAGACGGACAGATGCGCATGCCACCACGCAAAGCGGGACACCGGGGTACGGTTCCGGGTGGGGGGCCGGGCAGCCGGACGGGGGGACGCACAGAAACGCCGCGGGCTCTACCTTTTCACACAGGGCAAGCACAGTTCCGGCCTGGATGATTGCAACCTGCTCTTCATTCCTCAAATTCTACAACACAGAAACGGGCAAGGGTGTGTGACAACGGGGTCCGCGGACAGTCAGCGCCAGACCACGGACGGGTCCCCACTGCACAGGGCCCCAGAGGCAGGCCCCGCTGTCTCAAGGGCCAGCCTTCAAGGCGGAGACATCCTGTCTGATCTGAGGACCGGCCCTCTACTTGGGAGCGCGTCACCGAGGGACACCAAGCCAATCTTCCAGGACAGTAGAAACATCACTCTGTGACTGGAAATCTCGAGGGACCCCACTTTCTTTCTGGGTGTTCCCTTGAATGCTTCCCCCTCATCACGCATGGGCTACGAGGGGTACCTCACTAGAGAACCCCACTTCGGACAAAGGTGGGCCCAGACACCCCCACCGGGACACGGCCCTACAAAAGCCTTTACATTGCATGGATAGGTCTCTTAAATGAGGGAGAAACGGAAACAGAACAAAACCACACAGAGCACACCCAAAGCCAAACAAGAACACAGAACCAGGACCCGAGCGCGCATAGTTACCCCGTTATCGCCAAGGATATCTAACTTCTTCATAAGTTCAGAAACATTCACATCCTGGAAAAGATTGCCAACGTTCACGTGTGAGTGAGCCACGAAGGAACTGCACAGCCAGCTCCAGAGCCGCGGCGCACCCTCCTGACGCACCGCGCCCCACACTCCCTGCACAGCGGCAGTGGGGCCGAGGGTATCTGAGCTGCTCCTTCGGGCTAAGGGTGCTGCTTTGGGGCTGAGCTTATGTCCCCGCTTTCTTGAAAGGCCATGGCATCCCATGGGCCAGAAGGACTGTCACTGCGTCCGCCAGGCCCCAGGCACAGGGCGACGCTCGCGGTCAGAACCCCAGCTCCCCAGCCCAAGGCACCCCTAGGTGGCAGGTACTACACTGAGCGCATCTCTAGGTTAACTGACCACCCACTTCACGGTGTGGGTGCTGCCATCAGGTCCCCTAGACGAAGAGACTGAGGTTCAGCGAGGTTACGGGCAAAGTCAGGACGCGGTGGAGCTGGGGTCTGCACTCTAGGCCACACCCCAAGTCTCCGTTCCCTCATCATGGGTACAAACAGAGTAACAACTGGTGAGTCCCTAAAACATGGGGGGGCAGAGGGTCTCATTAACCTGAATTCTGTCCCCGGCACGAGGACGCCCCCTCCACAGCTGAGCCTGGCGTGGGAGCGGCCCTGGCCGGCAGCAGCAGAGCCACCCCCCAGGCGGGCACGCTACCTTCACTCCTTCCTGGTGACAGAACAGCTGGAGGGCGCTGCGGTTGTTCTCGGGGAAGGCAGTGATGTGGAGGTTATAGGCTGGCGACCTCCGCTCTCTCTCCTGGGGAAAAGATTTGCTTTAAAAACAGAACTTCATGGAATGATTCACCGCTTGCCATTTTTTTCCCCACGCTACTCAGCAAAACCAACCGACTCCGAGTTGGCAAAGACATTACTAACAGCTCACATTCAGGCTACAGTATTCACGTCCGTGGAACGGTGTGACGTGGGGCCTTTGCGCCCGGCAGGCCTCCTGCGCGCACCTGCTCACCTCTCACCGATTCAGCTGGGGAGGAGTGGGTAACAGAGGGGGCACCAGGGGCGAGACGGGAGCCCGGGAATTCACACACCACCAGGAAGCATCCGGTAATAATAACAAGCGCCCAAGGCCACCAGCTACGGTGTGGCCGGTCCCCCGTGCCCTGGGCGCACAGCTCCCTCGGTAATCCTTGCACAGCCCCACAAGGCAGCAGTGCTGCGCCCATCTTGCAGACAGAGAGGTGGAGGCCGGCAGCAGGCCAGGGCCCTGGCTTCGCATATTTTTAAATACTATTGTTCACACATCTGTTTTTCATTTTCTTGGGACCACGCTAACACCAACGAGCGTTCCATCCCTGCCTCAGATGGACAGCCGAGTCTGAAAGGCTAAGGAAGGGAAAGCAGGCATCTTCCCCGAAGAGGTGCTCATTAGTCGTCATGAAGTGACATGTTTGCAGAAGGGACACAGAAGCCCGATTACGTGCAGGAAGGAAACACACGACAGCCAACAAGGGCCCTGCCCAGCGCCGCCCAGGCACCCGGAGCCACACACAGGTCCGCCAGCAGACAAGAACATCTTCTTGTCTCAGAACCACAGGGAGACAGGCAGGCAGGCTTCGGTCGCCCCCGCAGGACCGGGCCACAGAACAGATCAGCTTCCTCCGTCACTAACGTGACAAGTGTAACACGGACAAGCGCTGGCACTAGCTCAGGGGGCAGGTCCGAAGCAGACGACCTTGGATGAGGCCAAAGGAGAGAGGAGGCCATCAGCTCAATTCCATTTCCACGAAGCCCCCACCTGGCTAACCTGGGCTCGAAACAGTTTAGAGAGAAAACCTTATTCCCCTTCCGAGCCGAGAACAGAATTCACAATGGCTCGGTCCTAGGGGGGCCTCTCTACATACTTCGAAGGAACCTCCACAGAAGAGATCGTAAGAGAATGCTCGGATTTGCTGGGAAGGAAGTTAGAAAATGGGCTTCTAAGGGCTCTGAGGGGTGGTGGAGACACTTCAGAGAACTCCATGTAAATGGAGCAATGCTTCTAGAGTTCTCACGAGCAAGACCAACGACAGAGTCCTGTGCCAGCCCTTCTGTCGGCAGCGGCAGGATCCCCCACGCCATGACCTCACGTGACTTCCGATTTCGGCTGCAGGGAGGGACACTCCACACCCACGCCAGCCCCACGCAGGGCGAGGAGCGCCATACGCAACACCCGGTTCCGAGACGCTGGGCTGCGGGCCACGCCAGGCCAGCAAGTACACGGCCGTAAACTCTAGCCGCTGAAGCCAGGAAAAGAAAACAAAACCGGAAGCACCATTCCGAGGGCGCCGCACATGCAAAGGGGCAGCAGAACCGCATCACTGCGGGGGCCGAGGGCAGCCAGGCACAAACTCGGGCGATGTTCACGGCGTCGATGATGGTTAAACGGAAACAGACAGAAAACAAGGGTTAGGAAGGGACAGAATGACCGCCGGGCAGGGCAGTGGCCCAGCCGAGGAGGACTTCCCGCTGGCAGCAGGGACGCCATCCACGTTGCCACATGAGGCCTAGCTCTGCGTGCTGAGGAGTTGCTGAAAAGCTAGCACCGCTTCCATCCAGGAAGAACCCTCGATCGCCCTGCGGGCTGAGCACCAGCTAAGTGCAGTCTGAGCTGCAGGCAGCAGTTCGTGAGCCCTGCACTGCGATGCTTGGATCTGCGCTCACTGGGGAACGGAGGGAGGCAACGCGTTGAGTTTTCCTAACTGCCTCCGCCAGCACCCCCTTCCCCGAGTCACTTACCTGTGTGCGCCCTGGCAGACAGAAAACGGGTCAGACTAGCAGTAAGCACGCGACAGAGGCCGCAGCGACCAGGTCAGACCCTGCAGGGAGTCTGCCCCGAGCTACACAGCGCTGCGGTCCGTGCTGGCGGAGGGCGCCCCATGTGACCAGGCATGCAGGCAAGAAGTAGTTATGGAAATGAAACACAAATAAAAAAGGCAAAATATTGCAAAAACAAATTATTTTATTAAGTGCAAAACAAGCTGTAGGCAATAAATATATCAGCTCTGGTACACGTCCAAAGACTTCAGTGAGCATTCTCTCCAGAACATTTAAGGCAGTGAAATTATTCTGAACATACAGATTAAAAAAATGAGAGAGAGAGAGAGAGAGAAACGACGACCACACGCCCCCTTTACACATGCTCAGAAACGTCTGGGAGCTTCACACGAATTGCAGTTTGGGCTCAAAGAGAATGTCGGTGCCGTTTGAGAGCTTACAACAGAGGGGGTCTCTTACTTCGAGCTCCAGCACCCTGAACTCTAGCAGCTCGTTCTGGTCCTTGGCATCTTGCATTTCGTTCTTCAGCTGGTTCTCTTCCATCTCTAGCCTGTAAATCTAGAGCAAACGTATCTGCGGGTTAACGGGCAGGAGAACCGCTGTCCCTCACCGGGGCCCCAAGAGACGTGTCCCTGAGAGACGTGTCCACGATCCAGCGCCAGCTGAGGAAAGGGCCCGCCCCCAGGGAGGGCCCCCTGCTGAGGAGTGGGGTGGGGGACGGGGTGTATTGCACAGGGGCCGTGCCCGGTTCGTCCTGCGTAAGAGTTTTCTGTGGCTCCCGGAATCCAGCCAGCAGGACCAGGGACAGAAAGTTCTCCCGACGCACAGGCCTGCTCACCCAAGAGCGTCCAGTCCTGTCCCAATGCCCCAAATGCTGCGAAGTAACGCAGGGTGTGAGCAGCCCCACGGCTGGGGCTGGACCGCGGCCCCTCCCCTGGAAGCCAGGGCCCACCAGGACACCTGGCATCTGGGACACTTAAAAGCCAGGCCCACCCAGGCCTGACTCCTCCAGCGTGAGCAGAAAAGGCAAATCTGCAGGGGCAGCAGGCGACGGCGGCTGCCCAGGGCGGGGGATGGGAGACGGAGAAGGACTGTGGGTGGCATGGGGGCTCTTTACGGAGGGAGGGCGGGAATGTCCTAAACCTGCACTGGGGTTTGGTTGCCCAACTCAGTATATTTATGGGGAAAAAACACACTGACTTGTAGGCAAATAAGAAAAAATTAAGCCGAGGTCCCATCCCAAAGAATTACATCTAGTCCATAAGCCAACTCTCTAAGAGGGTTCTGGAAAGTTCCATGAATGGAGAGGGAACGACAGGCTCAGCTCTGCCAGCACCATGGCCTCCCGTCCACGAACTGGACAAGGACGGCCCAAGGGTGGCCCATCAGCCAGTGCCGCAGGCCCCGCCCTGGGGGAGGGGAGGGCCTGGGAGCCCTGCGAGGACAGGGGTCCTGACCATGTCCGCAGGGCCAGATCTCCAGGCCCCTCCCTGAGGACAGGACCGGGACCGGCGACCAGGAGCCCCCAGGAACCAGGCTCTGAGCAGCACGAGGAGGACACCCCCCTCTAAGAGCCGGCCCCAGGGCGCCAACAGGAGAGGGGCTGGAGAGACTGAGCAGTCAGAGGGGCCCGTGGGGGCCCCCGACCGTGCAGGGTCAGGGTGCCGGTGCCACCTACCTTCTCCAGCAGCTCCTGGTTGGTTCTCAGGAGCAGCTGCTTCTCTTCGACCCACGTGGAATCCTAGGGAGAAGCACTCAATAGGTCCACACGCACGGAAGCAAACTGACGCTCAACGACAGATAACATGTCAGGGGAAAGGCCACTTAATAAGAAACTTTTAAACACGGAAAAGAGAAACAACTGGTGTGTCGGGCATCCCCTCTCCACGGCTCATGTCCCCCAAAGCCCAGGAATGTGGCTCTGCACCAGGGACAAGGAAAGGGTGCAGTGTGGCCTCTCTCTCCTGGCTGCTTCCCGCAGCCTGTGGGCCAGCGTGCAGGCCGCACCCCGAGGGTCACCCCACGCCCGTGGGCCACATCCCTGCAGCGAAGCTTCCGTTCAGTCCAGTCCGTCTGCCCGGGCCGCCCTAGCCACACACCTCTGCCTGGTCACGTCCCCCCGCCCCCGGGGCAGCCCCGTGAGCCCTCAGCACAAAGTCCACGCTGTCACCGCAGCACCCCCAGCGCCCAGCGTGGTGCCTGCCACTCCATCGGTGCTCGAGAAAGACCGGAGGGCGGGGGCGGGAACAAAGACCCCCCTCTGTCCTGTCCCTCCGGCCCAGGCCCTCTGGGGCCTCTGTCTACCTAACAGTGGGGACGCTCCCCACCTCAGGGGACAGGTCTGGGCCCGGCTTCGCCTCTCCTGCGTCCTGCTGTCTGGGCCCAGCCAAATGCAGAGGATGCACCGGGGGAGGTGACTCTGATCTGAGTCGCACAAGGGGCTGGACCTCCCTGTGACAGTCACAGCTCAGAGTCCTGAGGCGGGGCCTCTGCAGTGACTGACAGCTGGTGGCAGGCCCCTCTTCATTTTCACAATTAAATCTTGATCATCCATGGCAGTGTTTCTTTAGATTCATGTCAAAAAAGATTGTTACTGCCACTTTGCCTCTGGAATCCTGTCCTATTTCTGTGCAAAGCACCAGCCAGGCTGGAATGTCATGGCTCGCTTTGAGCTTGTAAAGGTCCACAGCAGGCCTGTTAGCTGGGACTGGCTCGCCTGCGTCCTGCTAGTGCTTTGTCCTCTTACGTCTCTGGAGCAAATGATACCGTCCACAGAGCGTCCCCCTGGCACCGAGGCCCGGGGACACCGCCAAGGGGACAGAAGTGCAGACAGCCACTGCTCACCTGTCCCTTCTCAACCAGCAGCTTCTCCAAATCTTCGATTTTGGCCTGACACCTCAGCAAGTCGGCTTGCAGCTGCTCCCGAGTCTAGAACGGGAAGGACCGGAAAGTGAGCGGGTTACCTCAGCCGCTGCAGCCCAGGCCTTAGGGACAAGCCGTTTCAGGAGCACGTGTTCAAACGTGGCCTACCTGGTGGCCTACAGGTTCTACCACCTACAGATGCAGAGGCTTTAAGGACTGAAAGGCCTTGAGAAGTTGTCCCCTCTGACCCCCTCGATTTCATAGACAAGGATGCTGACGCCTGGGTCACAGGGAGTGGTGGGGACTGTGACACAGGTCCCGTCTCGGGGGAATGCCACTCAGCTGAGTTGCCAGACGTTCTGAGCCTCCAAGAGAAGCCAGGAATCTGGATATCTATGTGAAATCTCGATTTTAAAGGTTCGCGACTAGGTGCAGTTTTTAATAAGAACCATGCGGTTCACTCAAACCAAGCACAGCCACTAACCTTCTCTGCCCTACAGACTCCAGGCTGGGCTCTATAGCGGCTCAGAGGTGCCCTCCCTGCAGCCTCACGGCTGTCACGGAATGAAATGGGGACGCCCCGGGGTGTGCTCTCTGCAGTCCCCTCGCTCTCAGGAGGAGGGCAAGCAGCCCCGGGCCTGTGTGGCTCCGGAAGGTAGGGTCAGGGCCAGGAAGTGGGAGCCACTGGAAGGCAGGCCTCAGCCCAGCCCGAGTGCAGCGTGGCCCAGACCTGGGCAGCAAGCAGGGGCCAGGGGCCTCGTGGGCGGGGAGCACCCTGACAGCCCCTCTCAAGGATCCACAGGGATGCTCGTCGGGGCCTCTCAGCCCAGTCAGTGGGGGGTCTGAAATCTGTAAGAGTTTCACTACTGATCTTAACATTGGAAACTTCTTGCAAACACACAGCACGCATGCCCCGTGTTGGACAGCTGCCTCATTTCCTCTGGCATCTCCTGCTGTCCCCTGAAGATGCAAAGCCATTCCCGTCAGGCCCACCCAATGTGGGACATTGCCACAGTGAAGAGTTTGTTCTGGGTCCCCATCGCCTCTCAGACCCCAAGCCACCGCCCCCAACAGGGCGACGTGACCAAATCCCAGCGCCGGCCCGCGGGCCGGGCACTCACCCGGGCCTCCCTCTCGGCATCCAGCGTGCCCCCGACCTGCTCCTGCAGGAGGGCGTAGGCTCGCTGCAGCGCCTGGTATTCCCGGGTCAGCTGGCAGAACCTCAGCTCGGCCTCCTCTCTGCTGGTCGTCTGCGAGGCAAGGGAGCATGTGACCGGACGTGGATTCCAGCGCCAGCGCCCGGACTCACAACTGCCGCCAACCATAACTTAATAAAGCAGCCACAGCCCCGGGTGCTGGGGCACCAAGTGAAGGGCTGCCGGACACGCTGTCCCTGGCCAGCTGCTCACCAACCCCCCAGGAACTGCCTGAGCCACGTGCACGAGACAGGGCAAGGGCGCCCGAGCCAGCCCGCCACCCCCGGTGACTGTGTGCCTTGTACCCTCCCGCCCAGCACTTCCCACGCTGGGACTTCCCCCGGGGAGGCGGCCGCCTGCGTGTGCAAAGATGCACGTGCTGGGAGGGCCTCGGGGCGCTGTTTGCGGACACCGTCCTCAAGGCCATCAAGCTAAATGCACGGCGTGCTCCCCCGTGACGCAGTCCCACGTGCTCAAGAGGACAATGTGGAAACGGGGTTTTGGTGCTGAAAGGTGCCTGTTACATACTGTCCGCGAAAAAAGCAAATCGGAACGCACGTGTCTGGCACGGTCACATTTCCCTAAAACATTTCACCCGGGGTTGGGGCGGGGCGAGGGGAAGCCGTCTTCACACCTGGCGCTGACTCCAGGCCCCTCGGGCGAGTAAGAGCATGGTGCCCGGGCTGGGGGGCCGAGGGGTCGCATGCCCCTCTCCACACGCCTCACCACTGATTGCACCCCTCCTACGTCACGTGTCAGCTTCCTAATGGAAGCGGCCACCGCGCTGCTTCCACTGAGTGGTGTGTTGTGTCTGCATGTGCATGTGTGTGTGTATGCGCGTACATGCACATGCATCTGTGTGTGTGTCCCTGTGTGCACGTGTGTGTGCACGTGTGTGCAGGGGAATGAGGGACAGACCATATGCAGCAATTTCAGTCACAAAGGGTAAGTAGCCCAAGGTGACCTCGCATCTCTGCAAAGCCGGTGCTGGGTAAGGGAAAACGACCCCACACGCTGCCGGTGCCCACGGCCATTCACGGAGCCTGTGAAGGGGACCGCCCCCTTGACAGTAAGGGCTGTGACGTCACAGATCCGCTGGGGGTCAGAGCGTTCCGTGGGGGCGCAGGTGCCGGCAGCGCCACGACGGCATCCCAGGGCGGAGGGTCACTCACATCGTCCAAGTCTTCCTCGGGCGTGGCGGGGGCCCTGTCCGTCCTGTCCGTGTTGCAGGACGTTTCTGACAACGTTTCCGAGTCCACAGACTCCTCGTCAAATCCAAAAAATGTCTCCACAACATGCTTCTGTAAAAGGCAACACGCGTGACATCAGGAACAAACTCAGAACTGCCAGGTCCCCAAGCTACGAGCCACATCCAGGCCACAAGGACCCCCCGAGGGGTGGTGGGTGGAGTTCACAGGAGGGAATGGAGGTAGCCAAAGGTGGGGGAGAGGGGAGGGCTGCAGGACTGGGCGCTGGCCGGACCCTAGAGCTCTGGGCTTGGGAGCTGGTGGCCTTATGCAAGTCACTTAGCCCCTCTCGAAGGGACACAACCCTCACCTCATCTGGGAGCACAGAGCGAGGTCACGCATGTGCTGTGCCCGTGTGCTGACACTCGAGCAGCACACCTGTACTAAGGAGCGGGGCGTGGGCCAGGGGTTGTCTGGTTCTCATGCCACACAAGGGGCAGGGTCCACAGATGGGCCCTGGGGCTCTGACCGCCGGGCCAGCATGTGGCCCAGTCCTCACCAGACCTGTGCTAAGAGGCCATTTTTCTTTAATGTTTTATTACAGGAAACTTAGAAAACTCAGTTAGAAGGAAGAGTGCACCGGACCCTCATGCCCCCATCACTCAGAATCGGAGGCAATGTTAACGCCAGCCAGGTCACCCCCTACCCCCCACTCATTCATTCCTGTGTGTGTTCCTTCGTTCAGAAAACACGTGACAAAGCACCTTCCATGGGTCAGACCCTTGCGGGGAGTGGGGGCTGGGAGAGACGATGTGATCAGAACCAGATGTGGTCCCTGCCAGACACCTCCCTTCCCCTGGGGGCTGCAGATATCAGCCCTCAATCTCCAGATCACCTTGTTTCAGGAACACGGGCTTTTCTCCCCGGAACAATCCCTGGGGAAAACTTTTATTTGTTTTTACAATCAATGGATGCTTCTCACGGCCATGAGGAAAGAACTAGTAACTAAATCCAGAGCCAAGCCCCAGGCGCCCACTGGCGTGTCCAGAGCCTCCGCCCCATCCTGAACCAGGAGCGGGGTCAGGGCACACCCCACATGCAGGGCTCCTCCCACTTGGCTTGATTAAGCCAACACCTGTCTGCCACCTCATGCTCCAAACGGAAGAAAAATGTGTCTGGGACCACAGCTCACAAGGTGATTCAGGAATAACTCGGACATCAGCGGAGAGAGGAAGCGGGGGGACTTCTCTGTCATCTGCACAGTTAGTTTCTGCAGCGGCTTCGCTGAAGGGGACCAGCCACCACACGTCACTCAAACGTTCCGCGCTTGGCACCTCTCTTCCGGCTGCTGCTTCCGCCGTGTGCCCACCGCTGTTTTTAATACACGTGGGGCAGGTCCCACCTCCCGAACCCCTGGCTCGTGGTCAGCCGTCTCCCCAGCAGCTCCGTGGGCCTAGTGGACAGTGAGGCACCCCCAAAACCTGCCACTCCCACTGTAGAGCACGTGCTCGTCACGGAGCTCTGACCTTTTAGCTGCTCAGGCCAACCCCCTCGGTGCCCCCAACACTCGGTGCCCTCACGCCTCTAGAGAACTCCCGCGGGCTCCACCTCCGCCCAGAAGCCAGCCCTCCCGCCCCTCTCTGCTCCAGTCCCACCAGCTTGGTCCAGGCCACCGTTCTCTCACTGAAATTACTAAAACCCCCTCCCTACCCCTACCCTTGTCCTGCAGCCTGGCAGCCCACCACAGCCGAGGGAAAGCCAGCAGGCTCGCTGCGGTCCACGCCTGCGTGGGCCACCTCCCACCCCGCCCCGGCCACACACCGAAGCCTCCCACAGGCCTGCCACAGGGCCTTTGCACTGACTGGGTGCTCTCCCCCAGGACCGCATGGCTCTCTCCTGCACACCCCTCCAGCCTGCACAGAGGCCGCCTCAGCAGAAAAGGCTTCCCTGACCACCAGCGCCAAGCCCTTCCTGACCCGCCCCACCCCAGCCAGTCTAGCCTTTCTTTTCTCCCAGCACGCATCGCCGCCTGGTATGAGGCCGATTTTGCTTATACATGTACCACCTGTCTTCCTGCTGCGGGCACAGGGGGTTGGCTCCGAGGGCAGGGTCTGAGCCCTCCTGCTCCCGCTGCGGCCCAGGGCCTGGCGCACTCAGGAGCCACCAGCTGTTGCACGAGACTTCACGAGCACGCTGTGAGTGAGCGCAGTGCCCCGCGAGCCTGTCGACGGCAGACAGTGTCCGCACCCGAAGGACAGCCACCTGGCTGTGCACCCAGGGGCGTCGCACAGGCAGGAACGCGAGGGCCAAATAGGCTCCGTCGATTCCAAATGACTTCTCCCCGAGTGGAGGCTGCAGACGGCCATGCACCCAGCGCCCCTGCGGACCAGCAGCCCCTCCCGACGGCCCCCAGGGAGCAGCGGCCGTGGCACGGTGAGGGCGACACCTGCGCACACACGGTTCGCCTCCCTGCGCCCTGGGCTCCTCGTGCCTCTGGGCCGCCGCTCAGCCGACCTTGTTTCTTGTAAACGCTGCTAATTGCGAGGCCTCTGGGGGCAGGTCTGTGTGCAGCCTGCGCTCGCTGCTGCGCCGATGACATCATGCGGTGATGCGTCGGGGTGGGTGCTGCCTGGCACAGCGATGGAGCCCCAGGAGCCATCGAGCCACACACTCTCCAAAGGACCGAGCTGGGATGCCACACTGTGACCACCCATGGTCGGCGACCTGCACCCCCCGGGGCCAGTGACCCAGCGTACCACGCCGCAGGCCGGCCCGATGTCCGAAGCCTGAAGCCTGTGGGACTGCGGGTTAGACACTCAGTCCCAGAGCCCCGACGCAGGGCAGCGGCTGCAGACGTGCCTTTAAAGCAGAGCTGCCTGTCCCCAGGCCCCAGAGGAGCCCCCCCCCACAAGTATAGAGTGGTCCCAGAGACAAGACCCTGGGGCAGCAGCGGCCATGAGGGAAGAGGAAGCGGCTCTGAGGCCGGGGACCAAACACAGAAGAGCCTTCAGGTTAGAATCCTACAGCCACGAAGGGCGTGAGGCCACAGCTTCAAGGCAGGGCCACTGCCACAGCAGCCGTGAGTTGACAGTGACCCCCCCATGCCTTGTACAACAGGTGGGTCAGGCCAGTTTGTGTCCCCTAGGGGTCAGCTTTTTATAACTGATTGCATTGTATGGGAAGCAGAAACGTACTACATAAATGTACGCCTTTATTAATTAAAGAAAAAACAAAGCTAGGAAAGGGCATTTTAATGCTTCAAGTGAACACCTGGCACCGCCTTCTTTGGAGACCGCGGGCCTACGGCCTCACGCTGCACTTACAACACCTGTACGAAGGGACACCGCCTGCCGCCAAGGATGGAGACGGGAGCTGCCCAGGGAACACTGCTGCCTCCCGGCTCATCAGGACGGGCTTTAAACAGAGTCAGGCGGGAGAGACACTCGAGTTTTTCCATCTCCACCCTCCTCAGATTCCCTGGGCGCTTCCTAAGAAAACATACATTAGGGGGGTCAAGTTCCCTCTTTGCTCCTTCCGAGCACATCAGCTGCCTCACAGCGGTTCAGCCCTCCCGGCTGCCATGTTCTTTGTCTTGCTGGCTCCTTTTAAAAAATAATCCAAATTTTTTAAAAGCAGTTTGGGGGAAAATGACTGAAGGGTATACAAAGGCCTCCAATCAACTACACTTTGAATATACAGAGGGGCTCATCCTTAGCAGATCAAATGGGCCATGAGGAAAAGAGGGGCCTCCCAAAATAGCCAACCCTTAACCGACTCCAGCTCACTGCGCCGCCCCTCCGAGGCTCTCCCACGTCCGTCCGCGGGGTGTTGCCGGCGCAGGGCGGGCGCCCCGGCAGCCGCTCACCTTCGTGCCTGTAGGTCATCTCCTGGCAGCCCGAGAAGTACAGGCACACGAGGGCACACAGGCACAGGAAGAAGGAGAAGCAGAGCACGAAGAGCAGGTACTCCATGGCCGCGGCCGCCCGCGCGGGTCCCGTGCACCCCAGCCGCTCACTGGCGTCCCCGAGCCCGTCTGCGTCCTAGCGGAGAGCCCAGTTCTCTCCCAAAGTGAGCTCCTTCCTGCGGCGCGGCCCTGAGGGCGGGGCTCGGAGGCGTCCCTCCCGTGACAGGGACACCAGCTCTGGGC
Source organism: Furipterus horrens (assembly GCF_987537825.1). NCBI lineage: Eukaryota > Metazoa > Chordata > Mammalia > Chiroptera > Furipteridae > Furipterus > Furipterus horrens. The sequence continues at coordinate 215,119,934 of NW_028327172.1, forward strand.
AGAGCGGGGCTGAGGCGCCTGTTTCCAGGCCTGGGCAGGCGCATGAGTCACAGGGGACAGCTTACGCACTGATTTATTCTCTGAGGCCCGCCCCATCGCCAGGGCCATTCCACAGGCCCCGGGTCCCTGGGTAGTCACAGGGGACCTGGGCACAGCACTAGCAACGGTGACTCGGAGGGAGCCTCCTCCAGGGTCCGCCAGACCCAGGAGGCACCACCCGCCTCGCATCTTCGGGTAACGCATCTGCTGCTCCTGACCGCCCCACGCACCCCGACTGTCTCTGGGCCCGCCCTCTCTCAGCAGGAGTCTTACAGGTTATTCAGAAGAAAACAAGCCCTTGTCCACAGACACCTGCACCTGGAGCAGATTTGCATCCCCACCCACCCATGTGGGGCACCTGGGAGAGGCTTGGAGAAGCTTCTCTAGGTGTAGCATCGAAAGCAAAAACCCTCCCAGTAGGGGGGGGAAATGGACATATTTTTACCATAAAAAAGCAAATACTTTGAAATCGAGTAAAGCGACATTAAAAGGCAAAGGACAATTCACCAAAGAAAAAATATTTGCAGGCAAGTTCACATATGCTTCAACTTCAACACTGCTTGAGAGTCTTTCCCTTTTAAAGGTTCCGTGATATGCGCTGTGTAACCCTATCATGCTGTGTAGGCAACCGGGTGCTAAGTCTTTAAGTCACACTTCCCAAAGGGGGCCACCCAGATGGAGCAGGGACTGGTTCGAGGATGGGCTTGTGACCAAGGTGAGCCAAGGAGCCCCAGCTTGGGACCTTTGCTGGGACCACCAAGGAGAGATGCGTTCTGCCACAGAGGTTGCTAGGCAGCCCCAGGGCCAGCTGCCACAGGGGTGTGGGCCACCACACGGGGGAGCCTCCCTGAGAAGCAGGCCAGCCCTGAGGAAAGCAGAGCTGAAACACAAAAAGAGGCAGGTTCCTGGCAATATGTGCACGTCTGGATCCAGCCATGCCTGAAGCCAGCCTCTCTAGGCTTCCCAGATACGTAAATTATTGTCTTTGCTTAAGCGACTGAGTTTTGGACCCTAGCAATAAAAAGAAACTTGGCTAATAAGGGAGGGGAAGATACTTCTAGAATCAAGCCACCTGCAAACTGTCGAGTTCTGGGACAACCGGAAGGCTGGTTTCTCTCCAAGCTACCCTGCACCAGGATCCTCAAGCAAAACCAGGGACAGCCCTGCCTGGCGAATGCTACCAGTTACAACAGCTGCCTGAGCTTTGGAAGAGTCCTGGCTTTGCAGAAAGCATGAGACGTGTCCAGTGGGCTGGCACCTGGGTCTACTTACATCACCACCCCCACCCCGCTTCTGCCAGAAGCGTCTCACGGGTGGAGAACCCTCTCTGTGCCTTGTCCCCTGACATTCTGCCACGGATGAAGGCTGGCGTGATGGGGGCAGGGGCTGAGGCACGCTGCCTCGGCCTTCACCTCTGCGCCCGCTGCGGGCGTGAGCGGCCACGGCCCTGGGCCAGTCCACACAGGGCGGCGCCTGACCCAGGGACCCAGACTCAGCGTAAACCCCAAGTGCGCGGGGCCTCAACCCCAGCTCTCCTACAGCCCCACGACCTCTCACAAGCAAAGGCATCCTGAGTCCTCCCCGGACGGAGCCCCAGAGGGAGCCAAGCAGACCGACAGTAAGATGCTGCGGCCCCTTCCAGCACAGAGCAGCGGGGAGGAGGAAGCCCAGAGAAGGGCACCTAACCCTGTGTGTGGGAGGGCGAGCCTTGGGGTCAGCTGAGTCGGACCTCCGGGGAGCGGAGGTGGGAGCAGAGGAGGAGGAGGGTGATGCCCAGCGGGAGTGGGGAGCTGAGGCAGCCGGCAGGCCCCAGGGGCTGAAGCCAGGGGCCGGACCCGGGAGGCCTTGAGGGCCTGACCAAGAAGCCCCACCTTTACCCCCCAGGGGTTTTAGGAAGCCAGTGGCAGGGTCAGACAGGTGCCTCAGAAAGACGGTCCCTGCAGCGTTGGAGGGGAGGGGACGCTGGCAGCAGCGGGGCAGCAGGAGCCACTGCAACGGGCAGACGAGGGCCCGAAGGAGGCGCTGGGGACAGGCGAGCTGGCAGAGGCCCCGAGGGGCGGGCGGGGCTGGAATCCGGGACCCTGTGCCCCGCTGCTCCCCGTCGGGTCTGGGGTCCCTCCTGGCACCAGGCAGAAGGCCCGGGAGCCTGCTCACCGGCCTCCCAGCCACTTCCCTCCGGAAACTGGGCCCACCCTGAGGCTCACAGCCGGTGTGGCGGTCCCCAGCCCTGTGTGAATCCATCGCCCGGGGTCAGCAGAGCAGCGTGTCTGTTCAGGTGTGGCCTGGATGCTCTGCCAGGCAAGGTGTCCCAGGCAAACTGTCCTAACTGCAGCCATTGGTCAGAGGCTCAGTCCTGTGCTACAACCCTGTGCTGCCAGATGGCACATTCAACGGCCAGCAGCAGGCAACTACTGCCCACCCCGCGGCAGGCCCCGACCCAATCTGACCGCTGGCCTTATAAGAAGACGGCCGTGGAAGACACGGGGACAAGCGAGAACAGCGTGGGACGACAGAGGCAGAGGCTGGAGGGACGCAGCTGCAACACCAGGACAGCCAGGGACAGTCAAAGACGACCAGCAAAGCCCCGGACGCCGGGAGAGGCAGGAAGGACCGCCCGCAGGTTTCAGAGAGAGCCCGGCCTGCGGACACCTGGGGTCAGGCTTCGGCCCCCAGAGTGGTGAGAGGAACCTTCGGGGACTCTGAGCCACCCAGTGCATGGCACTTGCTGTGGGCGCCCTGGGACACCAGCACATGAGGACTCCCACTTCTCTCGACCAACTAGGACGCCCGCCACCCCTGGCTCCTTTTCTTACGGCAACTGGGGCTCAGGGCCCAGGGTGCCTCAGCCCCCCAACTCCCTACTGCGCCCTGACATGGAAACCACACATCTGCGGCCACTCGGTGTCACATCTGCGCTGCCGCCTTCCTTAGAAGACAGAACTATTTCCACACGGCCACACGCGACCAGAAGATAAGCCAGGAGCAGAGCAGGCCCCGTTTCAGTGCACGTGAGAAAGGCGTTGGCAGGTGTAAATGCAACCCGTCTGACCCCACGGCCGCCCCGCGGCGCCCTCCCGTGCCGGCTCGGTGCTGTGCACCCTGGGTCTGGCCCGCCGCCCCCGCCAGGGCGCCCGGACACCGTGCCCACGAACCCGCACTTACAGAAAGAACACAGTTCTGCTCCACTCCAAACAAGCAAGCCCAAAGCTCCTGATTCCGCAGAACAGGCTGTAAGGTATCCTAAACCAAGCCTGTGTGTCCTTTAGATGCTTCAAAAGGTCTAAGTGTTGGTCTTTAATTTGGGGTGAGCAGCCCTGACGCCTAGACACAGAATCTGTCCACGAGGTTTCCATGAAGAAATTACACAAGCCGGGGCCGCGGCCGTCAGTGACGTGTCACCGAGAGACGGTGACGACAGGTTCCTCACCAGCGAACACGCAGGGACGTGGGAGTCCCCTCCCCCAGGCCACCCACCCCGCAGGCCCCGGCGTGACGTCAGGCAGGGCAGCCGAGCTGCCGCAGGCTCACCTTGGGTGGCTTCGGGCCTTTCCCGCGATGCCTCTTAGGGCGCAGGAGCCGTTCTCTCTCCTAGAAGGAAGCACAGCAGTCGGCATCTCCAGCCGGCCTCGCGTCACGCCAACCAGACCAGCTGGCCTTCGCTGACCCCCACGGGACGCTGCTTCTCGGCGCAGCACCCTCTCCCCCAGCCTTCACCGGGCTGCCCCTCAGAAACGCCCTGACCCAGAGCTCGGGCACAGCCGGGCCAGTCCCCAAGGGGCCTCCCCCTGCCGGGTGACACACTTTATTTCACGGACTCTCAGGCTCTCCCTGTGCCACATGAGGCTAGCCCCCGCCCCACAGCGTCACCCTGAGAAGGAAACTGGACTGCGGTGCCTGGTGACTGCTGTCACGAGAAGTGGCATCTGCAGAGTAGCAGCGGCAGCAGCACTCGGCCCCAGAGAAAACCCGTAAATGCTCCCCTTTCTAATCAATGCCGTGTTCCCTTGGGCTGCCAGGAGACCCACACATGATGGTGTGTGGCTTCCGCCCTCAAGGCCCGCCCTTCTGTCCCACCTGTCCCCACTGACTCTGTCCTCTTTACTTTCTCTGGTCTCGTGTCCTTCCTCTTTCAACTTGTCACCATCGCACCGACTGTTTTTCTGTCTCACATTGCAAGTCTTTTGTGCAGCAAAGATGGATGAATGGGTGGCTGGTGGATGGATAGATGGGTGAGAGATGGATAGAAGGAAGGATGGAAGATGGATGGACAACGGATGGATGGATAGACGGCAGGTGGATGAGTAGATGGATAAATGGACAGAAGGAAGGAAGGAAGTGGGGGAGGTGGAAAGGAGGGGTGGACAGAGAAACGGATGGAAAGAGGGACGGAAGGCAGCGGGAAGGACAGACGAACGGCCAGATGGGATGGTGAATGGAGAAACGGGCGGGTGGGAGGGAGGGAGCAGTTAAAAGAGCTAGAGAGACCGACAAGCAAAGGGAACGTGATGACTCCAGTCAAACCCTTTTCTGGAATTTTGATCACGGGCTTTTCTACCCTTTGAAGAGCCATGAATGAAACCGCCACACCCCTCCTGGGCAGCAGGGCGCCTTTGCTTCCAGATGCAACGAAAGCTCACTGCAAAGGCCCGCCCTGCCGGTGCCTGAGCCCCGCCCACACACAGCCGCGGAATTCTCCGACCCAGCGTTCCACCTACTTATGGGGGCTCGCCCGCCCCCTAAGTCCTATAGACACGCGCACACACGTGCGCACACGTGTGCACACACACACGCAGTCTGAGGAAGCTCTCCAATGGGTCACCTAATTGCTGGATGCAGGCCAGTCCAGGCTTGGGTTTCCAAGCTAAAGGTCTACAACCACGAAGCTAAAAGCAGAAAACCAGACTTCCCAGGGCCAGCGCATGCCCACTCCGCAAGGGCCAGAGGACTCGTTCCTGAACTGATGCTGCCTCTATGGCAGCAGAGCGGGGAGACGATGTCAGAAAGAGTAGCCATGGAAACGGCTCCCAGGCGCCAGCGAGCCACTGAAGCCCAGTGGGGGCGGCTTTCTGGCCGAGCAGGGCAGGGAGGTGCCGGCGGCCGGGGTGAGCTCAGGGGCGTCGCCCTGAAGCCCTGACGCCAGGCCTCACACCGTGTCACTCGGCGTCACGCCAAGCGCAGACGTACCAGAGAGAGGTCGTCGATGACGTGCTGCTGCTCCAGCACCTGCAGCCGCAGGAACTCAATCTCCTGCTCGTCCCTCGTCAGGCTGAGGTCGTTCAAGGACGTGTGCCGCTTCAGAGACGTCTGCGCGGACAGCTTTTCTTTCTGCAGCCAGAGCAGGAGAGAGCCCCGCAGGCCCGCTCAGCCACGACGTTCGCGAAGGACCCCGTGTGCATCTGTGCACGAAGTGTGGGCTCCGAGGTATGGGATGGGAGGACGGATGGAGGGGTGACAGCCACCTGGTCCCCAGCCGGGAGGAGGGCACGGCCACCTCGTCCCCTGGTGGGAAGTGGGGACAGCTGCACAAGAACAAGCCCAAGGCTGTGCTGCTGTGCCCACCGCCAGGAGCGGGCTGGGCAGGCACTGGGTGACCCAGCCTGCAGGCTGGACAGGAAGCTGGGACAGGGCAGGCCACACACCAGAATCACACACTCACACCTGGACCTGCTAGGGCCCAGGGAGCAGGACATTCACCTCTGAGCCTCAGTCTTCTCAGCTGGAAAAGGGGGGCGCCTGGCCCTGCATTGGACAATGAGCATCCCCTAAGCTGTCATGCCAGACACCGCCCCGCACGCAAGGCCACCCGTCTGTGCTGGAGGACATGAGCATCCCTACGCGGAGCACTCAGGGCAGGAGCCATCATGTCCACGCGCTGCATGAGCTCCGCAGTGAGGCCCGTCTCTGCTACCCTCCCATCCTCTCGGTGACCCCACGACATCAGTGTTTCCATTCCCATTTTATGGATGAAAAAACTGAGGTGCAGGGGGAATGAGAGCCATATCTAAGGGCACAGGGGTGGGAGGTCGCCGGGTACAGACCACGCGCTCTGCCCGCCTGGCGCGCTCCCTCAGGCACAGACACCACTCCACCGGGACTTCTAGACAAGTGACAGCAGGAGGCCGGCTTGGGCCGAGACTGCTCCAGAGGCTTCCCAGGGGAGACCGCGCACTGTGAGGCTCGGGGGCCGGCCCCCAGGGGCAGACGACTTACCATTTCCACGTTTTCCCTCGTGAGGTTCTTGATCTTCTCCTCCATCCTCTGGATGCTCTGCAGCAAGTCCTCATTCTTCTTGTTCATCCGTTTGTTCTTCTCCACAAGGGGCTTCAGCTGGACCTCAGTCTCCCGGGAGCGCTTCAGCTGCGTCAGAAAGAGACAGAGGCCAGGCGGCTTGAAGACGCAATGAATGGCTGATGTCACACCATCATGGAGGCCAGCGGAGAGCCCACGGGGCCTTCTCAGGACAGAGCTGCCCTCATCAGGACCCCAGCTCCTGAGCAGTGCACACACCAGAAAGGGCCCGCGGCCACGTGGCTTCCAAACCCAGGACCCCACCTGAGCTTCAGAGCACCTGGGTAAGGCAAGGGGAGGAGCCCAATGCGGGGGGGCCCACAGATATGCCCCAGGGCACCCTGCTGGCCAGTGGCCTGTGCTGTGTGCACTAGTCTTATACTCCTAGGGGTCATGGGTCACATGCACAAAGGTCAGTCCAGCTACCTAGTTCCGCCCGACGCTTCAAACAACAGACAACCCCTGGGTCCCTCCGTGCCAGGCTCAGCGCTGGGGGTACAGGGGTAAATGTGATGGCATCCAGCCCCGGCGGGCTCCCCGAGTCCTCTGAGCACAGTCCCTACTGGCAGGGTGTCCCTCCCGTTTCTCTCATCCGATCAGCACTAGGGTGGCCCCACCCATGCCCACGTCCTGTTGGGGGCGGGGACTGGGTCAAAGAGGTGACACGGCAGGGGTGCCTGTCCAACAGATGGGGAAGAGGACACAGAGCACGGGGAGACAGGTGGGGGCAGACATTCCAGGCTGGGGGACCACGCGTCCGGAGGCTCCAATCTGCAGGAACACAGCTCGTCCACGCAGCTGAATGTGGGCGATGGGCAGAGAAGGGGTGCGCTGGGGAGGCCTGATTTAGGGACCCGGAGAGCCCTGGCACCGGTTTCCATCCCGCCCGAGCAGGAGCTCTCTGTAGTCAGGTCTGCCTTCCAGAGCAGTCGGCCACCTAACTGCTGTGCGCAGGCCGGTGCACTGAGACAGACATGAGAAACAGCAGTGCTGGCGGGAACGGGGGGCAGGGACTGGGTGCCCCTCCTTTTCCTTCTGAGCCGTGTCCTCGCTAACACATTCATTTTCTTTTTTTAAATTATTTACTTGTTTGCTTGTCTGTTTATTTACTTATTTTTAAAGAGAGGGGAAAGGAGAAAGAGAGGGAGAGAAACATCACTGTGTGGTTGCCTCTCACTTGTGCCCCCAACTGGGGACCTGACGTGCAACCTCACATTCATTTTCTAGCTGCAGGGCCAGGGCCAAGTTCTCAGCCTCAGTTTCCTCACCTATAAAACAGGAAACTCGCCACGTTTCCAAGATAGTGGCAACCCTTCCAGGCTTTCTCCCTCATTCAATGCTCGCCACAAGCCTAGGAGGGGACTCCACCCCTGTCCCCATGTCATAGACAAATAACCTGACCCCAGAGAGCGTGCTCAAGGTCACACAGAAAGTGCTAGAACCAAGAGTCGAACACATGGACTGACTTCAGACCCCTGCTCTTAGTCACTAGGCCGTGGACGTTAAAACAATCCTCTGGTGTTCTTAAAGCATGAGATGCAGCTTTGACCCACACATTCTACTTCTAGAAAACTAAGGTTCAAGTGAGCAAATACAGAAATGTTATCTTCTACGTGGCGCTGTTTATAACAAAAACGAAGCCTGAAAGAGCCTGAATTTCCCCCGGCACAGGAATGGTTGAGCGAACGAGCCCTGGTACGTCCACGCAACAGAGTACGACGCAGCCGTTAAAAAGGCAGAAGCGGCTCTTGCTGCATTGGTGGCAGAGCTGTGACCAGTCAGTCACGTGAGGCCAGCAAGTTGCAGAACAAAAAGGTGGGGGGGGGTCCCATTTTCTAATCACAAGCAAAACAAACACTCTCGGTGGTGTTGACATGTTCCCAGAAGCATTAGAGACGTTCAAGAGCCACCTGAAACGGCTGACAGTAGCGGCCTTGTGACTTTAAGAGGAAAGCATTGGCAAGCTTACTGACGTCTACATTAAACACTTCGGGGTTGTCTGAATTGTTTCAAGCCGCCTGAATTTTCTCTAATCCACTGAAGTGAACTGTTATGCAAGCTCATGAGGAGTTACTTTAGCTCATGAACACGTAAGTGAAAAGCAGAGAGACGTGTACTACATATAAAAATATGCCTTTAAAAATACCAGAAGGAAATGAATTTATTTTGGTCCTGACACTTACTCACACTTTTTATCTTCCATGCTTTTCAAATGGTATAGATACTTGCTTTCATAATAAAAGTTAGAACAAACAGAAATATTATGAGGCATTTGTCGAGAAGTTTATGTGTTGATGACCACCATGAAAAAATTAGGTGAGCTGTTTATCCAGAAAATGCAAAGATATTTTTTTAATTTCTGTGTTGCCCTGGCTGGGCGGCTCCATTGCTTGGAGCATCATCCCCTACACCAAAAGGCTGCAGGTTCACTACCTGGTCAGGGCACGTACGGGAGGCAACCAATCGGTGTCTCTCTCTCTCTCTCTGTCTCTCTGTCCCTCTCTCTGTTTCTCTCCCCCTTTCTCTCTCTCAAATTAACAAAAACATTCCTTGGGTGAGAATTTTTTTAAAGTGCTATTTTACTAGAGATTTATTCTTTAATCAAAAACCCATGTTCACCATTTTTAAAATTAGAAATAGGTAAGCTTAGATTAAAAAAATAGATAAGCAAAAAATAAAAATTATCCATAATCACATCACCTAAAACAATCTCCAATATCCAGGATGACAATGTATTTTCGTTCTATGAACGGCTCTTATCATGTAATTTACTGGGAACCAATGTCCATGGCAATTGAATGGGACCTATGCCATCATCCTTCATGACCGCATACGGTCACGTGATAAATGCCCCAGGGGCGCTCAGACCAGCACTTGAGAAGTGAACAATGAGTGTTCTGCTTCATTTCTGATGCCATTATAAACAGCACCCCAACAAACACCCTCTCCACACCTGTCATTGAACTTCTCCAGCTGAGGCCGAGGATAAATTTCTGCAGAAGCAAAGGGCAGTAGCCGGCTTCCTCAATGAGCGCGCGTTGGGTTTTTAACCGGGAAGAAATGAGGAAGTAAAAAAAGCCACGGGCCTCTGCACTAACTTCCTGTTAAGCCAGTTTCGCGACCCCAGGGCGGCTACCTTGTTCCCACCCACCCAGGACAACCCGTCTCTGCAGCTGGTTACCAGCTCGTTCCTCTCATCCGCCAGGAGGGTGTTCCTGTCTTCCAGCTTCCGTATCACCGAGTTCAGCTCAGCGATTTTCAGCTGGAAGCGCCTCACATCTCGCTCATCCATGTGCTGGTCCTAAAAAGGAGTCAAGATTCGAATGTTCTCTGAAGAGGCCTCGGTGACTCAAAGCCCCCACTCAAAGCCTCCTTAGAGAGACGCAGCCATGCCTGGCGAGCTGGTGCCTCATTAAAACCAGGCACCACGCTGGGGGTCCCCGAAGCCCAGCAACATGGATGATACCCGCAGCTCTGCCAGCCACTTGCAGAAAAGACTTTGTTTCACAGGTAACGAGACTGCACACCCGCCCACGGCTCCTGACCCTGACCGTGGCGTCTGGGGGCCTTTGCGTCCAAGCCCTGGCCCAGGAACACCCACAGCCAATGAACGTGCCAGCACGCTCCTCAAGGGCAGATACTGTGTCCGTCCTGCTCCCCACAGGAATGCCACCACCTCCTGTGGCGTCTGCACATAACACAGTGAGACACAGGACTATTTGGTGAATGAATGGACGGACGGACGGACACTGCTCTGGCCTGCTCTGTGCCTGTTAAGCACCAGGCCACTGCCCCACACGCCCTGCCTACGGGCTGAGCACCCACTCCTCACATCCTGTCTTGACTGGGTCCCTTTCTGCGCTCTGTACTGACCCTGCACTGACATCCTCCTTCCTTTCTTTCCAACTGCAGGCAGCTGGAGACCCCCGGAGGCAGAAACCTCCGGCTGCCCACCTCTCCTCCCAGTGCCTAGCACAGGGAACGTCAGCGAGTTTGGAGAGGACTGCCTGAGAGAGGGAAGGACAGATGGACAGATGGACGGAAGGGCGGGCGACAGGCTGACTGGAAGGATGACCAGTGGAAAGACAGATGGTGGGGGGTCAGCTTGGAGGCCTCAAGGCTGGCCTGAGCCCTCACCTGGACACCCATGAGCTCCGTCATGTCCCCTATGCCAGGCGGGAGCTCCCTCTTAGGGCTACTGTGGTACCGCTCAGCCTCTTTGACCTGAACCAACTGCTCATCCAAAGCCTCCTTCTGCAGCAGCAGCCTCTGGGTCTGCCCCGTCTGCACCCCCAGCTCCTTCTCCAAGGCCAGAATCACACGATCCTTCCCTTTGATCTCATCCATCTGAAAGAGAGAAGAATGGGCCGTTAATGGTCAATCAGAGGGGCTCATGACTGGGGGGGGATCTCCCCTGCTGGCCTTGGGCCAGAGGCGGTGAAGCCATTCCATGGACCCCAGTCAGCTGAGCTCAGCACACTCAGGACCCAGAGAGACCGCAGTGCACGGCCTGGGCCCCGCTTCCCTGGGCTCAGAGGAGCAGGGAGACGTGGGTTCAAGGACCTATACAGTCAACCAGACACTTACCTTCGACATGTGTCTACGCCCCTGTCCCACTCACCCTAATGAAACAGAGCGCCGGCCTCCAGGCCCCTCCGCCGCCCCCACCCTCCGCAGCCAGGCTCTTCTCAGCGTGGGCCGCCCTCCTGGTCTCCGGCTCGCTCCTCCAGCCGCTTCTGCCGGGCACAGCCCCTCCCCGCCACCAAACAGCTCGCGCTGAGGTCTCCAAAGCTCTCCTGGCCCGAAGCCCCCTGGACAGTTCTCTGTGCCCCATCCCTCTCCTCAGCACGATGGTGTCAGCCGCTCCCACCTGTGCGATGACTTCTCAGTCTCTGTCCTCTTTACAGACCCACGTGCCCCGCCACCGCCTGCGGCCCCCAAGGCTGGCCCTCTTCCCGGCCCGTACCCTTTCCCCAGGCAGCCGTGTCCCCACCCCGACAGCATGGCCCTCAGAGGCCGCGGCTTCACTGCATCCCCCAGCCCTGACTCCCCTCGGAGCCACGCAACCACACAGCCGCTGGGTGCCCGGTCTTTCCGAGGACCTCACTCACCACGTCTACACCAGACCGTCGGCGCGAGTCCTCGGGGTCCGCCCCAGCCCCCCCAACGCAGCCTCGCCCAGCATCCCCGGGGAAACCACGCAACAGAAGCTCTGGCCCCGAGCCCTCAACTGCTGCCCTCCCGAGACACAGAGACCGCAGCTGGGACGCGCCCCCGTGAGGGGCTGTACAGGGTGCTGTCCTGTCCCTCCAACCAGGTCCCTCCTAGAACCTGAGATGTGGCTCATTCGCCAACAGGGTTGTTGCACACATAATTAGCTCGGATGTGGTCACACTGGATAGGGCGGGCCCTTATGACCGGTGTCCTCATAAAAGGAGAAAGGACACACAGGCACACAGCAGGAGGCCAGGTGAAGGTGGAGACAGACGCGCGAGTGACGCGGCCACAGCCCAGGAGCGTCCAGGTGGCCCGTGACCACCAGAAGCTGCAGGAGGCGGGCGGGATCCCCCCGAGGGCCTTCAGAGGCGCACAGCCCTGCCGCCACCTTCATTCTGGACTTCCGGCCCCCGGACTGCGAGTGGAGACGCTTCCGCTGTTCTATGCCACTGAGCTGGCGGCCACTGGCGAAGGCAGCCCGGCACACTGATACGAGTGCCCGCTCAGCACACCGAGGGCGAGAGAGTGACCTTGAGTGGAGTCTGAAACTGGCTTCGCACCCTACACCGTGAGTTCAGACACAGGCCGCCCGGGCACGGAGTCCTGGCTGGGTCTGCGCCCCGCGCACGGAAGCGAGCTCAAACCCGCCCCTGCTGCTGTGGAACCCTGGGCAGGCCGCCACCTCCCCATGGAGCCCCCACCTCTGTAACACCGGGACACTGAGAACAGTCCAGAACCGACTCTGTCCAGGTGTGGGGAGGCTTCACTCAGCCACGGAAGGAAGTGGGCACTGAGCCTGGCGTGTTATATGGCGACCGCGCTGGCGGCCAGGATCGCTCTGTTTTAGCCCCTGGTTAACAGAAGCCTCGCTCACTGAACCAGCAGACCATTAAAAACTGATAAAGCGTCATTGCGATTGCAGGGAAGTGGTACCCCCCAAATCCAGACTGGGAGCTTTTCAAGCAGTGTCCTGTTCTGGCAAGCTCTTTGGGATGTCCCCCTTCCCTCCGCGTCCCCACCCCCCTCCCGCACCCCCCAGGAGAGCTCCCTGGGCCACAGTCGAGGGGGTACCTGGTGCTATTGCGCAGCAGCAGCAGCAGCAGAACATGCGCCCCCTGGTGGCGGCGCGCAGGCCGCTCCCCTGGGCGGGCCCGGGAGCACCTTTAGGGAAAACCTTGACCCATGCCGGCAACGCGGCTGCCCTGCACACGCCAATGCAGAAGCAGCAGCGATGTGAAGGGAGGCCATTGTTTTAAACACTCGGACGTGCCTTCATGAATTCAACAAGTCCTGAGCTGGGAAACGTCTGCGCAGAACGGGTCAGAGTCCCTGCCCCCGGAGGGAGCCAAAAACCTAACGACACTGTACAGATCAGAGTGACTAGTGCAGGCAGAAAAGTCTAAAGCAAGGCGGACGGGCACTGCCAGCCGGGGGTGCGGCACGTTAACAGGCAGGGCTCCAGCCCGCCCCCCTCAGCATCCGGGTCGCACGCTCCTTGCTCTGCACCGGAGCCCAGACGTGCAGCCCCCACCACGGTCCCACGAGCTCCTCCCACACAAGGCAACCGTCTCGGAAGCAAGCCGTCCCCGGAGCCCAGGTTCTCAGCTAGGGGAGCACCAACCCCCCACTTCCCCCAGTGGGCAAGCAGAGGGCTCACACCTCCTCACACGGAAAAGCTTCCTGGAAAGTCTCCACGAGGAGGACAGCATCCAGGAATAGACAGACAATGAAGAGTATATTCTGGGGCCGACACTTTCTAGATCGTTCCATCTCCCCCGCCAGAGTCCGGATGTCGCAGGGACTCGCCAAGCTCACACGGCCAACCATCAACACTGCTGACTGTGGTCTGGCCCCAGGCTGGGCCCAGCGATCCTGCCCCCACCCTCAGCACCCCAGTGAAGTGAGTCTGATGCTGAGCTTCCTGGAACCACATCCACCTGAGCGTGCCGACATTCCCCGGTGGCCTGGCTGCAGGGACGTCAGGAGGTGACCTCATTTGGAAACAGGGTCTTGGCAGAGGTAATTAAAATGTAAGCTAAGGTCACCGCAGAGGAGTGCGGGCCCTAGATCCACCGACCGGCGTCCTTGTAAGAAGAGGGCAAGGCACAGACACAGGGAGGAGCAGCCACGTGGGGGCAGACACTGGGGCGCAGATGCTGGCGTCCCCGGCCACCCCAGCAGCTGCAAGAGGCAGGAAGGGCTCCTCCCACAGCCTGCAGGGGGAGCACGCCCTGCCCACACCTTGACGGTGGACTTCCAGCCCTCACGTGGCTTTTCCCCGGGACTGTGAGAACTAAGTGAACTGAAGCATACTGTAGTTTCTGGAACAGAAATATGTCCCTCTGTTCCAGGAAATGTTTACATTTAAGGTAAATAAAGAGGGGAAAACTGAGCATTTGCATAAGAGACTGAGCTTAATTTAAAAGGACCAAGGATTGGGGGTCTGTGTCCGTTTCAGCACGGAACAGAAGTGTCCCCAGTCCAGGTCTGCTCCCTGTGCGTGTGGTTTTCGCCTGCAAGGACCCACTTAGGAGAACAGAGTGGAGAGACCGACTGTCCGTGTCGCCTATTAACCCGCAGACAAATGTCCCTCCCAGGCAGGCCTGTTGCTCATGGCAACGTGCTGCAGAGGTACGCTGCGTTTCACTTCCTCTGCTGCAGGATTGGATCAGAAACGCAAGAAGGCTTGCAGACTCCCGCATCCACATTTAACATGCCTCTTAAGAAAAGTCAGGAAGAAAGGTCAACCTGCCTGGGGCAGTAACTCTGTGATTTCTGGACTCATTCCTTCGACCGTGAGGATTAGGTCTGGTTGCATGTAACGATGACTCCTGCAATACGCAGGGGCTTAGAACCTGGAACTTCTTTCTCCCTCACGTACAAAGTCTGGAAAGGGAAGCGGCAGGGCTCCCAGAGTAGGAAGGCCACAGGCGTCTCCCCGCTTTCCCCTCAGAAGGGGCCCCGGGATGTAGTCACGATCCTCGTGGCCCCTCATGCCCACAGAGCGCTAGCCATCGCGTCTTCGTCCTAGGTTGGCAATGGCAGATGAAGATGGTGGGGAAGGAAGGGCGTGGGGTCATTTAAGAACACTTTCTGTTCTGGAAGTTCCCTACACTCCCACTTCCACCTCTTTGCTGCCAGGGGCCGGGACACGCACTGCTCCTGAGCGCTCATGGCGGCGGACACATCCAGGCGTGGCGTCCACCAGCTTCCCAGGGCTGCCACAAATGCCCAGACTCGGTGGCTTGGAACAACAGGCCTTTATTCCTTCACAGACGACTGCTAGAAACACAATTTACTTTTGTGCATTTACCTTCTATTGCGAGACCTTGAAAAATTCACCAGTTCTAATGGTCTGCAGAGTCTCTGGCTTTTCTACATCATAATCCCAGCATCTGCAGATAAAGATAGTTTCCTTTTCTCTCTGTCCAATCTTTAAAACTTTTGTTTCTTTTTACTGTCCTGTGTCTGTGAGGTCCTAGCCAGGGTGCAATAACTGAATAGAAGTTGTGTCTTATTCTTGAATTCAGGGCAGATGTTCAATAATTCACCATTATGTAGATAGCCAGTATATTTTTGATAGGACCCTTTTTCAGATTAGGGAAATGCCAGCCTACTCCTAATTTACTGTGAGTTTATATCATGAACTTAAATTTTATTAAATGCTTTTTTGTGCCTAGTAAAATGATTGTATGGTTTCCTCCTTTTTCTATTAAAATTGAATTATATTCACTGATTGTAGAATATTAAACCACTCTTCATATTGCTAGAATTAAACCCTACTTGGTCATGACTTACTAGCCTTTCCATATATTGCTAGGCTTGACTTGTTCATAGCTTACTTGGTACCTCTTGCGTCTACGTCCACAAGAAATCATCTGAAGATTTTATTTCTTATAATATCACTCACTGGTTTGGGATCAAAACTATGCTGGCTTCATAAAATCAGTCAGAACGTACTCCTTATGTCTCAGTTTTCTGAAGGGGTTTGTGTAGAATTCATTTAACTTCTTCCTTACCTGTGAGGACAGCTGGGTCTGGGCTTTCCTTTGTGGGAAAGCTATTAATTGCAGACTTAATGTCTTTAATAGCTACAGGACTACTCCAACTTTCTATTTCTTATGGTGTCAGTTTTGGTAAGCTGTACGTACCAAATTCAAGGAATATGCCCATTTCATCCAAGTTTCCATTTTATTGGCGTATGCCATTCACAACGTGCTCTTATTATCTTCGTAATGTCTGCAGGAGGTGTGATGGTTCCCCTTTTACATTCTTTATATTTAGGACCTGGAGGGTCTTCCTCTTCAGCAGTATTGGTACGGGTGTGTCGCTTTATCGCCCCTCGTTAACTTCTGAATGCGCTGGTTTCCTTAACTGACTTCAGTGAGCCCCACTCTTCATAATTTCCTTCCTTCTCCTTTCTGAGAGTTTAATTTGCTCTTTTTCTTTCTTCTTGAGATAGAAGCTTAGATATTTGAGTCTCGGCATTTCTTCTTTTTCGTCTAAAACAAGGTCTGCTCGCAGGACTGATTTAATCACCACATGCTTTGACGTGTCCTCTGCCTTGAGGAGCGGCACGTCCCCTTGGAAAGAGCGCTGCTCTGCAGCTGCTGGGGCATCGCATTCTGTCCGTTTACTTCAAGTTGGCCGTGTCACTCGAATTTAGTGCATCTTTGTCCATTTGTTCTCGTACGTTCTTTCTCCTGCTAGTCCCCACTGCAGTGTGGATTTGTCTATTCCTCCTTTTAGTTCTGGTAAAGCTTTTCTTTTATACACTTTGAGGTTCTGCTAGGTGCATTCCCTGGGAATGGAACTTCCCCTACTTGGGTTTAGTTTACCTCTTGCCTTTAATTCTTGACACCAACACACCAGACCAGCTTCCCTCTGGCTGGCGTTCAGTGACATGTCTTTTCCCAGCCCTTTAGGTTCAGTCTTGTCCTCAGAGTTTAGATGCCGCTCTCGTAAATATCACTGCTGTCCGTGTTGGAGCTGGTCTGAGAATCTCAGCCTCCCTGGGTGCTTAGCCTCCTGCACCACACAAGCTCCAAGTCTGGACACAGGCCTGGGGGACAGACGGGAGGTTCTGGTGCAGGTCCCCTCCCTTCGGCCGGCTGTGTCTCCTGAGGACAGCGTGGCTGTGGGACACTTCGCCCTGCCTTCCCACCACCTGGTTCGCTGTCTCCCCTATCACCCAAGGACTTGGTGAAGAGCCTCGTGCTGGGAGCTCCTCCAGTTCCCGCCTTAACTTTCGCCAACCCGGAGAGCAGCCAGAGAGTCTCCTCCTCTCTGACTTCCAGGGGACGCTCACTGCCCAGCCCCCACCCAGGCTCAGCAAAGCCCCCTGGGAAGGGCTCCTTCCCCTTCCCTCTGAAACGTCAGTTCTCCTAGACCTCACAGCTCTCCAGTCTCTAAAAGGTAGGACTGATTGCAATTTATATTTCTAGTTGTTGCAACAGGACAGCCAGCCTGTGCTGACCTGTCACATCTTACCTCAAGGTGTCAATCTGCTTGCTCCGGGTTTGTTAATTAAATGAGTAAATAAACGCCCAGCACTTTGACACACGACCACAGCCCTTTCCTATAACCACCGCTCCCACTGTGTGTTAACTTCATGTCACAGGCGACAAACGTCCTTCCGAGCAGCTGGGCGATCTACCAGGGATGACACACCCACTGCAGAGGGACCTGCCACCCCGAGCCTCCTTAGCGCCCCTAAGCCGGCAGGGTGTTTGCTGAAGGCCCCGTACCCCGACCGATGCCTGGAGCGCAGGGGTCCCCAGAACCCCGAGTGTCTGCCCGCGTGCAGGGAGGAAGCGCGCAGTGTGGAGAGCACCGTGCGCGCGTGCCAGCGGGCGGGGGCTGGGGGGTGGGCGCGGGCGCGGGCGCGGGCGGGCAGCACCTACCAGCCGGCGGATGTCGCGCTCGCAGTCGCGCTTGATGCGGTGCACCTCGTCCTGGTGCTCCTGGTAGGCGGCACGCAGGTCGGCCGCCTTGGTCTTGTCGGCCTGCACGCAGTTGCTGAGCGCCTCCTCCGCCTGCTTGCGCGCCGCCTTGAGCTCCAGGATCTCCTGCTGCAGCCGCAGGCGCTCGCCGTCGAAGCTCTTGCGCGCCTCCTCGCGCGCCTCGGCCAGCAGCGCGGTCTTGACCTTGTCGGCGGCGCCGTCGCGCAGCACGTTCAGCGTGGCCTGCAGCCGCTGCAGCTCGCCCTCCTTGATCTTGGCCATGCGCGCCGCCTCCTGCTCGTGCTGGCGGATGAGCACCTCGCGCAGCGCCTGCAGCTCCTTGGTCTTCTCCTCGTGCAGCTTGGCCCGCAGCGCCGAGATGTAGGCCGTGTGCCGCCGCTGCTCCTGCTCCCGCTCCAGCTTGGCCTCCTGCAGCCGCTCCCGCAGCTTGCTCACCTGCAGCGGAGAGAGGGCGTCCGGCTCGGTCCAGGCTGGGGAGATGGCCGTGCCCAGAGGGTACCGCCCACACACCCTCGTGCCTGACGGCCCTGAGACCCTCCGGGGTCCCACACTCCAGTTCTCCCTTCTGGGACCCCCATGGTCTGACCCGCATCAACTCTCATCCCACTTCTTTCCTGGGATTTTCCCCAGAGGCCGAAAAACATGAGATGTTGGTGAGGGGCATCAGACCTCGGACTTCTTCCAACTCATAGATTTACAAAGAAGGACAACTGACCGGTCACCAAACGTGCCCGGCACAAATCGTCTCTCATTAGAGCTGAACGCATTTTAAGGCAGGAACGTATTTGCAGTGCCCACGCACTGGACTCGGGAGCTAGAGAAGACAGGGCAGGTGGAGGGAGAGAGGGCCACGGGGGAGAAGGGGGAGCGGCTGCTACCTGCTCCCTGCTACCCGCCTGGGCTGGGGCTCCAGCGCGTCCCCCACGCTGGCCTCTCACAGCCCCAGGAGAGAGGGGACATTCTGCCCACAACCGGCAGCTGAGGCTCAGAGATGCTTCCGTGACCCGCCTGGGTGAGGGGCTGCCAAGGGGCAGAGCCACACGTCCTCCCAGGCACCTGGCCCCGGAGCTGGTGTTCCGCAGACGCCAGGTTGCCAGCCCCACCTGAGCGCACCTGCGCAATCAGCAAACAGCTGGAAACGTGATTCATAAAATGTGCCAGGGAGTGTTTTCTTAATGCACGCCACAAAGCTTTGCCCTTCTCGTTTCTGCGTCGCACAACCCACACGCTCCCCGGGACACTTCATGAGCACAGAGAGGGCAGCATTTCCCCCGGACCCCCCTGCCTGCGGCGTTCCAGCACGCTGACACCCACTTCAGGGGAGGAGTTGTACAGAGCCCCCGGGGTGCTGGTAAACCTTCCTTATCGCAAACAGCAGAAAGAAGCAAACAGAACCAACCAGGCAAAGACAGGACCAATAGCCCCTCGCATCCAACAGTCTCAAAACAGAAACCAAACAAGGGGCCGCCGGTCCCAGGCCCACCCCGCCCGAGGGCTGGAACGAGGGTCCTTTTCCAAAGAGCTAAGCCCAGGAAACCAGGCCTTTTAAGTACTGAACACGATCTCTCACTGAATGCGGGTGCTCCTGGCTGGCATCCCCCTCCCAGGGGGCAACACCGCCCTGACTTTCGGGTCAACGTTGCCCATGATCTGCAGTCAGGAGGATGGGAGCTGGTCGCACCCTGAATCTGCACTGATGAGTGTGTTTCCCTCGGCCAGTTACTAAACCTCCAGATGGCTCACCCAACATGTCAACTTGGCAGGCCATGGTACCAGGTCATTTGGCCACACACCAGTGCAGATGTTGCTGTGGAGGTATTTCTTTAGATCCGATTAACATTTAAATGAGCAGACCTTGAGTAAAGCAGATTGCCCTCGATAGCATGGGAGGGCCTCCCCACATCAGTGGGATGTCCTGGTGAGGAAGGATCTCAGCCTCCGACAACCTCTGGACCCAAGACTGCAGCATCAGCTCTTGGTAGGATTGCCGGCTGCCTGCCCTGCAAATGCCAGACTTGTCAGCCTCCACAGTGGCGTGAGACAACTTCTGGGAACCCCCCCGCCCCACGTATACACAGGTGTGTGTGCGTTTACACATATAAAACCTCCTGTGCTTCTGTTTCTCTCTGAAGAGCCCTGACTGTACAACCTCCCACAGCTTCCTGTCCCTCCCCTGGGAGCAGGGACGTCCACACCTGCCCCGGTGAGGACTGAAGGACTGTCGGAAGGAGGAAAGTTCAAAGCTAAAGGGTAGATAAAGGGAAGCATGGTCACGGGCAGAGCAGGGGTGGGGATGTGCAGTGGGAGAGCAGAGGTGCGTGCAGGGCAGCCTGGGAGGGGCCGGCGGCACAGGGGTGGGGGGCGGGGATGCCAACAGCGGGTGGGGTGGGGAGAAAGCCCCTCCCACCTTGCTCTTCTCCTGCTGGAACTCGATCTGAATGCTGGTCAGCTTGGCCCGCAGCTCCTCGTTGGCCACCTGCACTGCGTCCGTCTCCATCTCGGGCTTCTCGCCCCTGCCCCGGCCTTTCTTAGACATGCTTCCCCTCCGTCAGACGCTGAGAGTCCGCGTTCACGCCCGCCAGCCAGCAGGCGCCGCCACCAGCTCCGCCAGACTCGCAGGGCTCAGCTCCCCGTCCGTGTAAACCACCATCACTTGGGATCCTGGGGAGAAGGAAGTGGGTTAGCCGAGAGAGACAGACAGACAGACAGACAGACACCGGCGTCCTCCTGCCTGGAGCACTTCAACGCAAAGGCAGCGACTCTGGCTGAGGCCTCTCTCCCTGGGCCAGCCCCTTGCTCACCATGTCGCTGCCAGTCACAGGCTGACCCGGCGCTTCTCAAACTAGGGCCGCACAGAACCACGGGCAGGCTTGTTATGCCGCAGAGTCCTGGGCCCACTCCCAGAGAAGCTGCGACGACAATATCTAGGTGCCCTGCAGGCTGTGGTCTGCACCTGTCAGCGAGACTCAGCCACTGGGGTGCTCACTTCAAAGGCAGGTCCCTGGAGGGGTGCAGAGCTCGAAGCTCGAGGGATGTGGTGGGGGGCCCTCCTGCACATCCAGTGATTCTGGCACAGGGTCTGAGGACCACACTCTGAAAAACTAATTCTTAGATTGCATAGATAGGGGTTTCCCCCCCACCCCCAAGACTAGCGTAGCACTGTTCACCCCAAACCACCTGCTCTGGGCCCAGCGGACGGGCCCCAGCCAGCCCAGGGGAGCAGTGAAGGCCACTGGAGAAGGTGACAGCCAAGCGCAGCAACCTGCAGTCCCCCCAGGCTCCTCTCCCTGCCTGGCGGGGCCCAAGCTGGCCACCTGATCACCGGGGAAGCCCTAAGAAGCCACCGGCCCTCCCAGCACTCCCAGTCCCCTGGGGGACCCAGACCGTCACTTCGGCAAGGCTGCCCTCAGAGCCCCCAGGGTGGCAGAGCCAGAGCCCTTAAGGATTTGAGGAGGAACAGCCCACAGCGCTGTGTACTGGGTGCGACACCCATGACACATCTCGTCCCGCAGCACGACCGCCCCGCGAGGCACCTGGCATCACAGCTGAGCACACTGAGGTGCACCGCGGCGAGGGCTCCTATGGCCCCACAGCCGGAGCGAGGAAGCAGCGTGAACCTGGCCGGGGCCTCAGCTGTGAGGAGTGGGCCAGGACGGAGCCCCAACTCGTGGCCCAAGCGCCGTGGGAGCCGGCCCTCCGCTCCCCGCCCCCTGCTCTGCCTTAGCATCGGCTTCCACGTGACAAACCACGCACTCACTTATCTCCTCTCTGTTACCCCTGCCCTGGGCTGTGAGTTCCCAGCCAGCAGGGCCGGGTCCATTTTGTTCCTTGCTGTGCCCCTGTGCCTAGAACAGAGGCCCGCACGCAGGAGGTGCTCCACAGCCACCCCCTGAAGGAGCGGCAATAGAACGTTATGAAGTGCCTGTGTATGCACCGAGACCTGAGATGGGGGCTGGGGGCGTATAGTCCTCGCAGCACCTGCAGACCTGGGTATAGTTATCAGGCCACTGTAGAGCGGAGAAAACCGAGGCCCAGAGGGGTTAGGTAAGCTACCTAAGGCCACACAGCCGGTGAGCGGCGGCTCTGGGATGAGATCGCCGTGGGAGAAAATGCACAGTGAGAAGAGAATGTTCCGGCGCGGAGGAATGCCAGCCTTCGGGGGTCGGGGCGCAGAGACAGAATCAGAAGATGACTAGAAACCAGAAGCCTGTAGGCGGGGAAAGAGGAGAAGTGGGAAGCTAAGAAAGTGCTCCTGGAAGGAGGAAGACGGCGGCAGCAGGCAGCTGCTAGGAGGTCAAAATGAGGATGAGGACTGGCCATCGAATTCAGGACTGGGGTCGGTGGCCTCGCAGAAGCGGCTCTGTGGGGTGGGAGTCAGGAGCCAGGGGCGCAGACTGGGGAGGTGCGTGGGGGCTGGAGTGGGGTCTGCTCAGTGCCAGCGGCCCAGCAAGCTAGACATCCTCAGTGGCTGTGAACTGAAGGTCCCCTGCCAGCCCTGGGGACAGCAGGCCGTCCGTCTACTCTGGAAGTTCAGGAAGGTGCGGATGAGAGCAGGACGCCACCTGGAACAGGAGAGGCCGCTGTTAACTGGGGCGGGCGGAATGGTCTCCCCCTAAAAGCATGTGTTCATACAGAATTCCTCGGAACCTGTGAAAAAGGGTCTTTGCAGGTGTAATTAAGGTAAAAGATCTCCTCGAGCTGAGCTCATCCTGGACTGGGGTAAACCCTAAATCCAGTGACAAGTGTCCTTGTAAGAAAGAGACACCCAGGGGAGACAGGCAGGAGAGACGAAGTGCTGGAGAGACGGGAGTGCTGCAGCCACGGCCGAAGAACCAAGATCACCGACAACCGCCGGGAGCCGGAAGAGGCAGGACGGCTCAGAGGGAGCACGGTGCTGCCCATGCCTTGATTTTAGATCTCCAGCCTCCAGAACCGAACCATGACCGTACATGCCCATTGTCTGAAGCCCCCCAGTCCGTGGGAATTCTTTACGGCGGCCGCAGACGAGCACGCCGGGCACACAGCCCCGGCGTCCACGGGACACACTCGGCACCTCGCGGGCCCGAGGTGAGCAGCTTCTCAGCGCCGGGCCTGAGCGGATGCTGCCTCGCTCTGCGCCGCACCTGCATCAGCGATCACCGTGACACCTCCCCTCGGGACACGGCACCTTCACAACCTGGGAGGTGACACGGGAGGGGACCTTCACCTCCCAGCCGCAGATGGACAGTGTGAGGCTGGAAAAGCTGGCAGGAGTCACCAGAGATCATTCGGTTATCAGGTGGGGAGAGCCTGCCTCGGCTCCCTGCCTCCACCCGCCCCCCCGACCCCCACCACCACCCCACCCCCGCCACAGCCTGGTATTTTTATAACAGGACTCACAAAATGCTGGTAAAAAGTCAAGTCAGCCCCCAGACCTCTGAAACCTAATGCCATCTGATGAGCCGAAGTCCCCGCCCTTCGTCCCAGGGCCTTCTGTGCAACACGCCCTGCTCATTCCGCCAACCCCTGCGCAGACAGGCCCCTTCACAAAGGGGCGGGCGCACGTTGGTAGTCAGATCCTTTCTGTGAGCACAAAACAGTTCATTCTAAAGAACGTGGCTGTTTTAATAACAGACCTTCGCAGTTAACTGGCCCTTAAAATACCCCTCTCTCAGTAAGTGTGGGCCTTTGGTTTATACACCGAAATCCAAACAGACCGTGCTGCCTGACAAAGCCCGGGCCCAGTACCACTTGGGAAGTCATCGTCAGGGAGGAATCCCCATAAGCAGAAAGGCAGGTGCCTGGAGTGTGGCGAGCGCTGTCACTGGAATGGCTGCGAGCCATGAAACACTGAAGGTCGCCGGAGCGCCCCTGGCTGGGGGTGGCTGCACATCAGCCAGCGGGGCTCCACCTGGGAAAGGCCTGGAGTGCGGGGGCCGTGGGGGGGCCGCAGCCTGCCGGCCTCTGACAGGAGCAGAAGAGACGGAGCCGGTGCTGTTCGCCAGCGCACATGGTGACTTCAAGCGTCACTCTGCATCCGGGACGGCTGTAGAGCTGTCTGTGCAATCTATGAAAGTCACGGAAGCCATGCTGCCGGGCCCCCCTTTGGGCACGAGTGAGCCCCTGCCCCAGGCCAGCACTGGTTCCTTCACTGAGTCTGCGCTGCACCTTTTGCATAAACTGTTTTATTGTGTCTAAGACTGGCAGGAGTCAAGGAAAGGCAGAGGCCTCGTCAAGGAAAACTGCACAGCGTGGTGCACACAAGGGCTGGGCAGAGCGGCCGCGGCCTGGCTTCGGGCCCTGCGCGAGCACGGGCTGTCCGCCGGCCCAGCCACGACCGCCACCTCACAGCCGCCACAGGAAGGAGCAAATGGGACAACGGTCATGACAAAGGCATGAAGTGTCCCAGAAACGGGGATCCGCGCTGTGTATGGAGCAGACACCACAAATGACAAGGTCAGCCGACACCGGGGGCACCTGGGAACCTGGGGCTCAGAGCCCCACAGGCCACCGCCTCCCTGTCCTCCCCGCGGGAACCCCCCTCAGTCCCCCACACGTGGCCACTGGCATCTCTTGAAAGTCCTTCCAACAACAGGACGCCCACTCCCCACCAGGCAGCCGCTACATTAGAAAATACTTCCTAGTTCAAGCCGAAAAGAAACACGTGAACAGGAAAGGGCTTCCTCACAGCTCCAGTGCTGCTGGCTCCTGCCGGCACCCCGAAGCCACCCCAGTGCGCCCACGCTCCCCACCGCACAGCTTCCAGGCGCTTCCCTGCCTGCCTTCCAGGGAACAAGGCGCCAGGACAGAGCACACGGCGCGGGCACCGCGGTCAGCCTTCTACAGGACGGTCTCCTTGAACCCTCCCAGCAAATCGAGGCCCAAAGACAGGAACTTGCCCAGGGTCACGTGTCTGGAAGAGCCAGGGAGAGGTGGCTTCAAACCCCAGGTCAGTCAGCCTGGTTCCCCCAACTGTGAATGAAGATCTTTCACTGCTGTGAGCACTGTCCATCAAGTGGCAGCTGTCCGTGCAGACAGGACACGCACTGGTGTCCGGTGGGTGCGTCTTCCCAGTGTACAGGCACGAGGCACCCTGCTTCCCGGAGCCAAGCACCCAGGCCATGTGGGAGACTGAGCTCGGAAGGACAAAGAAGGACGGGGCGGGGACGGGGGTGGGGGATGGGAATCTTAACTGACACCAGGTCTAAGTCCGCAGCCTGGGAATCTGTCCCCACAAAGGGACCCCCCGCTGGTGGTGAATGTGCTTCAAATAGAGACACAGGAGAATGGACGCATTGTCTGCCGGACAAAACCCCAGCTCGGGGGAGCGCACGTGGGGCCATGTGCCTGTCCTCCCACCGTTGGATTTGCTGCCCGTCCCCACAGGCAGGGCCACCATTCCCTCTGGAGCCCTTCCTGGTCCCCTGCCCTGCCACCTGCATCCTGACCAGAGTCTGCCCCCACTTCCTCCAAAACCCAGTGCCAGCTCTCCAGATGCTCACCCCCCGACTCGGCCCCCACCAACTCGCACGCCCGACCAGCTGTGATCCTGCGTCTGTACCTCCTCTGCCCAGAGGACCTGGGCTCTCTTCTTCCCACTCACGAGCCTCCTCCTCCTGAAACACCCACAGCAGCCACGCTGCCCTCCGACGGGGCTGCCCTGGCCACGCTGGGCTGGCACCACCTGCTGACCTGCCCTGCCCCATCGTTCATTCATCCCATCCAACCGTCCATGCCTTCCACAAATATTCACCGAGCCTCTGCTCTGCCGGACGCTGTTCTCAGCACCGGGAACCCCAAACAGAGCTCGCCTCCCACCCAGAGTTCCCACCCTCGGGGCAGGGGCTGGACTGGCCAGCTCTGCACTCCAGCACCCACCACCCTGCCTGGTGCTGAGGAGCTGCAAGGCCCAGGATCCGAGAGCCTCCCTTCCTCCTGGCTTCCTGGGAAGGTTCCCGGCTGTGGACCAGCACGTGGCACCACCCGCAACAGGCCTGGGGCCGGGGGCGCCACACTCGCTACCAGTGGGCACACGGCCAGTCTGCAAAGACCCGGCTGAGCAGACCGCTTTGTCAGGGCCTTCTTTATAAGTCATAGTCTTCTCTTTTTTTTTTTTTCTTAATTAAGATTTTATTGATTTTATTTATTTATTTTTAGAGAGAGGGAAAGTGAGAAAGGGAGAGGAACATTAATGTGTGGTTGCTTCTCTCCCACCCCCCATATCCCCAACCAGGGACCGGGCCCACAACCCAGGCCTGTGCCCTGACTGGGAATCGAACCAGCGACCCCCTGGTTCTCAGGCTGACATTCAATCCACTGAGCCACACCTGCTATAAGTCATACTCTCAGTGAGAAAAGTAAAACCATGCTACTCAGAGAAAACAACTGAAGGCTGCCTTCGCAGTCTTTCTTCCCAGAAGAGAAGGACGGGCGCTGGGTGGGCTCTCTGTCCAGGCCCAGCTCTCTGCAGACCATCACACTTGACCTTCTGGTGTTTGCAGAGTGACTCTCACACTTGACGGGGTTTCAGTGAAACCAAGCACTATGGTCCAGGGCCACCCAGGTAATAAATACAGAGTCCCAGATGTGAAACCAGGTCTGACCCTAAGTCACAGCTAGTTCCACACGTGCTCGAGGTAGACGGAATGCCATTTCATCTCTCCCAAAGGTTTTTTTTAATGGGGCAAAAAAACGACCTCACTTAAAATGCAGTGCTTGTAACCGTCCACGAAGTCCGAGTACCTCCGGTTCTCCCTGCGGCCTCAGGGCCCTCTTCTCCCGCCCAGGCTGCGAACTCCGCACCTCCACCTCCCACCGGCACGGAGTGGGCCCTGGTGCGCCGCCAGGCCGGGCCACGTGCTCCTCGTCCCAGCTCACAAGCCCGGGCCCCTCCCGGTCCCTCCCGGTCCCTCTCGGCAGAAACACAGCCCCCCTGCTCAAGTCTCCATGTGCCACATCCTCCAAGGACAAGTCACATTCATCCTGTCAGGACACGTGCCACCTAGCTGACGGCGCTGCTTCCTGCTGAGCTCCAGGGATAGCGGTGGATGAGCCAGGGGGTCCCCCTCTCCTGCTTCCCCACAGCACAGGACACACCCCCACGTTGGAGAGCTCCCTCGTCCTATCAGCCTCGGTGACCTTCATGCTCCCTGAAGCAGGTGCTGGTCTTCTCCCGCCCCACCCCCACTTTAGAGAAGGGGAAACCGTGACCCAGAGAAACTGAGTCGCCCGCCCAGGGCCATGGCCTGGGAAGTGGCACCACCCGCCAGAGCTGTATCTACCCGAGCCTTTCCTATTGTGCCGTGAACTTCAAGGGCAGCGTCTGCGGTTCATCCACTCGGCGTCCCCAAGGGCCTGACGTAGCAGGGACACAGCCCTGCTTGCTGACTCCAGTGGTTTCCGCCTCCGGGAATGGCCACATGCTTCCCCTCGGCTTCGCGACAGCACTCCCCGGCCCTCCACAGCCTGCCAAGCTCGAAGAACAGCCCACGGAGCCCGCAGCCTCGGCATCCGCGTCTGTCTGGCTTCCTCCCCAAAACCCGACGGACTCCGTCTGAGCCCCAGGAAATTGTCCTAATGCTGCTGGTAGGAAGCAAAGGCTTTTAAAAGCACCTTTGAAAATGTGGGTCTCTAAAACCACCCCCTCAACCGTGACAGGAAGAGAGATCAGCTATGATATACCTACACCCGAGTCTAAGTTCCTCCATTTCCGCGAGATGGCCGTAATGCCGCCAGACGGAAGCCACCCGCCCCACAGCTGCAGCAGGCCGTGCTCGGGCAAACGCAGGAAACACACGTCTCTCGGACGGGACGCGCACAGAACCGCCCCAACGCCCAGTCCTGCTGTGAGAAGGAGGCGAGATGACAAGGGTGAGAGCAGCACGTGACAGTGCTCCACGCGAGCCCGCGGAGTCGTGGTCCCTCCCCGTGGGGACCCCTGCAGTCCGCAGCGATGCCCCGGCACGCCATGAGCCACTCCCGGGGCGAGGGAGGCAGGGGGCGAGGGCGAGCGAGCGGAGACAGAGATAGAGCAGAGGGGGCGGGCAGGAGAGGGGGAGGGCAGGAGGGGAGGGGACAGGGAGAGGGAGGGAGGGAGGGAGCACAAGGACCTGGCATCAGAAAAGCCCGTGTCAGCCCCCAGGACACAGGCAGTCCCTAAAAGAGCAAATGGGTCGTCTGATATTGACCCCTGGGAGGGTTCAGGACACTTCCTACCACCTAAATTTAAACTCGGGTCCTCTGATGGTGATACTTGTGAGACTGCGCTCTTGCAGGGGGTCATCTTCAGAATCTTGTCACGGAAGGGGGCCAGGTCTAATAAACCCAGGCCACCTGCCTGCCCATCGGAGGACAGCCTGCTTTTCTGGAACAAGCCGCCCCCATGCCCACCCACCACACCCACCTTCCTAGACACTGAGCAGGCAAATCCAGCCGAAGCCACACACGGGAGCCCCGCCGGCCCCTCCTGCACCTGGCCCCAACACCTGGCCAACATCGCCAGGCGTCCCTCTCTGGGCCTCCTTCTGTCCTTTGAAAAACGAGCATGGGGCCAGACCGTGTTTGTCAACCGCCGCCCCCCAGCCGCTGCTGAGCTCTGCATCAGGGCGCACACGGCACGCACCTGCTTCCTTACGTCAGCCTTACTGGGTTTCCGTTCGCACGTAAGGGTGCAGCTCAGAGAGTTTGGCGACCAAGACAGAGAACATTTGGGGGGGACCCAAAAGGGGCCCTCATACCCCTTTGAAACTTAACTGGTACCTGCTTAGTATTTTCCTTCAAAGTTACTGATGTTTTAAAAATGTGTCCGCTCCTTCAGCCTTATTCTAAGCAATAACACCCACAAATCGGAGGCTTAACATGCTAGTCATACCTTCTCTATTGAAACATTTGCCCACATCCACCTCCAGCCTCGTCACTCTCCACGAGAGTCCTGTGTTCCCACGGACATGCACTGAACGAACGGAACAGTCACTCCCTGAGGCCCCTCCCACCTCGGAACGTCTGGGACCCACATCCCCCGTGTCACAGAGACGAGCGGCGCCTGTACACAGCAGGGGCCTACTAAACGCTCGCTGCTGAGCCAGAGTGACAGCTCCAGGCCCACCTTTCCCTGCCTGACCCCAAGTCCCGCGCCTGGAGTGGGCAGCCAGCTCGTGTCCCACAGGCCAAGGGGCACTGCAGAGGGTGGGAGGGTGGCAGGCGCAGAGCGGAACAGGAACCGGGACACGGAGGAGCTGGTCCATGAACGTGCAGAAGCTACGTCAGAATGGCAGCTCCAAGTTCTCGGTCCTCTTGGCCCACAGTTATTTTAATAACTCAGTGGCTTTCCCATCAAGCCATGTGCAGAGGCCTGGAAGACGGCGCATCTGGGTTCCCAGAAGGGACTCAGCATGAGAGCGTAAAGAAAGGCGGGTGCCGTTCCAAGTCCCAGCTCCACCGGCTAAATCACCAAGGGGAAGCCTTCTGCACCCTTAGCAATCAGGCAAGGAATGTGTCACGTGTCTACAGTCCTTTATAAAATGGGACGTGGAGAAGTTATGGGGGTGCATTTCAGCCTAGAAGGAGGTTCTACTGGGCAGGGAGACACGGGAACTCAGCGTGGCTCTCAGGAGCCCTGCGGTGCTGGGTCTGCCCCATGCAGGAACCACAGCCCAGCTCTGTAGCCTGGCAAACGCACCCCCCACTTTCAACCGAGCCACAGTCGCCCGCTTCTCAATTCACTTATGACCAGCCCTGCCCCACCGGCAGCCCCATGATCTGACACCACCCCGTCCTGCTGCTGCACCTCTGCGGGGGCCACCTCCCCAGCCAGGACAGCCCTTCTGGCTTCTACATCTGCAGGGCTCCTGCTCATGCCTCAAAGGCCAAGTTCAACTGTCACCTCCCATGATCGCCGGAGCAGCACAGAGTCCCGGGGCGCAGTGGTGCTATTGGCTGAGGCCTGAGCCAAGTTCTAAAGGGCCTTCCGTGCTTGTCCAGTGTGTGAAGGGATTTCCAGTTCACGCTCAGGCAGCAGGGAGTCAGGGAGGGGGTGTGAGCAGACCACCGTGGCAGGAAGGCATTTCTGGTGACCAGGTGGGATACAGGCTGAAGCTGGATCTGTGACGATGATGTCGCTCTCCAGCATCAGATCTGCCCGGTGGCCGCCATGCAGGGGCTCCGTGCGGAGACGGCGGCACCCCGCCCTCGCTGCCATGCAGCGTCAGCACCAGCAGCCAGCGGGGGGCTGCCTCGTTCTCCGCTCTGCCCCGGGTACGAACGTTAGACCCTACCACGGCCCTAAACAGCAGGCCCGATTGCCGTCCTGTTTTAGCGATGAGAAGACTGTGGCAACGTCAGGAACTTGCCCCAAAGTGCCTGGCGAGGAACCCGGGCAGCCAGGCTCCAGGGCCGGACACGGCGGGCAGGAGAACCAGGGGGCGCACCCGCTTGCCCTAAGGAACCCGGGGCTCCCCAAGGCCTGAGCCGCAGGGCCACCGCGCATGTGCTGTTGACGGCGGGGAGGGCAGGAAACTTGTCTTCCGTGCCTGCTCCCCGTGCGACCCTGGAGGGACTGCCCGGGACTGTGGAGCGTGTGCACAGCGGGAGGCCGCACAGTCACGGCACTGAGGCGCCCCTTCACGTTCCCCTTTGAACCCTCCTGCCCCCCATCTCCCGGTGCTGGAGAAATGCAGACTCCCGGGTCCCGCCATGTCCGAATGAAGGGTAATGCCCGGCAGTGGGGCCCGGCGATCGGCGTTTCCGCGCATAAAGGTTTCCACCCAGCGGCGTCTGAGAACTGCTGCCGGGAAGGCGCCGGTGGCCGCGGAGGGGTCCGCGGGGCCGGGCACACAGTGGGTGACCCACCCAGCAGCCAGCGGCCCCCTTAGCGTGTCTGCGTGCCTGACAGTCCGCGTGCTTGGGGAGCAGGAACTGCGACGGTCCTTTCTCCCTCCGTGCCCTCCGCAAAGCCGGCCCCCAAGGCGTCTGCCCAGACGTGAACAGGACCCTACGACCAAACTGATTCCAGGGCGCACGTTTTCTCCCTTTTTCACACTGCTGAAGTCACGGTGTGATTCTACAACCTAACCCTGTCATCGTTTAACTAGCGACGTTATTTTTTCCCTGTTTTTAGTGGTACAAAAATAATGACGCATCTCTCAATTGATGGCATATTACTGAAATTTAATAAAATACAGGAACTCACAGAGTCCATAATTCTGATAAAAAGTTGAAGCCGAATGCCAACACAGCAAACAGATGGCTGTGCGCTCTCTTTCCTATGATTTGCAAAAGTTAATCCAACGCCATCTGCTGCAAGCCTTTGGCTTCGGCCTCTGCTAGGCCTGGTCAGCCAACGCCTTGCCGCCGAGATGCAAATCTAAGAGCCGACGAAATGTCAGGCTTCCTCCTGGCTTCACGCGGGAAGCTCCCGACAGCATCAGCTGGGGGGCTGCTCCACACCTTCCTTGGAGGCCACAGGGTGGGCTAGGGGTCGCTTCTGGGCCAGACCCAGGTGACAGCCCGGCTGCAGGGCCCCTGGACGTGGTCTGTCCATGACAGCTGCTGGCTGAGTCTGCACCCCCTCCCCCTCCCTCTCCTCTCCCTCCCCCCCCCTCTCCTATTCTTTCTAAAAGCAATGAAAAAAAAATGTCCTTGGGTGAGGTTAAAAAAATTTTCTTGTTTAAATAAAGGATTGGGTTTGGAGCCATGGGTGGGATATGATTAGGCAGAAAGAAGGCGCTGGGATGGAGGGGCAGTTATCCCGCAGGGTCTTTGGGCATCGACCAGTTTTCTGGTCTGAAAACTTTGAGCTGGAAGTTCATGTCTCTCTCCTGAGGGATAAAAATTGGGCTGCTCCATAGATCGGCGAGATGGAGCAGGAAGTCCAAAAACAGAGGCCCCGACACAGGCACTCAGCACGGAAGTGGGGAGGGCGCGGACCAGCCACGCCGCTGTGTGCCCAGCGCTCGGACACCGCGGCGCCGGGTGCCCACCTAGACCCTCACAGCAGCACAGCCCTCAGGTGGGCTACAGACTGAAATACACGAGAAACCACAAGAGAAGGAAAACCCCAAAAACGAGTATTAAAGGACGCAGAAAGGCTGAGCACCCACAGAGGGCTCCCATGGCGACTCCGCAGCGGAAAAGCAAGGCGGGAAAACATACCTTAACCTATCACAGGTCAAAACCGCTTTCAGCGACACGCCAACCGAAAAGTTAGTATCAATAATGAAGAAGCGACCCCCCAAACAAGAAAAAGCCTCGGCCAGGCCACAGGCAAGATGCTCAGCCCCACTGGTAACCAAGGGAACACGGACCGGAACGGGAACTCGCACTTGTCACGGTGGCCAGGCTTCGCCGTGCACTGCAGGCAGGCCGCGGGACGGCGCCCTGCGACTCACCCTCGGTGAGGACTAGTCGGCACAGCCTTCCTGGAAGGCCATTTGTCAGCGTCTGTGAAATTCTTACGTAGGGACTGCCTTTCTGCAATAGCTGCACTTCCGGAGTCTACCCCAAGGGAACCGTCAGACAAGGGGACAACCCCTAGAGATGGGATGGCGAGGGGCCGAGTACGAGAATGAGGGGACAAACCGTGGAGGCCGTGGGAAGGTCTGTCACAGCCGCTGTGCGTGTAAGCGGGTCACCATGTGACCCCACAGCTCAGGGGAAGACCCCGCACGAGACGCTTGCTGGCGTCACAGCCCTAACGAAAGCGACGCCCGTTTTCAGGCAGGGGAGGGGGCTCCGTGAACAAGAGAATTCTTAGGAAGAGAAGGTGGAGCGTTGCTGCCAGGGCCGGGGAAAGGGCGCAGGTCCGAGCAGACGGAGGGTAGGTTTGGGCCGAGAGAACCGAGACGCAAAAGGACCTGGGCTGGGGAGAAACATCCACCCCAAGAAGGTGGAGTCAAAACGTCCAGTCTGAGGTGCGCTAACAGGGCTTTTAGAGTTCCCCAAAGTTGTAAGATATGGCTAAGTGCCAAAAAGCAGTCACTTTCTGTCCCAGAGACCAGCAATAGCCAATCTGCGGATAAAACTGGAAGGTGACCCCATTTATACCTGAATCCCAAGGAGCCTGGCATGGCCCGCGCAGACCACTCAGGAGGGAAGAGCGCGGTCTTTCTGCATCAAGGCCGCAGAAGAACAGCAACCGAAAACCTGGCAGGGTCAGCCCCCAGCCCGCACCGCCTTCCTCTCCCTGGCCCTGACCCTCTCACTCCCACCTGTCCCCAGACCTCCCTCCTCTGTCCCCGCTGCTGAAGCATCACTGCCCTCCAAGCGCTCCTCACACTCGGGGCGTTCCCACCACAACACGGCAGACCTGCCTCTGGCCCAAACCCCGCCCAGCCCGGCCTCTCTCCGTTGCTCCATGGAGTCTGTCCCCACCTGTCACCTGGACGGCTCTTCTCCAAGCCTCCACTGGCCCCACACACCTCCCCTGAACGCCACTGACCTCTTTCCACCTGAGACGGGCCCCCGCTCTCCTCTCCAGCCCCCAACTCACCTTCCCTGGCCTCCCCTGACCTCCACTCACCCCCCCACCCCCAGCCTGCCCATTGCCAAACGGGGCTGGAGCCCAGCCTTCCTGCCCAGACACTCCTCCCTGCTGAAGTTGGCCCTGTTCAGTCCATGGCATGGTACTCCAAGCTGCTCAGGGCCACTGAGTCCTCGCCATACGGAGGCGCCACGCTAGCGCGTCATTAGGGCCTATCATCTTGTTCAAGCCACACCCTTCGGGGACACCGACTCCATCCTCACTTACAAACAGGGAGCCAGAGCACTGAGAGGTCAGGAGTGTAAACTGCCCAGGCCTGCTGCCCCCGCACCACGGCAGGGTGCCGCTGTGGGGCTGGAAGCTCTACGGAAGCAAAAGTCATCACAGACCAGCCAAGTGCCCCCGGAGGCGGACACAGGGTCCCCAGGGCTGGGAGCCATCGGGGGGTGCCCTGCACCCTCTACAGAGACCACACACAGCTCTGTGACTGCCCACTGCGCAGATAAGGTCTCCTGTCCATTTGGAGCTCCTCCAGGCAGCAGGTGACGGTGGAAGCAGGGAGGCTGCTGAGGGGCCTGTCGTGCCGCCCAGGTGGGAGGACACCCCCCCGACAGGTGGCCGGCGGGGCTCAGTCGGGGAAGGAGAAGGCGTGGGCTCTGCGGAGCCAGCCTCGTCGCCGGCCACCTCCAGGGACGTCCTCCGTGACGCCCCGCCAGCCCAGGGAGCGCACCTGGGCGCAAAAAGGCTGGCGAGGCAGGACGCGGAGGAAGGCCGGGCCCGCCCCGCCATCCTGCTTTCCTCCCCTCAGCCATTACATCGCCCCTGAGCCAGCCAGATCTGGGCCCTGAGGACAGGTAGCGGGTGGCTGGGGGAGGCCCAGCTGGCCTCTGTGCCTCTGTGGCCCCATCACTGCCTCCCCCAGAGTGAAAGCCTCACCACCCGTGGAAGGGGCAAGGCTCTTGTCTCCCAGTCCTGCCTGTGCCCTTTGCCCGGGCTGTTCCAGTCTGGAATACACCTATTCGGCTAATGCTTGTCATTCCAGAATCCAGGCAAAATAAGATCCCATATGGATAACTGCCCAACTTCCAGCTCAGGTCAGGGGCCCCCTCAGCATCCCCATAACCCCAAAAACAAAAGAGTCACAGCCAAAGCACTCACAAGAGCACCTACTATGTATGCACTTGTAGTTTTAAACATTACTACCACCACCACCATCCTACCATCATCACCTCCCCCACAAAACCACTACGCCATCACAACCATCACCACCATCATCATCACCATGACCATCATCACAACCATCACCACCACCACCGCCACCATCACCACCATCATCATCACCATGACCATCATCACCATCACCATCACCATCATGACCATCATCACAACTATCACTACCACCGCCACCACCATCACCACAATCATCACCACCACCATCACCATCATCACCACCACCATCACCACCATGACCATCACCACAGCCATCACCACCACCACCGCCACCATAACCATCCTCTCTATCACCACCATCCTCACCACCACCACCATCACTACCACCATCCCCATCAGTCCCAGCCTGCCAGGAACCTCAGCTTAGGTGAACAAAGCAGGCAAAAGAATTAAAGAAAGAACAGGATACAGAACCCGCTGTCACATGAACCATCTCCATTTCTCCAGCATTTGTTCGGACCGACTGCCCAGGGCATGAGTACAAACAGTGATTGGTGTGGGAAGACGGACAAAGCACATTCACATGTCCGGGATGTCTATGATTCAACATCAAAGCCACCTCGCCCAGGTGTGCCTGGAGGGCAGAACTGTGCTTCTTTTATCTCCAAACTCCGGCTCCCCACACAGGGCCTGGCACAGAATCAGAAGGGAGCCAACAAGCCCTGGCTCTCCAAAGTCACTTTCCCGTTCAGTTGAAGCAACCACTAAGTGGGAAAAATGCCTGTCCTGAATCTGGTGAAATGCGTATCCTTGGAAAGCTATGTAAACATCTGATAGTAAAGCATTACGGATATTTAACATTAAAAACCAACAACTAACAGAAGAGCAGAATTTTTCGCTTCTCCATGAGTTCCCCAAATGACACTGACCAGTCTGCCAGGACCGGGCCACACCATGCCATGAGGAATTCCCAGCCCCAGTCTCTTCTTGCAACGGAAGTCCTTCTGAAATGTCAGCCCAGTGCTCCAATGTCTCCAGTGCCCCCATCAGAGCAGCCAGGACCCCTCCTGCCTAAACGGCGGGCACGCTGCTCAGGCAAAGATGCCTTCTCTGCACTGCCCGCGCACACCGGCTCAGAAGCCAGCCCCTGGGCTTTCCATCCTGCGGAACTTTCAGCTTCCCGGACCTGGTCCCCTGGCACTAATCAGAGCACCTGAGACAACATTAATCAATCCCAGCTGCAGAAAACAGTGCCTCTAGCAGGAAAGAGTCAGGATTTAGAATGATAAAGACCCAGGCCACGCCCAGGTCTAAACCCTGTGCGGCTCCAGCCCTGGCCTGAGCTTCCATCTATGACCCCCATGACCCCTGGCAGGCCAGGCCTTTCTGGGCCCTGGGGAGAAGAGAGGACACAGCCAGGCCCAGCCCCTTCGTAGCTCACGGCCACCCCATCAGCCCAGCACATATGGGGCATTAGCGCCAGAATAGAATCAGCCAGGGCATGAGGGCCCTGGGGTGGCAGTGACCCTCTGCCCCCAGTGCACCCAGAACTCTCCTCCCAGGGGCCAGGAGGGGTGTTTGAAAAAGGTTTCTCTTACCTGCAAGGCTCTGCTCATGTGGCTTCCTCACCCAGGACGCCTGCCCTGCCCATCCGTGCATGCCACAGACTCTGCATCTCCTGGGCTCCCAGCTTGAGTGCAGACGGTGAAACGGAAACAGCTGCTGCCCTCACATAACCCAAGATCTGGCCAGGGAGGCGGCTCATAATCAGATGACTGCGATGGAATGAGTTCAGCATTCAGAGCCTGGGGGGCTTCCTGGAGGAGGTGACCCCCCCAAGCTGTGTCTTCAAGGAGAAGTAGGACGTTAACCAGGTTGACAAAGGATAACACACCAAGCCCTACTATATAACTGTTTTAATGTGTTTACTTGAGCACGGGACAAAATTCAGGACGGTCCACCTACCACTGGTTACCTCCCAGAGGGTGGAGGAAAAGAGGGTCAATTAATTTCTTTATTCTCTTCTCTGTTTGAAGAATTACAACAACAAACACTACTTCAGCAATTTTAGAAGGCACGAAAACTTCAAGAAAAATGTAAGGAAAGGAAAGAAATGAAAATCTGAAGGAAAGTTGGTCTGACAGCAAAGAGTCTAAAAATGTAATGATGTCTCTACAGAGGGAGGAACAGATTTTGTCAAAAGCCTCTGCTCTGTTGCAGAGCTGGCCTCCAAGAGCCTGTTCAGAACTGAACTGTGGGGTGAACCGCTCTCTCCACCTCAAAGTGACTGAGACACAGGAAGGGCCAGAGCCCACAGGGCTGATAGGGGCACACGACCGAGCCGCAGGATGCCACCCCACCAGGAGCATCCTTCACGAACTTTCCATTCTGCAAAGCTTCAAAACCACACAAAGACCCAAAAACACCACAAGAAACTCCTCACACCTTTACCTGTCTCACAGCTGCCCACATTTCCCACATCTGCTTCATCTGCCTATAAAGATGTGCTCCTATGTGTCTGAAAGTCAACTAGACCTCATGACAGCTCCCCCTGAATGCTGTGACTTGCAGCTCTGAAGGCCAAGGGATCATGGAGAAAAGCCACAACACAATTATCAAAACCAGGAAGGGTGATCATTAATAGATTTCATAGTCAAACACCACCAATCACCACAATAACGTCTGTGTAGAAAAACGATCCTTTTGCTGGCCCGGGACCTCAGAGCACTTACAAAAGAGCAGGTGTGTGCAGGATGCAGCCGTACCTGTCAGAGGTGCTCTGCACCACAGCCTTTCCCAAAACAACCATTGGAAAAGTAAAACATAATAAGCATCATCAGAGAAAGAATGGCCTTTGGCAAGTCACAGGGCAGGCCAGCTGGAAGGGACTCTGGGCACAGCCATGAGGATTCCAAGTCCCCAGCTGATGCCAGCCCTGACCTTTGGCTTCATATCTAAAACACACAAGGCACACACCTGACAGTGGGGTCCCCTGTCCTTGGGAGCTGGCTGCATAGACCAAGCAGGCCATGAAGCAGAAAATCTGGGGACCTGGGCTCACACCTCTCCACCTGCTCGGTCATTCTGGAGACGTTGCACAGTCATAGTGGGCCTCAGTTTCCCCATCTGCAGAGTGACCAGAGGGGAGGGGGAAGGGAAAACAGTGGAAAGAAGGGTTAGAAACCAGTCAAAGAACATGTATGAATGGCCCACGGACGTGGACAATGGTGTGGGGACTGACGGTGGGAGGGGTCGTGGCAGGGCGGATGAGCGTCAAGGAAGAAAAATTGGGACAACAGTAACAGAATAACAATAAAAAAAGAAAGGAGGACTTCCGGCAGAGATGGAGGCGTAGACGGACACACTGCGTCTCCCTCCACAACTAAGAAGGAACACAACTACCGCAAAGCTAGAGACAACCAGAAGTTCCAGAAAATCAAGCTGCATGGAAGTCCAGCAGACAAAGATATAAAGAAGAAATACTCACCCAGACAGGTAGGAGGGGCGGAGCCAGGGAAGAGAGGACACGGTGGGGTGGTGGCAGGAGCGGCGGCAATGGCAGGCCAGTGGAAAGCCAGTTACACATTTAAAAAGTCAAGAGGACCCCTGGCTGCTGTGGCTCAGTGGATTGAGCGTCAGCCTGCAAGCCAAGTGTTGCTGGTTCAATTCCCAGTCAAGACACATTACTAGGTTGCACATCAGGTCCCCAGTTGGGGGCACGAGTGAGAGGCAACCACACAGTGATGTTTCTCTCCCACTCCTTCTCCTT
This sequence comes from Furipterus horrens, assembly GCF_987537825.1. NCBI lineage: Eukaryota > Metazoa > Chordata > Mammalia > Chiroptera > Furipteridae > Furipterus > Furipterus horrens. The sequence continues at coordinate 215,157,834 of NW_028327172.1, forward strand.
TCCCCTCTCTTTAAAAATAAAGCAAACAAACAAATAAATTATTTTAAAAAAAAAAAGTCAGGAGGGACACCTGGGGAGTGCTCTCAGCCCCAGACCAAACCGCACAGCTCATGGTCCCAGCACCGGGGAAAATCAAGCCTCATTGCTTCTGACTGCAGACCAGTGGGGGTTGGGACAGAGGCAGAAACTGCCGTCTCTCAGCAGAGCCCACTTGTTTAAAGGGCCCCCACAGTCCTAGAACATCCACAGACCCACCCACTCTGGAATGACGGCCAGGGCAGCAGCTAGAGGAGCGCCAGTCCCATAAGGAAATGGGAGAGGTGCCTGGAAAAGGGGCGAGTGCTGAGCAGGCGGCATTGTTCCCTCTCAGACCCCTCCCCTGCATACAGCGCCACAACGAGGTGAAACGGGTCGCCCTGTACTGATGAATCCCTAAGGCTCTGCCCCTTACAACGTAACAGGAGCAACAGCTCTACCTAAGACACAGAGGCAAACACACACAGGAGCCTGTCAAGATGAGGAGACAGAGAAGTATGGCCCAAAAGGGGGAACGAATCAAGGTTCCAGTGGGAGAACTAAGGGATGACGAGATAGCCAACCTCACAGATGCAGAGTTCAAAACACTGGTGATAAAGATGCTCACAGGCCTGACAGATATGCTTGAGTACGGCAGATGCATAAGGGAAGAAGTGAAGGCTATGCTAAGTGAAATGAAGGAAAATCCACACAAAACCAATGGTGAAGGGAAGGAAACTGGGGTTCAAATCAATGATGTGGAACATAAGGAAGAAAAAAACAGTCAACCAGTACAGAATCAGGAAACAAGAATTGGAAAAAAATGAGGAAAGGCTTAGGAACCTCCGGGACAACTTTAAACATGCCAACATCCAAACCATAGGGGTGCCAGGAGGAGAAGAGGAAGAGCAAAAAATTGAGAAAATAATGAAGGAAAACTCCCCAAATTTGGCAAAGGAAATAGACATACAAGTTCAGGAAGCACGGAGAGTCCCAAACAAGCTAGACCCAAAAGGGATCACGCCAAGACACATCATAATTAAAATGCCAAAGGTGAAAGATAAAGAAACTTAAAAGCTGCAAGAGGAAAGCGAGAGTTATCTACAAAGGGGTGCCTATAAGACTATCAGCTGATTTCTCAAAAGAAACTTTGTAGACAAGAAGGGACTGGCAAGAAGTATTCAAGGTGATGAAAAGCAAGGACCTACAACAAAGATTACTCTGTCCAGCAAAGCTATCACTTAGAATGGAAGGGCAAATAAAGTGCTTCCCAGACAAGATAAAACTAAAGGAGTTCATCATCACCTAAGCCATTATTGTATGAAATGTTAAAGGGACTTATTTAAGAAAAAGATCAAAATTATGAACATTAAAATGACAACAAACTCAAACTATCAACAACAGAATCTAAAAAATAAAAACAACAAACTAAGCAAACAACCAGAACAGGAACAGAATCATAGGTATGGGGATCATTTGATGGGTTATCAGCTGGGAGGGGGAGGGGGAGAAATGGGGAAATGGTGCGGGGACTAAGAAGCACAATCGGTAAATACAAAATAGACAGGGGGATGTTAAGAATAATATAGGAAAGGGTGAAGCCAAAGAACTTCTGTGCATGACCCATGAGCATGAACTAAGGGGGGGGGGGGATTGCTGGAGGGAAGAGGGGTACTTGTAAGTGGGGAGCAAGGGAAAAGAAATTGGGACAACTGTAACAACATAATCAATAAAATATACTTTAAAAAGAGAGAGAGAGAAGTGGAAACTGTATCTACAGACCATCCTCAGCTCCCACTACCCTCAGGCTGAAACCCAAACTCCTCGGCCTGGGTAAGGCCCGTCCTCACCAGTTCCTTGCCTCCCCACTTACTACAGACCCCTCACCCTCACCTACAAACCAGTGCAGACAGCAGCAGCCCTGAGAGGCAGGTGGCATTCTCTAAGGGACTGCTGAGGCCATGAACATGAACATTTTAGGAGGCAAAACCAGCCCAAGTGAACGGGGACAGGGAAGGATTCCTAAAGCTTGAGTTAAGCTGTATTGTACATTTTAGTCGATGTTTGAATCGCTCCAAACATTTCCCAAGCACCTTATCGCTCCTACCCACAGGGCGGCTTTCCTGCACAAATGGGGAGCAGCCCTGTGCCCCGCCACGCTGAGCCACTCAGAACGGAGCAGGGTGGCCACGGAGGCCGGGGCTGGAGGTAATGCCTCCACGTTTATAGATGGGGCAATGGAGGCTCTCAGGGGCGAGCTGACTGGCCTAAGGTTCCGCCGAACATGCAGAAGGACCAGGGATTTGAACACAGATCTCTCAGGCCCCAGGCCTTGCTTCAGGACGCCCCCCCAGTGGGTGAACATCTTAGCCGCACTGACAGCCTGGGTGGCCAGAAAGGGTTGGGTGCTTTCAAAGTGGCAGGCATGTACGGTGTCACATACAGTGACGCCTGCCTGGGCACCCACCGGCATCCTGAAACCATAAAGGGACCTTGGGGAGGGACGGACAGGGTGTTGATAGTCAGACGTCAGGCTCCCCAAAGGGAAAAATATTTAGCAAACATTGATGCAGAGAAGTGAGCGCCAGACTCGGAACAGACGTTGAGAAGGGCCATCTGGTCCCATCTCTCCATTGTTACAGAGAGGAGCTGGAGCCCAGCGACGGGGTGTCCAACCCAAACATGCACCGGGAGGCAGGGTTTGGACCCAGCCTCTTCACTCCCAACCCCGCACTCCCCTCACCCTGGTTTCATACTTAGTATGAAACCGCCTGCTCCAGGAAGCCCTCCAGGATTACCAAGACTGCTGCCCCCAACGGCCTGGGCCTCCTCTAAAGGCCTGGACTCCACTCTCAGGCAGACCCAGGGGGGAGCCCTAGAGCCATCCCTGGCTGCCTGCGGGACCTACATCACGTGTGGCCCCTGAGCCAGAGATGCCGCTGCACAGCGTGACAACTGCGGGGCCGGGAGCCGAGCAGCCTCCTCCGCAGCCCGACCCAGGGACCAGCCATACTGTGATGCCTGTACCCCCTGAACGTGGACCAAGGCCCCAGCACGCCCCTCCAGTGCCGTCACCCACGTCAGAGCCGCCCCTCTCTGCGGCTGGGACGCCCCTGGCTCGTCACCCACCGCAGGCCACCCCTCCCTCCGCCCGCGACTCCTCTCCTCCCGCCCCATCAGCTTCCTCAACCGCCCGACGCAAGTTCGTGCGCGAGGGAGGTGAGGGTCACCCCACGCCCTCACACGCGGGCCCGACACATGGCTTCCGCTTCCGGTGCAGGTGTACAGCCCCGCCTGCCACCGACCTTTAAATAAGAGCCTGGCTCCTCCCCTTCCGCTTCCTGTCCCCACCCCTTCGCCCTGCCTCCTCGGCCACGCCCAGCACCTGCTTCCTGTCCCACCCCGGCCCCGCCCGGAAAGCCCTTGGCCAGGCTCCCGTGCTGAGGCCCCACGGCTCCCCGGCGCCACCCGTTAGCTTCCTGCGTCCCCCCCAGGCCCCCGATCTCCCCCTGCCTTCGTGCCCGGCAGCTGCGACGCCTCGAGAGGAAGCCAAAGCACCTGCCGGGGTTGGGAACGGCATGGCCGAGATCGGGCTGGATGGACAGGACCCTGTCCCCGCCACGCCACCTCCCTCCTTGGCCTTCCAGAAACGCCCACGGGACGCGGCCACAAAGCCACAGACCCACAGGACACCGGGTCTCTTGTCCGCAGACACGGGCGCCTCGGCCAGAGGTGCCCCTGCCCATTCTGCCAGGCACAGAGCGAGGGAGAGGCGGCGGCCCGGGGCGGCCCCGAGCCAGGACGCGCGGGTCTCTCAGGGCATCCTTCCTGCCCCGAGGCGCTCAGAGCAGCCCCTAAACCACGAACGGCCACGTATACCCGCCTGTCCCACGCCAGGCAGCGCGCGGGGCTTGCCCACCGCAATCCATCCTCAAGGCCTTCTTGTAAAGCAGGTGACAGTGTCCCGTGTGTCAGATAAGGAACCTGTGGCTCAGTGGACTGCGCATCGGCCTGCGAGCCAAGGGTCGCCGGTTCGATCCCCAGTCGGGGCACATGACCAGGTTGCCCGTCAGGTCCCCAGTTGGGGGTGCGAGTGAGAGGCAACCACACAGTGATGCTTCTCTCCGTCTCTCTTGTCCCCTCTCTCTAAAAATAAATAAACAAACATGTTTTTAAAAAGATGCGAAAGATGAAGTCAACTCAAAAAAAAAAAAGGGTGAAGTCACTTCCCAATGTTCAGAGCTTGTGACACAGTCTGTGATTCTACGGCCACATCCCAGCTGCCCAAAGAACTGTGTCAGTTTGAGTTTCTGTCCTCAGGCCCCAGCCTCACGCCTGACATGCTCTTAGAAGACACCCAAGAACGTTTTTAGGAATGAACAGCCGGGCTCCTTCCTTACACGCCCTGCTAGCACCCTCCAAGGACAAAGCATAATGTCAGCAAATTAAATGTCCCTCAATTAGCCACAACACTTCCATAAAACAGTAGTTTCAAAATTGTCCAGTTCATGAAAAGCTTCCAATATCATCAGAAACCACTTTAATTTCCCACCAAACACACAGACACAAACAACTTCTGATAAAACTGCTTCTCATATTCAGAACCCACATAACCCAATGCTCATCAGACAGAGGGGGGAGAGGTTTCTCTCTCAGCCTTCACAAGAGCGTGATGAAACTTCCTTTAGAGCACTCTGTGCGTGTGAAGTTTTCTTTTTTATGTGGCGTTTCACTTACGTGCTGAACTGGAGAGAAGCTTTGGGGCAGGATGAGTGATGGGAACCAGCCCCTGTGCCGCAAGGAAAACGCAGCATCATGGCAGCACACGCCCATCGGACGGACTCCAGTACAGCTCAGCGAGACGCACCAAGCAAAAGCAATAGTCCCTGCTCATACAGCCATCACTCTGTGCCCAAAATAGTTCCCCATTTTCAAATCACCTATTAATCCCTGGTTCTGTGACATGGGTATTGTTAATGGCCATTTTAGTGTCCCAGTAGGAAGGGGTGAAGCACCCTGGCCAAGGTGACCCAGCTAGCAAATAGGGGTGGCAGGCTGTTTCCAGGTGGTCGGGCTCTACTGTCCATGTTCTTATCTGCTGTGCAGGTGCCAGGACCCAAGGACAGAGCCACAAGAGTGACCCAAGCACTGCCTCATCCGAGGAAAGGCCAAGTGACCACATTTACTGGGCAACTCGGCCCCAGGCACTCTCCATACCTGGGGGGAGGTGGCTGCCACCGTCCAGACAGCCAGAAGACGCCAGGTCTTCACACACATAATCTTGGTGCTCCCGAGGCCCCGGAGAGACATGTATCATTTTCCTTATTTCATAGAGACAAATTTTCAGTTGAGAGCAGGTAAGGGACTTGCTCAAGTCCCCACCTAAATGCTCTTTCAGCTGCTACTTGCTGGCCCTTTATTGATGTGCAAGGGCCCCTTACGTCTGAGAAAAGGCCCCAGCCATCGGGTCATTTCTGCCCCACCTCTGCTGAAATGTGTCACATACTCACACCACCGAGACTAAGCAGTTATGACTGGTGACTTTCGAGCAAAGAGCAACTTCTCTTGTGGTTTCCACATCCGTTCGGCGCCAGCCCAGGGCACTCCGCGACAGGTACCCACTGAGCGCCCGCGGCATGCACACAGCCCGGGGGACGGGGACACGGAGCTCGTGTGTCCTGGCTCCTCTCAACAAAGTGACTCCAGAACCGGGAGGACAGGGGCGGGGGTGGCACGAGGCTGAGACTAGCAGGGAGAGACCAGGGGCTCGAAGAGGAACACTAATTACAGGGCTGGGGTGCTCGGACCAAGATGGACTTCCTACCGGGTTACCCACGGTCAGGTTACTAGCTGCTTGGTAGGGAAGAGAGATGGTCATGGCTGACTCTCAGGTGCAGACATTTGCTGAGTCCTTAAATATCCTGGCCCAGGACCAGTGTCCCAATGGCTCCTCCACACCCTTAGAGAGTTCTAGGCACGTCAGGGAGACAGGCCAGGAAACAGACTGTAACAAGCCCAGGTGATGACTAGGAGACCGGGGACATGGGGCCCAGCAGAGTGAGGGAAGGGACATCCGCAGGGGCCCTGGCAGTGGTGAGATGTGGCCAGGCGAGTGGCATCTAGGCCGGCGGAGCAGCTGCAGGAGCTCAAGCCCCATTCATTCATTCCCTCCCTCATTCATTCCACGACACCCCAGGGCCTGGCACGACGGGCCCTGAGCTCTGGCCAGGGAGAGAGACTCTGAACAACACGAGCCTCACAGGGGCCAAGGCTGTGACCAAAGGATGTGGGGGCCCCGGGGGGAAGGGAAGTGACCGAGGAAGTGGGCCTGAGTTGCCTCTCTGCAGAGGTGCAAAGACAGGAGGAACAGAAGGGTCCTGGCAAGTTTGAGGAAGGCAGCCCATTCCATAAGGTGGGCGCCAGGGTTACGGACTGAGCGTCTACGTCCTCCCCAAACACATAGGTTGAAACCCTAGTCCCCAGTGTATGGTATTTGGAAATGAGGCTTCAGGGAATTGATTAGATCATCCAGGTGGAACCCTGCTGATGGGATTAGTCCTTCCAAGAAGAGACAAGAGAGCTGGCTTTCTGAGTCCCCCCCACCTGCTGAGCACACGGTGAGAGGACGGCTGTCTGCAAGCCAGGAAGACAGCTCTCACCAGGAGCTGAGCTGGCAGCGCTTGGTCTTGCTCTCACTTCCAGCAGATAAGGACGCACGGACACAGGGCGTCTGCGCACTTACTTCCAGCAGACGACAGCGCATGGACACAGGTGTCTGCGCGCCCACTTCCAGGAGACAACGACGCATAGACACAGGTGTCTGCGCGCCCACTTCCAGCAGATGACGGCACACGAACTCAAGTGTCTGCGCGCCCACTTCCAGCAGACGACGGCGCATGCACTCGGGTGCCGGGCAGTCGCTTCCAGCAAACGACGGCGCATGGACTCGGGCGTCTGCGCCTCGACTTCCAGCAGACGATGGCGCACAGACACGGGCGTCTGTGAAGGGATGGTGGTCGATGTATAAGCTGGAGCAGAACCACCAGCACCGCAGGGCACCAGAGACACTGACCGAGCCTGGATTTCACACCACACGCCATGGAGCCCTGGGTGGGGGCGGGCGGGAGTCAGGGTCTGGCGCAAGAAATGCTTGATTCTGGCCTTGTTAGGTGTAGTTATCTTAAACTACACAAATAGCATACAAATTCAAATAAACGGCACACCAAATGCTAACCCTCTGGTGACCCCCCCCCCCCAAGCAGGGACCTGGGCTGCTAGGTGGAACACTCAGCTTCGCGCATGTCTTGGGGTACAGCCTCTCCTGTCATCTCCAGTGAAATGTGCCCTGAGACTTCAAGACAGTTGTTGACAAGAACCTTCCCAACTGCAAATGTGGTTTGTAAGGTTCTCAAACACAGAATCGCTCCACAGCCACCACAAAAGCCTGGCAACGCTCAGGACGCCACTGCTGTTAAGACCACCGCTGTGACCCCAAACTTTTCATTTGGAAAGTTATAGTCACCAAAGCAACCTCACTGTTCTTGCTGATTGACCTTGTAAGTAGTAAGTGCCATGAGTTTAAACTCATAAAATAGATGTGATAACACACCCTCCCCCCGTCTCGTATGTTGGGGTGGGCTGGCTCACTTTGTTTCTTAGGCAGGGAAACAGACCCCGACAGGCCAGGGTGCTGCGTGCTTCTGCGGTTACCTGTGATTGCCGTCCCTGCTCGGGGGCTCCCAGGGGGCAGGAGCCAGGCGCGCGGCACACACGGGCTCTCCACCAACGCCGCGTGAAGGCAGGGGCCTGGCAGGCACCACGGGCTGTAGCTGGGCAGGACTCGAACCCAGGCCTTGCGGCTCCTGGGTCAGAGCTAGTTTTCCTCCTCTGCCACCTTCCCTCCTTCCTGAAAATGATGATGCAGCCCCCACCCACCATCACAAGGAGAGAGAGCAAAGGACGACAGGGCTAGGACTCTTCTTTCTCCTGCAGGAAACCACTGGGAGCCGCGCAAGTCTGTCCCTCTGAGAACCACGTTGGACGGGAAAAGCTGCTCTTTACACCCCACAAGTAAGGTCCCCTGTCTCACCGACAGGTCCAGCGAGATGGTAGGGGTGTAATTCGTGTCTGCTGGAGGCAACCAGCCAGCTGTCAACTATTTCAGAAACAAACAGACTAGAACTGCAGGACAGGTGGGGACCCACCCTGCCTGCCCTGGCTCTCAGCTAGAGAGGCATCAAAATTTCCCAGAGGGCTTTAGTGAAGTGCCGGATTGCTGGACCCCAACCCCGTGTTTCCAATCCAGGAGCCCGGAGGCCTGGGGATGTGCATTTATAAAACGCTCCCAGGTGGTGCCCGTGCTGGTGGCCCAGGGCCCCACTGGAGAGCCACTGCTCTGATCTGGTCGTGACAAACCGTCCTTATCACAGCTCATCAAGGTGGGCGTGCATGGAAGGCAGGACGCAGGATGGGAGGGGTGGGGAAGGCAGAGGAGTGGGCATTCCAGGAAGTGGGGCAGCGGGAGCAAATGCGCAGGAGCCAGGAACGGTGGGTACGGAAGCCAGCGGTCCGGTTCGACCGGAACATGAAGGCGTGACTGGGAGTGACAGAGCATGGGACGCATGGAAAGGAAGCGCGAGGCCTTGGAGGTCGGGCTGGGCCCTGCGTATGATGGCATTGATTTCTGATTTCATTGCACTGTAGCCAGAGAATGGACTTCGTATTCTTTCCGTCCTTTCAAATTTATTGAGGTTGTTTTGTGGCCGCGCATATGGTCTATCCTGGAGGACGATCCACGTGCACTTGAGAAGAATCCATATTCTTGGCGAGGCTGTAGAGAAAAGGGAACCTCACGCACTGTTGAGGGGAATGCAGACTGGCGTGGCCACTGTGGGGCTTACTCAGGAAAGAAAACAATAGAGGCAGCAATTCCACTTCGGGTGTTTATCCAAAGAAAATGAAAACACTAACGCAGAGAGATATTCGCAGCCCCACATTCACTGCCGCATTATTCCCCGTAGCCAAGACATGGAAACAACCCGAGCGTCTGCCGTGGGTGACGGATAAAGAAGTGGTGAGTACATGCAATGGGACAGGGTTCAGCCGTGAGGAGAATGAGACCCTGCCGTTTGCAACAGCGTGGATGGCACTTAGGGGCATTGCGCCAAGTTAATAAGTCAGAAAGACAGAGAAAGACAAAAGACTATATGATCTCACCTATGCATGAAATAAAAAATGTTTGTAAAACAAGCTTATAGATACAGAGAAAAGATTGGTGGCTGCCAGAGGGGTGGCAAGGGGGTGGGGTGGGCAAAACGGGTGAAGGGGTCAAAGGCACAAACACCCAGTTATAAAATACATCAGTCCTGGGGATGTTACGTACAGCGTGGAGACGATAGTTAATAATACTGTGCTGCATATTTGAAAGTTGCTAAGACAGTAGATCTTAAAAATTCTCATCACAAGAAAAAAAATGTTGCCACTATATATGGTGATGGTTAACTGGACTTTTTATCTAGTGATCATTTCACAATATATACAAATATCAAATCATTATGTGTTATACCTGTAGCTAAAATAATGTTATGTTAATTATACCTCAAAATTTTTTTTAAAAAAATGCATTCTGACGTTCTTGGTGGAGTATTCTACAGATATCTATTAGGTCTAGTTGGTTTATAGTGTTGTTCAAGTTTTATATTTCCTTGTTGACCTTCTGTCTAGTTATTCTATCCATTATTAAAAGTGGAGTGGCCCTGGCAAAGTAGTTCAGTCGGTTAGAATGTCGACCCAGTACGCCAAGATTATGGGTTTGATCCCCAGTCAGTACACATACAAGAATCGACCTCTGAATGCGTAAATAAGTGAAACAACAAATCGATATTTCTTTCTTTCTCTTTTTCTCTCTCTCTCAAAAAAAAAAAATCAATTAAAAACAAGGAAGTGGGGTACTGAAGTATCCAACTACTGTTGTTGAATTATCTATTTCCCCCTTCATTTTGGTCACTTTTTACTTCCTGTATTTTGGTGCTGGGTTGTTAGATGCATATATGTTTATAATTGTTACACTTTCCTAATGGATTGACCCTTTTATCATTATAAGCTATTGTAAAACATCTCCCTTCATCTCTATTTTTATTTTAAATCTATCCTGTATGATATCAGCAGAGTCGCACCAGCTTTCTTGTGGTTACGCTTTGCATGATGTAACTTCTTCCACCCTTTTATCTTCAGTCGACTTGTATCTTTAAATCTAAAGATGTGTGTCTCCTGTAGATGGCATATGGTTAGATCATTTTTAATATATCCTGGCAAAGTCAGCCTTTTGGTTGGATTGTTTAATCCATTCACATTTCATGCTATTGTTGAGAGAGTTGAGTTCACGCCAGCCATTTTACTTGATGTTTTCCATACAGTTCATGTCTTTTTGTCCCTCTGTTCCTCCTCACTGTGTTCTTTTGAAGTAAGTAAATCAGGCACTGTGTTTGGCATATAAGTCAGAGCAAGAACTTCAAAAGCATATTTCTTTTTGATTCAGAGAGCAAAATTACCTCTGACAATTTTCAGTTCCTAAATGGCTCATGTTCGAATCAATCATAATTTTTTTCTCTCTGGCCCCAGTAAATGGAAGCAAATCGATTACTCATCCAATAGTCAGAGAACACCATCCACAAAAATGTCCATTAGCAGCTTCCTGTGCGGGAAGATTACAGGCTACAGGTTGACCTCCCCACAAGCAGGGGGTATGGGGCCATCTGCCATGTTTTGGGGTCACCTTCATGACATGCAGTGAGTGACTGGACGTGTGGTGACCAAGTGGGAAGGGATGGTTGGGATGCATAGCCAAGTCCGCAGCGTGGGTGCTTTCCAGCGCGTGGCCTCCCTCTCACAGACACCTGGCACAGATGCTGAGGAAGCTCTGGTGAGCAGAGATCCTTTCTGCACCTGCTGCAGCGGACAGATGAGACGCCACCCTAAACTCATCAGCCCCGATCTCTGCCTGAGAGTGATTTCACACACTCCCAAACCTCACTCATTAACCTGCCATTCATCAACACGCGTGAAGGGAAGCTACAGCCCAGAAGCTTGTGAACTGTGAAATCCTAAACCGTAATCTATGTTGTGAACCCCTGAGGCTGGGGCACCCAGCATGCCGCCCCCTGGCGCCAACTTCTGGCTTGAGCACGCCCGATGTCTGATACCGCATCCAGGACCAGGACTCGTCTGTGCATTCGGTCCAGAGCATCCCGCACTCGTTTGGCCACCCCCATAGGAAGTCCAGGGGATCCAGAACGCCAGGTCCTGATAACCTGGGCTCATCCGGGTGACCGGCACACTTCCAGGGAAAGAGAGACACGTCAGCAAAGTGTCCCTTTGCCTGGTGGTGTAAACAGATTAGGCACAACTTGAGTCATCCAGGCCCTTGTTCAAAATAAGATTCCTGGTTGGCAGAAAGAACCTTGTCCAGCCCTGAACCAGGAAGGCTCCGGGACGTGCTACAGAAGCCCACGTACCATCCAGCTTGATAAGCCCACTCACCCAGCTGCTCTGGCCCAAGGACCCAGCCCTGCGGTCTTCCAAAGCCTATTCTGAGGGTCAGCCTGGGAGAAAGGGGGAAATCGGGCCCATTTAACAAAGAAATATGACTTTCTGTGAACAGGGCCGGGGGTCGTACAAGCATAACACCAGGTGCTTGCAAGCAGGTGTGGGTGTGGAAATAGGAGGACCATGTCAGCGGATCCCTGCAGAAACGGCAAGGGCCCTCCTGAGCATCTCTCCACACGGAGCACAGGCACCCTGGGACCCGGACAGGACATCAGGGCGCGGGGTGTAGTGGCTGGTCTCCCCCGTGGCTCCCGGCTGGATCCGGGACTCAAGCCAGACTCCCTCCCGGGCCTAACAGAAAGCAGTGGAGATGGGGTCCAGAGAAGAGGACAGGCACAAAACCACAGGATGGCCTTCCCACGCTGAGAATTAGCTGCCCTCGTCCAATCAGAAGTGGCAGAATCGGCTGCACCAGTCCAATCAGAGATGGAGGGGAGGGTGAGCCCCGCCCACTGTGGGAAGATACTCAGAGAGGTCGTCTGCATTCAGGGACCCTGAAGGCACATGCGATTGCAAGTCCTTCAGAGAATAGCACAAACCCGGCGCAGTCGCTGTGTGCAGGGGCATTTATAAGGCTGGAACTGTTGAGTGGAGGTGACTTAAGAGAGTGGCCCGACACCCTTGAGCCATACCGAAGCCATCACCTCGACGACCAGCTAGAAAAGGCCTACTATGCGCCAGCACAGACTAGGGCCGTCCCTGTCCTCACGAGGCCTGTGCTGATGGCTCCTAACTAGGGACTGGAGATGAATAAACAGCAACCTCACTTCCGTGAAAGCCGGGGGCGCACTCACGCCCTACCCGGCACCTTCCACGTCCCCAAACAGGAAAAGACTACCGTCCACCTTCCGGGAACAGGAAGATGTTCTGCTCCACCACTCCAGCCGGAGGCAGGAGGATCTTCTCCCTGCCCGGCAACCACTCAGCCCATGAAAAGCCACCTCACTGCCAGGTTCCTCCAGTGAACTCTTTGTTTACAACGGTCCCCTTTCCTCTATAAAAGAACACGCCTGCCATTCTTCTCAGCGCTGGGGCGCGGCTTGCCATTACACTGTATGTTCAGAATTGCAATTCGTTGTTCCTACAGAACTCATTGTGCTGGGGAAATAGCTATTCGTTTGAAGTCAACGAGACTCAGTTCTCGTCGGCAGTATGGTTCTCCATCACGCCTCCTTACCTGAATCTCGGTGGCTGGGCGGGCGTTTTATCAAACTTGCGTAGATTGTGGGTCTCCCGTCCCCGCGCCAGCCCCCCCCCCCCCCCCGATGAAAGCTGCCGTGGGCAGGAACTCGCCATGCCTGGTCTCCGTGGGGCCCTCGTTCCCTCCGGGGGCGCACAGGAAGCCCGCAAATGTGCACGGGCCCTGTGGGCGTCAGACTGAGCTTCTTGTTTAGAGAGGAGGAAATTGAAGCACAAAAAAAGAAAAAATAGTAACTCATTTGCCTAGAGTCACATGCTTCACAGAAGGCGGCCCCGACCTGAGCCTGGTCCCCGCCCTCGGGGAGCTTACAGTCCGCAGCAGCGCTCCCCAAAGGAACGCAATGGGAGCCCCACGGCGATGTTACGTATTCTAGGAGCCACATAAAAAAATGAAAAGAAACAGGTGAAACTAATTTTAAGAAAACATTTGACTTAGCCTAATAAATCGAATGGTATCGTTTCTACTTGTAATCAATGCTAAAATTATTACTGAGCGCTTTTACTCTCTTCTCAAAGTCTCTGAGATCCGGTGTGTACTTTTTACTCACCAGCTCAGGCCAACCCAGACAAGCCCCATGTCAGCGCTCAACAGCCCCACGTGGCTGCTGTTTCTGAAACTCGGCTCCAGGAGGTCCCTTTGCTGCTTCAAGACAAACAAGTGTGTGACGTACAGAACTCAGTCTGAACCATTTCTAAAACGACCGGCGGCAGTAGCACCACCAGGTGGCAAACACCTACTGCCCCCCAACACGGGTCTGGACAGTCTGCATAGGTTATGTCTGACCTTCCTGGCAGCCCCCAGACACAGGGCATTCTGAACAGAAGGAGCTCAGGAAGATTAAGTGATGTGCTCTAAGTCACAGAGCTACTAGCATGGCGGAGTCAGGGAATTGCTTTTCCTAGCTTATGAGGACGGGGCACTGATCGTAAACAAGGAAAAAAAAACAACCCATTTCAGATCGTGATGATTTCAGAAGAAAACACTGCCCAAAAGGAGAACGGCAGTGGAGGGGGAGGCGGGAATCTACCCAGGATAGGCAGGGAAGACCTCTCCAAGGAGCGAAATTTAGGCTGAGTCGTGAAGGATGAGAAGCAGCCAGTTTTGGCCAGGCCAGGGCAAGAGCATGCCAGACAGCAAGCAGCAAACACAAATGCCCCAAGCAGGGGAGCCCATCCTGTTCCAGGAACCAAGAGCAAGGCAGCCAGGCTCCCAGCACTGGGCCAGCTGCCTCTCTAGGCCACGCAGTTGGCCCCTATGCCATCCCTCCTGCCTCCAGGCGCGCCCACGCTCTTGGTTGCAAAATGAGAAGCCAAGAAACCGTTCTCCAGATGTCAAGAACAAGTAAGGCTGGAAGCTCCAGTGCAGGGCCTGGCATGGAGCGTACTTCCACGCCTATCGGACAAATGGCTGAACTGATGAAGGAGTTGGGGGGCCACCAGAAGAACAAAACCCGGGCATCCAAGGTCCCAGGAAGAAGGTGTTAACACCTGGAAGTCTTGCTTCAAACACTACTCACACCAGCCAAACGGCAGAAACAAACCAAACAGCCACCAAAAGACCATAACATGTAGTACGTCCATACACTAGGATAGTATCCGGCCACCAAAAGGACTAAAGTACTAACACGCTACAACATGGATGAACCATGAGGACATTACGCTGAGTGCAAGAAGCCAGTTGCATATAACTGCCTTTATATGAAATGTCCTGAATGGAGAAATCCAGAAAGAGAACGCAGATCGCAATGGCCAGGGCTGAGGGGGAAGGGCTAGGGGTGCAGAGGGACTGCTGAAAGGGTGCGAGGCTTCCTCTGAGGGTGGTAAAAAGAACCAGACGGAAGCGACGGCTGCACGAGGACGGAGGTACTAAACGCCACCAAATGGTACACTTCCCAGTGGTTAGCTTACATTGTGTGAATTTCACCTCCATTTTTTTTTAAAGGAAGTGGAAGAAAAAAAGAATCATTTCAACAGAAGAGGAGGTCATAATTCTGTTAAATAAACCCCACATCCCAGCAAGCCAATAGGAGACCTGCCTCCAGAAGCAGCAGGGTACCTGGGAGAAGAGGACAGACAGAAGTCCCAAGTTTCAAAGAGGCAGAAAGCTACTTTACCAGGCCTCTTGGCGCCTCCACTCCCGATGCCCGTCCTCCCCGCGGTCTGCCCGTCCTCCAGAGGAAGCAGGACACCCTGTGTGGTGTGCCCCACCCCCAACCCAGGGGCCAGTCTGGGACTCCTGAATCCAAACGCAGCCAAGGTGGAGGCGCGGGGCCAGCGGGCTAAGCCAGCACGTCCCCTGACCAGGCACACACAAGGCCATTACTGCCACAATGGGCAGCCCTTGGCAGTCCTGGGAAGGCCGCACACAGAACCTTCTTTCATTCCTGAACGTGGCCCGTCAGCCAAGTCCAGGCCACGGGGTAGAGGACAGCAGGACGCCTGCGTCCACACAGCATGCGGGTTCCCCCAGGTCCAGTCGGGGTTATAGGAAGCTTCCAGGCCCCGGAAAGCATAAGGGGCACCAGTGGCCACAGGGAGAGAACAGATGAACCTAACACCCGATTAAAGTATGGCTGCTGGAGGGAACGGCAAGGTAGCCCCTGTCCCCTGCACGAGGCTGGGCCTTCATCGCTGTCTTTTATTTCAACCTCACGCCACATGATCTGCAGGCGGGGGACTGGGGTTAACCCCATTTTACAAAGAGGACCCTGGATTGTGGAGGGTTCAGAGGGGTATTAACGCCTCAGCCATGATCAGAGTTGGTAAGTGGCAGAGCCAACATTCGCACCCAAGGCTGCCATCAAAGCCTCCTGTGCTGCATTATCCATCGTCCACCAGCAGCACGGGGTCATGGGCACCAACGGGAGCTGCCTATCCGGGTGACAAAGTGACAGAAAAGCTCCAGAAACGGAGGTGGTGATGGTTGTGCAACATGCAAACATACTCAACGCCACTGGACTGGCACTTAAGTGTGGATAATATGTTAACCATAATTAAATATTAAATATATTTAACACAATAATATTTTAAGAAATGGTCATGGTCCAGGCCATTAAGAAACTGTCAACAAATTTTTAGAATAGGTATCACACGGCCCTGGCTGGTGTGGCTCAGTGGATTGAGTGCCAGCCTGCAAACCAAAAGGTTGCCGGTTCAATTCCCAGTCAGGGCACAGGCCTGGGTTGCGGGTCAGGTCCCCAGGGAAGGGCATGCGAGAGGAAACCAATCAATGTATCTCTCATACATTGCTGTTTCTCTCCCTCTCGTTCCCTCTCTCTAAAAGTAAATAAATAAAAGTTTTGAAAAATATATTTTAAAAAAAGAGTAGATATTATATAGACCACATTCTCTGAATATGGTAAGATTTAATTAGAAGCTAATAAGAAATATAAATCCCTCCTCCCCAGAAAATAATAATAATAATGTGGGCTGCTTGGGTTCAAATCCCTGCTCCCCACTTTCCAGCTCTGTGGCCCCGGACAGGCTTGAGAGCTTCTCTGTGTCCGTCTATAAAATGGGAAGCACAGCCGTCTCCTCTGGCTTGTGTCCGGGATGGAATGGACTCATCAGGGACAGACAGGTGAGGGGGCGGCGACTTCACACTGCCAATGTTTCCGCCTGTACAGGTGCCCGCCACGAGCGCCCCACGCTGCCAATACAACGCGAAAGCAGCCACGGGCAATCGGTGCACAAATGGGCGTGGCTACGTGGCAATGAAACTTCATTTACCAACAGGCGGCGGGCTGATGGGTCAGACCTTGCCAACCCCCGACACTTGGTAAGTGCTTGGCAGATGTTAACTGCTATAATTAAGAAAAACGGCACGTATCTCACTTCAAGACCAATGAAAGGTACAAGGCTTCTGGTTACGGGCCCGAAAATAAACACTAACACCAAAGGCAAGCACCGAGTCCCTGTCCCTGCGGGAGAGCGGGCCCCGCCCTCACCCTGAGCACCCCAGGGCCCTCTGCTGCTTTTTCAGGGTGATGCTAGTGATCTCTTTGCCTATGCACCCCCGGCAAGTACTTCTGCCCTTCGCACCTCCTCCAGGAGGGGCTCCTATGCCCTGCCCCTCACAGAGTGAGCCCCCCCAAAACCCACCTCTGGCCCATACATAGTCCCTGGGCTAGACACCTGGCCTTGGAAAGGCAAGAGCAAAGAAAACGTTGAGCGCATTCAGGGCTCCAGGGGCAATGCCGGGGTCCCGCTGCTGGCCGGCCCCGAGCTCCTTTTCTGAGCGTGGGGTCCCAGCCACACCAGCGGCTGCCAGCACTGGCTCAGAGGCACCAGCCTTCTCTCGCGAGCACTGACGGGCCCCTCTCACTGACTCCTCACACGCGCCCACGGAAGGTCAGCTTCCATTGCTTCGTGGAGCAGCACCTCAGCCCTGGAGCAAGGCTCGGTGACTGGTGAGTCCCAGGCCCCCCTCCACGGCCACACACAGCCCTGGCTTGTCAGGTGCCCCCATAAGCCTTACCCCAGAGTGGTGCTGTGCAGCGTAAACGAGACAACTCACAGCAAAAGTGGGAGTTTAAGCAACGACAGCTATTTTCCTCATGTGAACGTGACCGAGAAAAGAACTGGGCACAGAGAAGTGCAGTGACTTGCTCCAGGTCACACAGCCAGTAGCGTCTGAGCTGGTCCTCAGTGCAGCTCCTCCGACCCAGCCCTGTTTGTTCCTTCATGGCTCCGTGGCCGCTGCTTATGAGGATGAGTCCCATTAAGTTTTCCTAGGAACTGGGTGGAATTGACTGGCACCACCTTACCCCAAACACTGGGCAGGGAAGAAGTCCAGATGAAGGAGGCACCAAAGGATCAGCTCCGGGATCAGGGAGCAGCCTTCCCTAAGTGGATTCTGAGTTCAGGCTTCTGCCAGGCAGCTCAGCACCTTCTCACACAAGTCTGCACAGCCCACGCGAGCCCACGGGCCCCCCCACCCACACCCTTCCTCTTCATCCCCACTGCTTGAAGACTTCAGTCGTTGTTAGCTAGGAAAAGAGAAAGAGGGCCTCTAACTGGGGCGTTTGCTCTGAAAAAGCTAAAGGAGTCATTTTAAGTCACTTGCCACACGCTCCCTCATCATCATCACCACTTACTACTAAATGCCTCCTGTGGCCAGAGATCACACCTCTGATCCCCACACCAACCCAGCCAAAGACAAACCACCATCCTCACTTATACAGGAAAAGGAGGCTCAGAGAGGTTAACCCTCTTGCCCAAGATCACACAGCCATGAGGAACAGGACACAGCTGAGTCCAGCTTCTGAAGCCCTACAGGTTGACCCAACCACCACAGGGGGAGGGGGACTGAGACCCAGGATACACTGCAGTCACCCCCAACCTTCCCCAGGGAGGCACCCCATTTCAGGTTGAAGGTCCAGGAGGGAGGTGCCTACCCAGTCACAGCTGAGGGAGGGACAGGGCCTGAATGGGAACCCTGGCAGTCTGGCTCCAGAGCTGACAGAGGTAGGTTCCCGGCCTGGGGAGTTACACAAACAGCCACAGCACACGGTGCTGATCACTGCTGGCTCACATCTTCCTGAGAAGTCAGTTCTTCTGCCGTCCCTCCCCTGGTCCAGAGTTGGGAATGGGGGCCTCCAGCGCACCTCATCCTCCTGAAGACTTTTCAGCAGATGTAGGGCAGCCCCTCAGGCTCTCTCCCCCTCTGTACCTGTCTCTATGGCGCTGGCAGAATGGGTGCCCATGTGGTGCCTCCCGGGAGGATGGAGCCCCCAGCAAAGCCAGCCACCCTCAGATCTCACTGTGCCCCCAGCCTCCAGGGGGCAAGGTCTGCTTATGGACAAAGGACACAAATATTATCCTCTGCATGGGAATCAAGTCCTGAGAAATCAGATCAGAGAGCCACACAACCTGTGTGGCAGAGCCCGGGAACACCACAAAGAAGTAACAGGAGAGCCTGGCTGTATCGTAGGAATAGGGGTTCTGAAGACAGGCAAGGGAAGGGAACGTTTCCAGATAAAACAAATAGGATGTGGGGAGAACCTAAGTGTAAAGAGGTGTCTAGGGAACGCAGAGGCGGCAAGGTGGCTGAGACAGCGCAGGGGGAAGGGGAGAAGTGGGCCAGGACGTGAGGAACCTGTGAGGTCGTGGGGGCGGGGGGTCCATGGATGGCTGCGAAGGAGACATTGGCAACGATCTCATCCGCTGGGCCCACATGAGGGGCTTCTGGATGTGAGCGGGCACAAGGTGAGAGCGGCTCCCGGCTTGGAGCAGAGATGTCAGCATCACAGACCCCAAGTCCCAGCAGCAACAAGAACTTGCCGATCGTCCATAAGCCCCCACTGAGTTGTAGCAGGCAGAGAGTTTCCTCAGAGCAGCGCGTCTCCACGGACCAGACAACGCCCACCCGGGCAAGCCCCCTAATGGGGCCCCCTACCCACCCACGCCACCCCAAATCTGCCCCACCTCCTCATCCATCCCGGCTCACAGAAACACCACACGCCCACCCAAGGTTCCCGAGGAGAGGCCCGCTCCTCCCACAGCCTCGCCACACACCAGTGGGTCACAATGAGGTAGGGGTGAGGGCCCCCCCTTAGGCCCTGTATTTACTGGGGGTGGAGGGAGCCCTGTGTGAGGGGCTAAGGTTGTCCCTGCCCTCCCAGACTTCCTAATCTGGTCAGGGACACAGAAGCCATCAGAGGGGACAGTAGTGTGTCCAGCTCTGCCACACAGGGGCGCGCAGAGGGGCAAGGGGCTCTCCCTGACCTTGGTCCGGGAGGAGTTGGCCAGCTGAAGGAAGGCCGTTCCCAGAGAGGGAATAGCAGGAGCAAAGGCCCAAGGACAGAGCGCCTGGGAGTGTGCACGGAAGGGCTGGGGTTGGCGGAGAAGGCCCGGTGGTTCGATACAGTATCTCTAGCGCTTAAGGAGCCGGACAGCGGCTGGCGGAGAGCCTAGGCCGGCCAAGCAAGCAGGCAGGAGGAGGGCAGGGCACGTGGGGGGGGGGGGGGGGGGGAGGTGCTTCTATGGCGAAAGACTAAGCCTGCCAATCGGCCTCTATCAGAGATGAGCAGGCCGGGTCCTCAGGAGCCCAGAGCAAAGGGAGTGCCCGAAAGATGGAGATTTGGAGACAGGGAGCTGGAGTCGAGGGTGTGGCGCACTAACGCAGGCCTCAGAGGCCGGTCGCGTGAACGCAGGGTGTCCAGCAAGGTGCCCAGCTCCACTGAAGCCAATTCCCGTGCGCCATCTCCGGAGGCCTCGTGCGCCCAGGGCGCGCCGGCCGGGCAGGAGGGTGGGTGCCAGCCTTTCTTCCCATCTCTCCAGCCTCCTCCGCTGCGCCCACATGGGCGGAGCAGCGCAGGGGTCTGCGTGGCAGGGGCTGCGGCAGCGTGTGCTGTGCGTGGGGTGGGGGTGCAGGCAGGGCGGCCTCACCCTCCCGGCCCCCAGCTGCCGCGGCGCGGCCCCAGGCTCCATCCTCCGTGACTCCTTGGCGGGGAACCGGGGACCCTGACCTACTCGGCCGTAGGACACTGAGGGTACCGGCCGGCCACGCCCCCCTAGCCACTCCCTGCAGGCACTTGGTGGATCCCCTCCCCCCCTTAGTTCGGGGGAGGAACGGGAGAGGTATGGAAATGGGAGTGGCGAGAGAAAGAGGGGGGCTGGGGCAGGACAGGGAGGGGGCGTAGGTAGAGAGGCTACGCAGAAGCCTCCGGCCGCAAGATGCTGCAGAGAGATTTGGAGAGGAGTGGGGGATGGGAACGAAACAGTGGGGGCCCACCGGAGTGAGAGGCGAGAGTGGCAGGGGGCTCAGAGGAAGGTGGGCCGTGGGGCGGGGCGGCACCGGCCACTGCGTCCTTTGCCACCGGACCCGCCCATCGGCCTGGAGGTCCGCGGGTCCCCTGTGGACAGCGCGCGCCTCCCTTCCCCGGGCGTACCTGTACCTACCTGCTCGGCGCTCAGGCCCGAGCCGGGCAGCAGCAGCGGGCGTAGCGAGCGCAGCCCCGCGCCGCATCCTCCGGCCGCCACCTCCCGCCCGAGCTTACGCTGCCGCCGCCCCGGGAAAAGAAAAAGGATGCGTGCAAAAAAAAAAAAAAAAAAAAAAAAAAGACCGTAAGAAGCGAATGATGAAGACAGGCTGATGCGCGCGCGGCTCGGCGGGGGTCCAGCGGCAGCGGCGGCGGTGACAGTGCTCCCAGCAGCCGGCCGGCGTGTGCCGCACACTCCCGGCCGCAGCTCCCGCGGCCACCAGGCGCCTGGCTCCCAGCGCAGCCCCGCCCCTCCCCCCGAGGCGCCCCAACGATTGGCCCGCCCTCCTGTCAGTCAGAAGGGAGGGCGTGGTGCTCGCCCCGCCCCCGCCCAGGGCCGAAACCGGGAGCAGTTCTGCGGCTAGACAGGAGAAGGTCTGAGCGTGCGCATTGGGCCCAGCGCCCCGCGTCCGGGCAGGGCTGGGGTCCCTCGGATTAGTGACCCACGCCCTCCGGGTCTGGGTGCAGGGTGGGTAGAAGGTGTCGCTGGGAGGGGCTTTCGGGTGCCAGTTAGAGCTAACGGCTCCGGGAAGTTTGTCCCTATCCTCAGAAGGTGCACATCCAATTTTGTTTTGTTTTGTTTTTTGGGTGGTGGGGGTGATACGTAAAACATGAGACTCAGGTCATCCTGGGCAGTTGGTGCCGGGGAAGACACGACTACAGGTACGATGTTTCCCCCTTTGTACAGAAATCTGAGGATCACAGATTAAAGGAAAATGTTGAAGGTGCCACAGCTAACAAGTGATGGAGAGGGAAAGTCTTACTCCTGAGCCCGTGACCGTCACCACTGGGCAAAGCCATACCACCAAACCATAGTGGAATGAACGGTGTGATGTCCACCTGAAGCTTAGAGGAAGAGTAGCTTTAGCTAGGCAAAGGTTCATTCGTTCAGTTGCGTTCCACAATATTCATTGAGCACCTGCTAGGACCCAGGTAGCCATGAAGATTTTAGGGATCCCACAGGGAACAACAGAGAGAAGCCGCTGCCCTCCTGGGACTTACACTCCAGCGAAGAGAAGGGAGGGAAGAGCATCCACATAAAGCCTTCTCATAGGCATGGGTAAACACCCTGACCGAGGAAAATGTAGCATATCTGAGATTCTTAAAAAGAGCAGAGACGGGAAGGGGAGAGTGGCCAAAGACGAGGGTGGGGAGGTGGGCAGGCTCGTGCATCTCGTAGACTATGGGAAAGTTGTTTAGCCTGAGACTGTTTCACCAAGTAAGGTGGTCCTCAGGACCGCTGTCGGACTTACATATTTAAAATGTACTGGTCAGGATAAGCTATGAGAAGCCACAGTAACAAACAAACTCAAATCTCACTGTCTTTTTTGAACATGCAACACATCCCATCGGCTCAGCAGAAGGCTCTGCTTATTCTGGTCTGTCTCAACTCTCTCTGTGGTCGTTTGGTAGTAGAAAGGAAAGGTGGCAAATTGTACTGGCTTTTAAAGCTTCCTGTTGAAAGTAACACATCACTCCCCTAGGGATTCATTGGCCAAAGCGGGTCACATGGACACCCCTGGCTTCACAGACATTTCTTTTTTTAAATTAAGGATGGCACATTGTTGCCTGAAACAAAATTACAGTTCTGTTAGTGAGGAAGAGGTGAGGATGGATACTGAGCAGGCAACTAGCAGTGGTGGATAAGGTTTCATAGGACCTGAAGCTTCTACACTTTGGAAGCCCTCTTTAAGAAAAATAATTTAAGGAAAATTTTACAAATACAAAATTAGGTATAAAAGTAAATATTTATAATAGTAAACACAAATGTTTAATGTTTCAAGTTGACAGATATCACTAACTTTACAAAATCCAGAAAAATAATAATAATTTTTAAAATTATCTGCCTGACATCCACCTTTATATCTTTCTCTCCTTTTGTTGTTGTTGCTTTTTTATCCTTTTGGATGGTCTCTTCATAGGACAATGATTTTGCAATATTTTTTCCTGTGGAGAAAATAGAAAGTTCGGGGTACCGCTCCAAATGGGATTTTTTCCATGTTGGTTAGAACACTTCCTTTCAGCCTCATAATTCACTATTGGTAGTCAGGTTCATTTGTTGTCAAATTTGGGGAGCCCTCTCTCATTTTTTCATAAATGAACCCTAAGACTTAGAAGAATTACTTTTTTCAGTTCCCTTATTGTACTCGTACTAATTTTCACAATGGAAGGCAACTTCACACCTGGGGATGACTCACCAGTGCTTCCTACCCCCTGGTACCCCTCGCAGGCACGTGGGGAAGCACCTGAAAAAGGCAGATGCCTGGGCTCCTCTGCACCCCACTGAAGTGGGGCCTCTGCGTAGCAGGGCCCTGGAATTGGGATTTTATGCCCCAATGACTCTGACATGAGCCGAAAGGTCCTGGTTTGGGTGATTCCTGGCTTGCCTTGTGACTCTGAAGGTCCGCAAGCCCAGATCTCCCTGTTGGGAGGATACCTTCTAAGCCTTGTGTCCCCTCCTCCACCCATATACTCCGGTGCCAGGCACCCTAACACAAGTGCTTACCTGGTGACCCTGGGTTGGCATACCGTGAGGGAGGACAATCCTGGAAGCCATTATACCTGCCCAGAGAGTAATAGCTTGACCTTCACAGATTGGCTGAGAACCACATAAACACATCCCATTAAACTCAGATGAAGACACCGTTGGCTCAACTTCCTTTCAGCTACTTCCCCATAATGCCCTTGGCCCCCTCGACACCTCCGGGCATGAGAAGTGTGGTAATGGGAAGTCAGAGGGAAAGAGGCAGTGAGTGTTATGGGCTAATTATGTCCCCTCAAAATTCATATGTCGAAGTCCTAACCCCCAGAACCTCAGAATGTGACTGTATTTGGAAATTGAGTCTTTAAGTAAGTGATTAAAGTAAATGAGGTCACTGGGGTGGGTCCTGATCCAATCTGAGTGGCGTCCCTATAAAAAAAAGTGATTAGGACACAGAGGGACAACCATGTGAGGACACAGGGAAAGACGGTCATCTACACACCAAGGAGAAAGGCCTCGGAAGGAACCAACCCTCCCCACACTCTAATCCTGGACTTCCAGCCTCCAGAAGTGGAAAAAATGAGTTTCTGTGCCACCCAGTCTGCGGTGCTGTTATGGCAGCGCAAGCAAACTGATACAACTTAATACAGTTAGACGTGGCTAGGCCTCTACTGTGTGCCGGTGCTCTGCCGAGGCACCAGGGCCATGGCGTGGGAACAGCTAGTGTCTGTCCTCAAGCGTTCATGAGCAGTGGGAGAGACAGAAGAGTGTGTGGATCATTGTGATGGGGTAGCCCAGGGCAATCCGAGTGCAGGGGAAGGAGCTCCTAGAGCTGCCTAAATGAGTCAGGGGGGCTTCCTGGAGGAGGAAACACTTGAGCTGAGCTTGAACAAGGAGAGGGTAAACAGAGGGAACCTCATGGAAGTGCGAAGACCACGAGAGGGGTTTCCAGCCTGCTGCCCCCTAGAGGACATACACAGTTATGAGGGGACTTCTGGTGATGGAGGAATTTGGAAGAGGGCAGGGCACCAGGGCCGTGGATGGTGGACTCTGGCAGGTGCGTGGAGGCTGGAGGGGAAGTGGAGGAAAGCTGCTGAATGGTGGAGATGAGGCAAGTTGAGAGCCAGATTCGGGGCAGTCTGAGCATGATCCCAGAAGGACAGGTCAGGACCCTCTAAGTGGCAACCCCCCACACCCTTGACTGGGTGGTTGAAAATGATCCAACTGATCAGATTTGCTTTCTGGGTGGTGAGCTGTCCTGAGCCAGGGGGTTGGGGGGTGGGGTTGAGGAGTAATAATAACAAGAGCAAACATGGGTCAGGCTTGCCCTGAGCAGGCCCCAAGGTCAGCACCCTGTGAGTGTCAGCTATTTAGTCTGCACAACAGCCCTCGGTACAGCGAGGCTGGGTCACTGGCCCAAGAGCACACAGCCAGGAGAACCAGAGTTCAAACCCAGCAGCCCGGCTCTGGAGTAAGTGAGTCATTACATCATTAATCACAGCATTTATTGAGCACTTACTGGGTGCCAGGTGCTATGCCGAGCCTCACATATATTAACTCATTTCAACCCCCTCCATATCCTTAGAAACTGAGGAATGGAAAGGTTCGATAATTTTCCTAAGGTCACCAGTGGGTAAGTGGGAGAGCCCTCATTGAAACCAGCAGCCCAGCTCCCACAGTGGCAGGGGACAACTCTGCCCTGCTGCAAAGACGCAAAGGGAAAGCCCCAGGTGTCCCCCTGAGGCAGAGGGGCACAGGAAACCAGTGCTGGGCAAGGAATGGGGAGTACCAGGCTCTGTCATTGGCTCAGCCACAAGTTAGCTTTGTCCTCGTGCCAAGTCTCTGTCACCTCCCCATCAAGTAGAAATGATGCCACACTCACCCCTGCCAGACAGCCTGGAATGTGAATCCTGTCCCACCATTTGCCCCCTATGTCACTTGGAGCCTCAGTTCCCTCATCTGAGTAATGGGAAGAACAGCACCTACCCCACAGGCCGGTAAGGATATTGAAATAAAACGAGGTCTGTCCAGAAGGCACCCAGCCATGCCATATGAAAAATAGAGGCATTTATTGAAGAAGATACAAAATACAAGAAACACTACACAGGACAATGACCTCTCAGTCCCCTTCAAAGTAGGCACCTTGGGACCTCACCCAGCTCTCCCAGTCGCCATCAGCTGCCCTGTCGTATTTTCCTGAGTCTCATCAATGGTCTGAAATCTCTTCCCTTTCAAAGGTGATTTTAGTTTGGGGAAAAGCCAGAAGTCACAGGGCGCCAAGTCTGGGCTGTAGCGAGGCTGAATCGCCTAGGTAATTTGACATTTTGCCAAAAAACTCTGCAGGAGACGTGATGCATGAACAGGTGCGTTATCATGATGAAGCTGTGCATCATCAGGTGCCCAGAGCTGCAGCCTCTGAGTCATCTGAATAGTTTCCATGGAGGAATGTTCAAGCTTCATGAAAACTTGATGCAGATTTGTTGCTCTGCTCGCTCAGTCATTTTGAATGCGACAGCCACACAGTACCCACGCTCACTCAGCAGCATCTACTGCCCCCACTGACCAGTACAGTGAAGTCATCATTGTTCACGCATGTGCATTCCAGTCCTCTCTCCTTGGCCGCCAGGTTACATCGATGTCACACAAACAGTTCTGGTTATATTAACAATGGCCGGACTTTTCCAGACAGACCTCGTAGATGATGATCGTGGTGCACCTCAGACAGAGTGTGCTCAGGCAGTGAACGCCCCTGCTATTCACAGCAGAAAAGCTTACCTCTTTCCATCGGGCAGGGGAGGCTTTGTGATGCTTATTTTCCAGATGAGACAACAGAGACTCAAGACTGGGGAGTCCCAGTGACTCTGATGGAAAGGATCTGAAAACTCCAGCCGGGTCTCTGTGACCCCAAGTCCACGCCTTTCATCAACTCTCTTCCAAATCCAGGAGGACGAAGATGAGAAGTGGACTAAGTGAGAAGGAGCTGCCTGAGCCCATTTGCTTAACTTTATTACAATGGCAAATCGTAGAAACAGAGGCCTGATTGGTTAGTGGTTGCCAGGAGGTGGGGAGGGCGCTGCAGGAGGTGGCCGTGGCTATAAAGGGTTAGCAGGAGGGATCCTTGCATGGAACTGTCCTGTGTCTTGACCGCGGTGGTGGGCACAAGAATCTACAAGTGATACAATCACACGGAGCTAAACACACACACAAGTTCCCATGAAGGCAGGGAAATCTGAGTAAGATGAATGGACTGTATCGATGCTGATCACCGGCCTTGGCCTAACATGCCACAGTCTTGTGAGCTGTCACCACTGTGGAGACTGGGTGAAGGTGTAGTGGCTTGGTCTCTCTGTATTGCTTCTTAGAACTGCATGGGACCACAGGTTGTGTCAAAATGCAAGGTTTCCAAATGGACACTGGGGGACGTTAAGGCAGCGGACCGAGGCCCTTGCACTGGGCACAGGGGCCTCTGGGCTTCTTCTCCGGACGCAGGTGGAGCCACCAGGAGGGGTGCGAGGCAGGCAGAGCACCCACGTTCTCCATCACCATCAGTACAGGGCATGTCTGGCCTTCTCAGTGTGAAGGTCCCTGGGCCAGAACATGCTTTTCTCTTCTCCTCCCTACCTTTCAAATGAAAACGGCTTTCTGAGGGCTATTTCTGGTCCTATGAATGGTACATGCTCGTTGTAAACAATTCAAACAATACAGGAAGCCAAAAAAAAACAAAAAACAAAAAAGGTCACCTTGGACCTCGCTGGGCCTGCTAACCTCCATGGGCCATCAGGAACTGCTGGTTTGAAGGTTTAAACTAACAGGTGACATGTCGCCCTTCCGCCTCAATGTACAGACTTTACATCAACAGCCAGTGCTACCGCGTGCAGCGAAGGCTGTCCCTCTGCTGGGCGTGAAATGCCAAGTCCTTGTGATTTTGCATTGCTCTGCCTGCTGGAGAATTGGAGGAATTCAAATATATATATATATATATATATATATATATATATATATATATATATATATATGTATGTATGTATGTATATGAAAATATATGCCTTCAGCCCTGGCTGGTGGGGCTCAGTGGACTGAGTGCCAGCCTGAGAACCCAAAAGTCGCTGGTTCAGTTCCCGGTCAGGGCACACGCCTGGGCTGTGGGCCAGGTTCCCAGTTAGGGGCGTGGGAGAGGCGGCCGGTCCATGTGTCTCCCGCACATACATGTTTCTCTCCCTCTCCTTCTCCCTTCGTTCCCTTCTCTCTCAAACTAAATTAATAAAATCTTTAAAAGAATAATATACATGCCTTCAGATTTAGTTCTTTGAGAATTGCCTAGGCAGGCCCTTGGCCCGTTCTGTCAGGCTTTCTGTCCCTTTTTAAGCGCTTCCAGCACAGCGGTCACCCTTCTGCCCGTTCCCAGACCTGGCACTCAGCTCCTGACTTTGCTTGTGGCACCTCTTACCACGAAACGACAAACTGTTTATGTCGTCGGCTGTGCAAACATGTCTCTCACTTTCTTTTTTCATACAGCTTCGAAGTTCCACTCTTGGTCGGAAAGTCGCCAAGGCACCTAGACTTTACATGCGGCCTCCAAGACTTTCTGGCAAGTACCAGAAAAGTTGGTTTCCCTGGACAGTCGTTAGGGAGTGTTTATTCACAGTCAAAAACATTAAAACATGGTCTGGATGGCAAATGTGAGCCTATAAGAGACTTTTAAGGAGAGAAGTTTCCAATTATTGTAAAATACCCTTTTTAGTTTGAAATATTGCAAGAATCTCAAATAAGATATATAACATAAATATATTCCAAAGCTCCTTAAGGGGGTTTCCAAAAACGCCAGCTCCATTTCTGTACCGCGTCAACAAAACCCACGGCGAACTTGCACTGTGCCCAAGTAGCCCCACGGGGACCCCGGAGCGTCCCAGCGCACCGCAGCCCTTCCACACAGTAAGAAATGTTTATTGCCCTTTTTGAGAACAGAGGCTGGACAGTCAGCCAGTAATGGTTAACTAGGCCTTGTTACTTCAAGATTTAACTTTCTTCGAGGAGTAAAAAATAATAAGATACGCGTCGCTGTACCCCCCATTGAACTTCAGAATCAGAGTATGAACCCCTCCGCAAGCCTCTCCCCACCGGGTGACCGTTTTCTCGGTGTGTGTCCGTCTCTCTCCTGATGTCACAGGTGTACAGGTGTGGTATCATGCCTGTACATATTCCTCCGCGTTTTACCTTTCACTCAACGTTCAGTTTTTAACATTTGTCCATTTTGATACATGTGGCTGAACTCTGAATGAACAGTCTGCTGATCTGCTTCTATGTAAACAGTGTGACTATGGACATTCATATCTTCAGATGCACATAGGTAAGAGGTTTCTAGAACAGGGTCTCTCAACAGCAGAACTATTGACATTCTGGGTACGGAAATCCCCTAGATGCCAGTAGCAGCCTCCTGCATAGATGTGACAACTGAAAGTGTCTCCGGATAGTGCCAGATATCACCCCCAGCCCCTGCCAGAAGGCAAAGTCGCCCCTGGTTGAGGGCCACTGTCCTAGAGCTCACATGATAGAAACGGAGCTGCCCAGTTCCGAGCACCCGCTTTACTGGACACCACCCTCAGCTGTCCCAGTGTTTATGCCTGTCGACTAGCCCACCTGCAGACTACGGGAGATCCAGTCACCTGGCATCTTAGCCGGCCTATAGCCTTGGCTGGATGTTAAGTTACTGCCAAGCTGGTGAGCAGAGAATGGCATCTGAGTGACATAACAGTGGATTCTCCGACAGAAGCTCTTTCATGTCTGGGAACATGCCTGTTTCTCTATGGGGGTGTCTTTTTCTTATTGCTTTTTCTTATTGCTATTAAGGGTTACTTTCTGTTTTGTGGGTACTAATGTGTTGTTGGGCACATGTTATGGGCCCGTCACTTCATGTTATTCTGGTTTCCACTGGTGAATAGAAATAATTGATTTTAAAATGCTAGATGTTTTCCATATCTTTCTTTATGATGTGTGCTTTTTGTGGTCTAAGGAAGTCTTCCCTATCGGGAGTTATTAAAAATATTCTCCCATATCGCCTTATAAATGTTTTAAAGTCTTACTTTTTAGTTTTAAGAATTAATGTCTCAGACAACATGGACTTCCGGCCAAGATGGAGGCCTAGACAGACATGCTGCATCTCCCTCCACAACTAAGAAGGAACATAACTACCTCAAAACCAGAAACAACCAGAAGTTCCAGAAAATCAAGCTGCATGGAAGTCCAGCAAACAAAGATATAAAGGAGAAATACTCATCCAGACAGGTAGGAGGGGCGGAGCCCAGGTGGAGAGGATGTGGTGTGGTGGTGGCAGGAGTGGCGGCAGCGACAGACGAGCAGAAAGCGCCGTCACACATTTGAAAAAGTCAGGAGGGACACCTGGGAGCTCTCCCAGCCCCAGACCAAACCACGCAACTCACGGTCCCAGAGCCGGGGAAAATAAAGCCTCATTGCTTCTGACTGTGCAGACCAGTGGGGGATGGGGCAGAGGCAGAAACTGCCGGTCTCTCAGCAGAGCCTGCTTGTTTAAAGGGCCCCCATGGTCCTAGAATGTCCGCAGAGCCACCCACTCTGGGAACAATGGCCAGGGCAACAGCTAGAGGGCGCCAGTCCCACATGGAAGTGGGAGAGATGCCTGGAAAGGGGCAAGTGCTGGGCAGGCGGCACTGTTCCCTCTCAGACCCTCCCCCACATACAGAGCCACAACGTGCTGAAACAGGTCACCCTGTACTGATGAATCCCTAAGGCTCCACCCTTCACAATGTAACAGGAGCGACAGCTCTACCTAAGACACAGAGGCAAACAAACACAGGAGCCTGTCAAGATGAGGAGACAGAGAAGTATGGCCCAAAACGGGAAACGGATCAAGGTTCCAATGGGAGAACTAAGCGACGAGGAGACAGCCAGCCTAACAGATGTGGAGATAGCCAACCTAACAGATGCAGAATTCAAAACACTGGTGATAAAGATGCTCACAGGCCTGACAGATATGCTTGAGTATGGCAAACGCATAAGGTAAGAAGTGAAGGCTATTCTAAGTGAAACTAAGGAAAATTCATGCAAAACCAATGGTGATGGGAAGGACACCGGGGTTCAAGTCAATGATTTGGAACATAAGGAAGATAAAAACACTCAACTAGTCCAGAATGAGGCAACAAGAATTGAAAAAAATGAGGGGCTTAGGAACCTCTGGGACAACGTTAAACGTGCCAACATCTGAATCATAGGGGAGCCAGAAGGAGAAGAGGAAGAGCAAAAAATTGAAAACTTAAGTGAAAAATAATGAAGGAAAACTCCCCAAATTTGGCAAAGGAAATAGACATACAAGTCCAGGAAGCACAGAGAATCCCAAACATGCCAGACCCAAAGAGGACCACACCAAGACACATCATAATTAAAATGCCAAAGCTTCAAGATTAAGGGAGAATTTTAAAAGCAGCAAGAGAAAAGCAGAGCGTTACCTACAAAGGGGTGCCTATAAGACTGTCAGCTGATTTCTGAAAAGAAACTTTGCAGGCAAGAAGGGACTGGCAAGAAGTATTCAATGTGATGACAAGCAAGGACCTACAACCAAGTTTACAAACAAACTAAGCAAACAACCAGAACAGCTATAAAATTATAGATATGAAGATCACTTGAAGTGTTATCAGCTGGGAGGGGGAAGGGGGAGAAATGGGGAAATGGTGCAGGGATTAAGGAGCATAATTGGTTGGTACAAAATAGACAGGAGGATGTAAGAATAATACATGAAAGGGTGAAGCCAAAGAACTTACATGCATGACCCATGGACATAAACTAAGTGGGGAGGGGTTGCTAGAGGGCAGGGGGTTAATGGGCAGAGGGGAGCAAAGGGGAAAAAATTGGGACAACTGTAACAACATAATCAATAAAATATATTTTTAAAAAAGAATTAATGTCCCTGGAATTGACTTTATGTGCAGTGTGAGCTAGGGGTCCCATGTCATCTCTTCCCCTGGTGGGAATAGCCACTTGTCCCAGCATCACTTATTTAAAGCTCCCCCCTTCTTCATGGCGAACTGCAATGCAACCTGTGATGAATATCAAGTTCCCGTGCATTCATGGCCTGCTTATTTGACCCCACTCATTTATTTGTCTGTCTCTGCCTCAGTATCACACTGCTGGAATTACGTCAGCTTTACAGTGAGTCTTAGCCATCAAAGCAAGTGCCCCCACGTGTTCATCTTCTTCAGGAGCACTTAAAGCTTCTTACTCCTTTGCTCTTAAAAAAAATAAAATGGAATTTTTTTGGCAAATTGTGAAAAATAAACAAACAACAAACAAACAAACCTTGTTAAGATTTTAATTGGAACTGTACTAACTCTGTCACACAACTTGGATAAATATGATTATCTTCTATTAAGTCCTCCCATTGATGAATCCCTCTATTTATGTAGGTTTTCTTAACCCTCTTTCAATACGGCACTACCGTTTTCTGTGTAAGGTCTCATATATCTGTCAAAAGGTCTATTTTTTGTTTTGATATCATAAATTATATCTTAAAATTTTAAGGGTTCTTTATATGACAGAGGAACCTATATATGTTCATTAAATAAAGCTGATTATATGTGTTGTTCAAATCTTCTCTATCCTTTCCAGCTCTTTTTGCTCTTTTGCCTATAAATTACTAAGAGATATGTTGACACTTCACACTCATTTTGATGGCTATTATGAAAATAAAAATAAAAATAAACAGAAAATAACATCTGTTGGTGAAGATGTAGAGAAATTGAAATCCTTGCA
This sequence comes from Furipterus horrens, assembly GCF_987537825.1. NCBI lineage: Eukaryota > Metazoa > Chordata > Mammalia > Chiroptera > Furipteridae > Furipterus > Furipterus horrens. The sequence goes on from NW_028327172.1 coordinate 215,189,895, forward strand.
CACTGCGGGTGGGAATGCAAAATAGTGCCACCACTATGGAAAGTGGTATGGTGATGTCTCAGAAATTAAGCATACAATTCACATATGATCCAGGAATCCCACGTCTGGTTTATGCCCCTTCAAAGAAGTGGAAGCAGAGACTGGAACAGAAATCTGTCCGGTCGTGTTCATAGCATCATTAATCACAAGAGCCAAATGGTTGCAGGTAGAAGCAACCCAAGTGGCCATCAACAAATGAATGGATAAATGACATGGAACCCTTAAGGTAGGACCCTAATGCTCCGTCACAGCACCTGCGTCATTCACCTACCTTCCCCTCATCACGCAGGCCGGTCTCCTCTCACACCGTCACAACAGAAAGGGCCAGGGAGGCATAATGACCCATTGGGTTGGCAAAGAGTTCAGTTCGGTTTTTCCATAAAATGGAAGACACATTTTTTATTTTCACCAATGACTTTATTGATTCGGATATTTTGAGTATGTCAGCTATCTCCTGCGTGGTATAACGTTGGTTATTCTCAATTAACATCTCTATTTAATTACTGTTGACTTCAACTGGTCTACCGGAGCGTGGAGCAGCAGCGTCCAGCGAGAAATCTCCAGCACGAGACTTTGCAAACCGCTTCTGACACGTTCCATCAGTCACAGCACCTTCTCCCTACACTGCACAGACCTTTTTTGCATTTCAGTTGTGTTCTTACCTTTCTTGAAATAATAAAGCATAATATGCCAAAAATGTTGCTCATTTTCTTCCATCTTCAATATTAAAGTAGCGACACAAAAATTCACCAGTTTCGATAATGTTTTGGCATAAATGCACACTATTGAAACAGTTGTCACAATACAACCTAACAAAATTGTTTCGAATGAAGTTAAAGTGCTACTAGAGCCATCGTATGGGAAAAAAAGCAAATAATTTGAGAGATAGAGACCACATTCACATAACTTTTATTGCAGTGTTTTGTTACAATGGTTCTATTTCATTATGCTATTTTCCCCTCTTACTGTGCCTAATTTATAAATTAAACTTTATCAGAGATGTAAAGAAAAAAATATAATCTATGAAGGCACATCTCAGAGGTATTTCAGGTTCAGTGTCAGACCACCGCAATTAAGTGACAGCGAGTCTTAATCTTTCTGTGGTAGAGGGTCTTGCCTTCAAATGTAAAAAACAGAGCATCTGTGAAGCACAATAAAATGGGGTGTGCCTGTTAGGGTTCCATACGTTACCCAGCAAAGGGGGGCTCGTTCACGTGGTGCCTGGGTGTAAGACCCAACAGTCAGTGTTGAGAAAAACAGGTCTTTATTTATAATATTCCAACCGGGGTGGGGAGGGGGACTGGGAGCACTCCTGCTCAGGGCCCTGTACTCCCCCGAGACCCAGGACTTCCCTTCCTCCCCAACAGTTCCCCACCCCTTATCTGTCAGCTCTCTCCTTCAGAATCTGGGGTGCGATGTCCTCAGCCTCCGTATAACAGTCCAGGAAAGCATGTGTCATGTTGCGCTGGATCATGCTGAAGTCCAGGGAAGGCACAAGTCTTGAGAGAGTGTCCTCTCCGCATGTCCCAAGTCCCAAGAGTCCAGATAGAGTCCGGGTCTGCAAGGCACAGTCCTTGGCGGCCTCCGAGTCCGCTGGAGCGGACATGATCAAAGCAGCAGCCTGCCTGCTTCCTTACCAGCCCAGGTTGCAGCTCCCTCTCCCCCCGTGGGCCAGCCCACCTACAAAGCTGCCTCGCTGTTCCGTCATGCCCCTCTCACACGCTTCTTCCATTGTGCATCTTCTCATGGAGGACTGGTGCCCTCTTTCACCTCAAACCTCACGGTGGACTGGTGGGGGTCCCTCTACATCCTTTCAAAACCGTGTGGCTCCCCCCCCACCCCAAATGGCCGTCACCTTGTTTTAAAACCCTGACCGCGGCCTGTGACAAAGTCAGTGTCGTGACCGGTCCTGGCCACACGCAGAATCTCGCACGGGCCCTATAAGCTGTTTCGTCACCATTCTATAGTCAAAGCCCCTCCCATCTCCTTGGCACCGCAGAGCGGCCATAGCTATTTGCATAACTAAGACACTAGCTACCAGCCGTAGATGCGCAGAGGCATCTCTCAGGAACATGGCTGTGCTCCACGGAGTCCTAGCCCCCAAATTCTGAGGTTTCTGTCCACTCTCTTATAATACTATTCTGTTTCAGGTGCCCTCTGAGGGTCTTGTAAGTATCCTCCATGGCTAAGAGGGGACTGCTATAGCCAGCCCAAGGTCATCCAGCAGAGGGAAGCTGGTGACCCAGACGTCTGGTCCCAGTGCCTGGGCCATCCCACACGCAACCTCCAAATCACCCACAGCTCGTGAAGCCTGTATCTCCACGTCGCCTGCCACAGACCAGAAGCAAACATGCAACATGGAAGTGTTGCCATTGAAAGGAGGGGTGGAGCTCCTAGCCATTTCTAAATGTTCAGAATTATTGTTGAAATTACATTTTGAATTTTTTTTAACGTAAGGAGGGTACACCAATAAGCTACCAGGTGGTTGGCTTTGAAGTGCCAGATTCCTGAGAGGGACTGCTCTGAATTTTCTAATTTCTCCACAATGTATTGTGTATTCTTGTCTGATGTGAAAATATTAAAATATGCATAACTAATGTAAAGATGAGCCTTCGCCAGTTAGCTATTTTCTAGCTAACTGGTCACTCTTACGTAAGCGCGGGGTCGGCTATGGGAGAGCGCTGCCAGAGGGGGCGTGGCTGCTCGCCTCCGCCCCGCCCACTCACCCGCCCATGGCCCCGCCCACCCCGGGCTGCTCCGAAACCCGGGAGCAAGGAGCATCCCACGTGGCTGGGACTCTCGCCCCGCCAGCTCTCGCAGGCCCCCCCGCGGCGCAGCTGATCCGGTGTGTCCCCTAACCCCACCACGGAGCGCAGGGTGAGGGGGAAGCAGAGGGCACGGGGCGGAGCAAAGCAGGAGCAGAGAGCGAGGGGCGGCGACATGCAGCGGGACAGCGGCCAGTCTGCGGGTCAGTGGCTGGACTTGCAGTTCCCCACCGCGTCGTGCGCGCGCGCCGCTTCCTGGCAGTATGGGGTTCGTCCCTGGGCCGGGGTCGAGGGGGCCCCGGTGTTGCCGAGCCGGGCAACATGGGTGTGGACTCCCGGGGTGATGCCCAGGCCCTGGCACGTGACTCCGGTCTGCGCCCCGTCCTGGTCGGCTTCCTGCGTCTCCCTCTGCGCAGGTGCCCAGCCAGTCCCCGTGCCGCGGTGACCTCACCCGGGCCTGCGCCACCCTTGATTGGTTCCGGCTTCCTCCGCAGGCCCCAGTGCTGAAGGAGGTGCACCCCGGGCTCAGAAGCCGGCCTGCAATCCCGGTGCCACCGCTTCTTGGGGCACGCTGGAGGCGCGGCCAGCTGGCAACTTAGGTCATGAGTGCAGTTGCGTTGATAGGGCGCTCTGGGCTCCTGGCTCTGGGCTCAGCGCACCTGGAGTCATCTGTCGCGTCTACTGCCCACAGTGACCTGGGGGTGGGCGTGGCCTCATCTCCGCATGGGGAAACCTAAGGCCTTCAGTGGTAAATGGGGCCTCAGGTGCAGTCACTGGCATATCCAGGATTCAAACCCGGGCGCGGGATGCCGAGTGTCACACCACGTGCACAAATGGTGACACTGATGCTGGAAAGGTTCAGGTCTCTGCCCAGAGTCTTTCCTTATGCAGAAAATCCTGTTTCCCAACCCTTAGGATAACTAAGTGAAAATAGTATAATTTGCTCCTGGCTAATGTGCTTCTGTCCCCAGAGGGCAAGTGACATTCAGGCCTAAAGCTGAACTTGCAGACAGTATTCTTGGGTTCCAACACAGACTTGGAAATAAGAATAACAGCAGTTCTTGGCTATAGCCTGCTTCCTGGGTGCCCAGCGCTATAACCATAAGTCCTCGGTGGTGCCTTCTTGGCAGCCTGTCTTAGAGGTGGAGAGACGGAGACCGTGAGAGCTGTAGCTGGGAGGCGGCAGCTGGTGCTGAAGCCAGGGGTTCTAGCTGAGTCATGGGTGTGACCACTGTACTATCCAGCCAGCGGGGAGGCCAGGGCTCCAGGGCAGGTGCCGCCTGTCTCTGGATTGGAGAGATGTTGAGCAAGTCACAGAACATTCCTGAGGCTTAGTTTACTCGTCATTAAAATGAGGGTCCTAGCCAAAGCGATCACCACGGCTTTGCCCTCCGGGGAACTAAGACTCGGTGTTCACTGAGAGCTCCCGAGTGGGCTTCTCCCTGCTGTCCAGCTGTGCCTGGACCCCTGGAAAGGGGGCCAAGGCAGAGGAGATCTGGGGCTGGGCCCAGCCAGACGAGGACATCTGAAGTCACTGTACTGGACGGGAGAGGATTTCTGCTTGTCCGTGAGGTATCTGGGGAAGCAAAAAGTATAGGCAGCTCAAGGTGTAAGGTCTCATCTGTCCTCACCCCACTGTAGACACGTCAGAAGGTCACTGAGCTCTCCGAAAGTCTCTCTCCACCTGTGGGTATCACCACGGTAACAAGAGCCAAGCTGAAGATGAAACGGGGTAATATGCATAAAGGGTTTGATAATCATCCGTTTGATCATCACCTGTTGGAGTCAGTTAACCCAGTCAGATGAGTTATGGGGCTGAAGGAGCCAGGAGGGCCCAGACTCCTGGAGCCTCAAACACCAGGCTGGAGGACCTGGACTTCATGCCGGAGTCAGGGGGAGCCATGGAGGGATGTGGGCAGGGAGGGAGGTGGTGGGACTGTCACCCATGGGTCCAGAGGCAGGGCCCATGGGAGGAAGACGAGTCCTATACTGCTGGTGGGCCTGAAATGCATCCAGTCCCGTGGAATGTGTCAGCCAGGATCTACCTAGATTATAAACACATGCCCTTTGACCCAGCAACCCAATCCTAGAGAACCCACCGTGTACATGAAGTGCCACCTATACCTTCATTACTAGGGGCTGCTAAATGCACCGTGGCCTGTATGTACAGTGGAACATGATGCCACCTTCACCAAAAAAATGCAGTGGCTCTAAATGGGCAGAAAGAGCTCCAAGACGGCCAACAGAAAAAGCACGTTAATGCCATGCAACTGGTTTGCCCCTGTGCAGAGCGCCAGACTGTTCCTAAATGCACAGGCTGGCTCTGGGAGGGCATTGCAGGGCCCCCTAACAATGGTTGCCTCCAGGGGGGGGACTGGGTGCTAGAGTACCAGGGAGGGGCAAGAACTATATTTTCCTATCACCCCAGGGATACCCTTGGGTTCTGAGCCGCACCCATGAGTTGAACCCGAAACAAAAATACTATCCCGAATGGGAAACTGATGGGGCCACGCTGGAGGCTGTGGGCAGCCGCCCCTCGTGGTTTAGGGAACTGTAGCCCCGGCCTGAGCATGACCTGCCGCCGGCATTCCGGCCGTGCTTGTCTTTGTCTCACCATAGGGCTGTGTGAGACATAACCAAAAGCCACTCAGAGGGGTGCTGTGGGAATTGGATTTAAAGAATGCTTATTATGCTCATTATGCTTTAGAACTTGCTCTGCTTTCTCTCTCATTAATGGAACATAAACAATCTCTAGCAAGGAGTGTATGAAACCTTGCACCTGGTGCAGGTGTGGCATCCAGATGTTTTTTAGATCTTGACACAGACTGGTCATTGTGCCCCCTGTACTGATACATGTAATCTGTTACTGTCAAATGCCTAAAAGCTGTTGATGATTTATGAATTCTGAGCTTGTATCTTCCGTGTGTATCCTCCTCAATAAAAAGCATGAGGGACGAAGGCTTGGCTGCTGTTCTCCACTAGAGAGAGCAGCCACCTTCCTTCCCCCAGACATAATAAAATGTCCTGGGTAAATTTGTTCCTCCGTGGTCACAAAGCCTCTGCTGGACAGAGCAGTTTCCAACCGAGCCTAGGGGGTGTGAGGCACCTCTGCCTTAGAGAACGGTGCCTTGAGAATTGTTACCTGCCACTCAGGTAACAACTCAGATCCCTGGGCTGGCAGCCAGAGACCTGGGTGCAAAAACTCACCTGGTCTTTCCCACCTGCATGATTCTGGGCCATTGTTCTACTTCCCTGTGAGCTTCAGTTTCCCTCTGTGTACACAGCCCATGTGTGTGTGTGTGTGTGTGTGTGTGTGTGTGTGTGTGTGTGTGTAGGTAGGTAGGAGAAAGCACGGTCCGACATGTGTGCCCCCATAGATCTGAGCTCCGCAGTGTGTGGTCCCACCTCCCGCCTGTCTGCAGAAAGGGCTCATAGTTACTATCTTGTCTCCTGCATGGAGAGCAGGGCGTAACTTGACTGTAGTCAACATTCTCGAGGGATAGATTTCTGCAAAGGCACCCATTTAAAATGCCACTAAAATAACAGGACAATTGCTGAGAGCCTACTAAGTGCCATGTGCTGTGCTGAGGAATTTATAATTTTTAGTTTAACCCCTGACCCCAGAATATGAGCTCCAGGGCACTGAATTCCCATCTGCTCTGTGTGCTGACATCCGCCGTGCCAGCTCACAGCGGGCACCCTGTACGTACCTGCTGTGTCCCCCACAGTGAAGCGTTCTGCTAATGACATGAAGCTGATCCGTGGGAGCTGGGGTTGAACTGGATGGTCTGTGTCCAGAGCCCACACTTCTAACCATGACGCCTCACTGGACACGGGCCGTAAGTCAAGTCCCACACAGCAGGGCTTGAGGGACAGGCCCTGGGCCGTCCGCTGTGCCCGCCCACCGGAAGCCGCTTGTTTCTGTGCCCCTCCTCCCCTGTGTAGTTAGCATTTGTGCCCGGGAAAGTGACCACCAACTCGGGTGTCAGGCGTTGCTGTCTCTTGTGAACATTGGAAAATGCAAATATCACATTGCAGAGTGCCTGTGCTGGACAGACTCTAGGCATGGCTGTGGCGTCACTCTCTCTGACCTTAACGGGCCATCTCTTACTGTTGTAGTGCCTGCAGGGTTCCCCCTCCCACCTCCAAAGGGGACAGGAGGCCTGCCGCCCAGGAGCTCTGTGATCCAGACCCACCAGCAGGACCTGGCCTCTCTGCTCATGCAGCACATCATGCTGGCTGACCGGGGTGACCCAAAGGGGCAGGACACGGAGGAACCAAAGGCAAGGGCGGTGCCCAGACCAGGAGCAGAGGGCAGCACATGCGGAGCCGGCGCCGTAGCTGAGTGATGGCAGCTGCACGTTCTGCTGTTTCTGTTCTCCGAGCTCTGGGCCAGGCGCTCCTGCGCACTGTCTCTTTGAACCCTCTCAGCCCTGTGAGATTGGTGTTTTTATCCCCATCTTCCAACGTGGATAAAACTGAGGCACAGAGAAGTCAAGGAACTTGTCCAGGGTCACACAGCAAATGGCAGAGCAGGATTTGAGCTCAGAGAGTCTGGCTCCCAACCCTAACCACCCCAGAAACTTGGAGTTGCCGGGGAAGGTGCTAGGGTGAGGGGAGCAGTTCCCATCTGGGGGCAGCCCCAGTCCATGCTCTGTGTTTGAAAAGAAACTGGTGAGGAGTAGAGGGCGCCGTGGGGGCTAACCAGGAAGAGGGTGGGCTTCAGAGGCAGACCGGCGGATACTGGAACCGAAGTTCACCACCTCCGAGCCGCGGCACTTTGCACAAGGCACGTGAACTGTTCAAGCCTCCATTCCTCCCTGGTAAAATGGGGATCACAGTGCCTACTTTCAAGGAACTTCTGAAAACTAAATGATAAGTCACCTGCCCGAGGGTCTGGTCCATTACAGGTGCCCAGCAATGTTTTTTTTCCGCCTTTTTATCTTATTATTGTAATAGCTCAGGTGAGAGATGACCAGGTCTGCTGAGAAAGTCTAAAGAGAAGCAGTGATCCTTTATATCGGTTAGGACTGGGGTCAGCAGCACATGAGAAACACTTTGCAAACAGGAGCAGTTTAAACAAGACAGAGTTTGCTTCTGTCCCTCCCAGGCGAGGGCGTGTAGAGGTAGGTGGCTCAGGACTGGAATGGGGCATCACAGTCCCTGACTGCTGCAGTTTGAACATGGAAGGTCTGGGCTTGTCGAGAATCCTATTGGAATGGATTTTTCTCCCTGAAATTTTGCCAATTGGGTGATTTTTCTGCTCTGCTCCTGGCTGCACCTTTTTTTTTTTTTAATCAACCTTGCTGGGCTCAATCCTCTTCCACGTCCCCTTTTCCTGTTTGGCTGACGGACTTGGGCCCGTGGGAAACGTTCTCACGTGGTGACGCCCTGTGCCCATGATCAGCTCCCTGTGTACGTGGCTCTGTGTCGGGCCGGCCAATTTGGTACAAATCTTGGGTGAGAAATGCAGCGAGAACAGAACGCTTCAGAGGAAAACACGCCTGCAGCCTTGCCAAGCGCCTTTGTCTCGTCGCTATGGTTTCGGTGCGAACGGAGAAAACACGCAGGAAGGCCCTTCTTTTAATAAAGGAGCCGAAACAAAAAGCCAAGGATGGCAGTAAAATGACAAACACATTTATTGTGGATTTTAACTTAGAGTAACAATATAGAGAAGCGCAATAAAATGTATTGAAATATTTCATCCAATTAACAAAAAAAAATTTTTTTTTAACAGCCTCCCCTCTGCGCTACAGCAGAGGGGCTGAGCAGGCCAGGACAGAGGGTGGGTGCTGTGATGTGGGCACAGGTGACCTGGCCCACGTCCCACTCGACCCCAGGCAGCTGTGGGGTCACCCTCGGGAGGCATCACTCTCACAGAAGCCGGCTGTGCTCCTGGCTCTCGGCTTGGCACCGCCACTCGGCCAGCTGAAGCCATCTTTCTGAGTGTCTTCCTGTGACACGGAGTGGGGACACGTGCTTGAGCTGGGGAATGAGACCCACATTCGGAGCGTTATGGGAAAGCCCCAGCCAAGTCTAGAAAGAGGGGTTGTTTTCCGCGGTTGTTACAGAAAGTGGGGCGGCAGGCCCTGGGAGCTCTCCATGGTGCTGAAAGGCCCGCCTCCTTCGGGTTCCGATCCAGGGACCGGCGCCATCCACACGCACGGGAGTGCGGGAGGACGCATGTCGCTCACTGCGCACCCGCCGCATGCCTGGCACCTCCTGGGGGTCTGCATCACTGTCGCCCTAGCCGCACGCGGGGGGGGGGGGGGGTCACCACGTGGCCTGTGCTGTGTGCTGGGCATGGCCACGGCCCCATCTCAGCCACCCTTTGTTTCCCAGGGCCCCTGGTCACTAGGGGCTTCGCACCAGAGCGAGCGAGGGCAGGTTGTTTAGCTCTTGAACCTGGAATGAGGTTTGTATGCTCAAAGGAGAGGCCAGAAGCGCTGGGTTTGGGTCACGGTCAGGAAGGGGGTGGCTGTGGGGTCGGCGTCTGGCCTCCCTCCCAGCTTGCCGACGCAGGAAGTTAACCCTTATCAAGGCTCGAAAGCCCCTCCCAGCACCCTGAGACCTTGTCCCTGTCCCTTGGCATCTTGGGCTGCAGAAGAGAAGTCCCCTGACACTCACTTCTCCTTGCTCTCAGGGTCACCTTTGCACCTCTGGAAGCCCGTGTGATGTTCTCTTCACCCTCAGGGTCCACACATTTCAAGAGTGAGGGTCTTTTCTGTTTTCTTGTTGGTCCCAAGACTGGTGTGCCTCACTCCAAGGCCCTCAGCCTTCCCCCCCCCCACCCTGACGCAGATCCTTTCGGTCAGGGGGGTGTAGGGCCCGTGCCCGGAGCACGCAGGCTGCACTATAACCCTGTCAGCAGGGACACCGTACCATTATACACCGGGGAACTGAGGCTCCGGTGGGTACGTGACCTGCCCCCCGTCTTCACGCGCCTCACACCCCTCCCACGGGACCCCTCCTGACGCCGCGTCTCCCATCGGTCTCCCTGCACACATTGGGCTGACTGCTTGCCGGGAAGAAGCTTTCTGGTTTGATGGAGTCTCACTTGTTCACACTCGCCTTGGTCGACTCTGCTGTGGATGCCACATCCGCAAAGGTGGGTGCCGAGCCCCGTGGTTGGGTGCTTTTTCCCCAAGTTTTCTTCTAGGAGTTTCATGGCTTCGGGTGTTACAGGTAAGTCTTGAATCTGTTTCAAGCTCAGTTTTGTGCAGGATGTAAGGTTAGGGTCCAACATCATTCCTTTGCGTGGGAGTGTCCACCTGTCCTTCCCCGTGTGGGCTGAAGTTTGCTGAGAGTAGACCGTAAGTGTTCTTATCACACACTCAAGAAAAAACAAACAACAAACGGAAAGGTAGCCGTGAGAAGTGACGGATTGTGTTAATCATTTCACAATGCACACGTATGTCCAATAACCATCTTGTGCATGTTGAATGTATACTTTTTTCACTTATCCGTAAAGCGGGCTGGGAGTCAGGGAGGGCCACGGCCTCCCTGCACCAAGCAGCTGGCATTACGGTCCTCCATGCTGGTGCCGTGGCCTCTGTTCAGACTCATCCTGAAGCTGCTGAACCGTAAGAGTATCTCCCTCCCTCCCTCCCACCCAGAGGCTCACGGAGCCCACAGGTACTGCGGGGGCCAGCGATTATTTTCAGTCCTTTGAAAAGGGGGAAAGGAGCCACAGTTATGGAACTCACCGCTTCCCAAACTCGAAAGTGCCCCTCAGATCATCGGGATTCTTGTTAAAATGCAGGTTCTGATCCCACAGGTCTGGGGCTGCATTCCTAGCATGCCCCTGGTGCTGCCGAGGCCGGGGGTCCGCGTCCCTGCGACAGTCACAGTCCCCACGTGCCAGGGGGCGTCCTCCTGCGGGCCCTGGCACGGCCTGGCCGGAGGCACAGCAGGTCTGCCGCGAGCTCACACACTGAGCATCCGTAAACCAGAGCACAGGAGAAGGGGCAGATTCCAGTCCCCCCCCCCCACTCCCCACAGGGGGACAGCTCTGGTGTGTGCCACGCGCCCCCTAGAGGCTCCTGGTGAGACTGCGCCCCATGGCCGGTGCTGGCCCCCCATACTGGCTTTCCCCCCTTCCCCGACTCCCTCCCCCACACCCCTCCCAGTGCTTCCTGGGATCACCACCCAGAAAACCCACTGGCACCAAAATCATGGCCCCAGGGTCGGCCTCTGGGGGTCCCAGCCCAAGGAAGGAAGGGGACTCCGTGTTCCGAGTGTCTGCTCTGGTCCGTGGTGTTGATGGGTGGCCCCTTCACGTTTGTCTTCAGTCACGCACCTGCGGTTAAAAATACTCAGCTGGAGAACCACGGGGCTCGCGTGGAAGTATTGGCAGTTACATTCAACCCACGGAGCCTAGGGGGTTCTCTGCTGGTCCTGAGGGGGATGCAAGGCCCGTGGTCTCTTCGTAAATATCAGAACTGTGCCCTGAAATCCCCGAGAGCAGCTGTTACTCCCTGTTCATACTCTTCCTAAAAATGCCACTTGTCAAGACTTAGCAGAGCACATGTCACCTTGCTTCTTCCTTCATCCTGCTGGGTCCTGTGGCGTCTCCTGATTCTTGTGGTTGTTCGCAGACTGCCCACTGTAAAGCTGCCACATTGCAAAGAAAGGCCACTCCAACAGAGCTTGTTTATTTTTTAAAAAACAAACAAATAAGATGTGTTACTGCCTTATTTATACAGAGAAATTTTAAAGTTTACTCTGTACAAAAATAATAATTACAATGAGCAAGTGTTAAAATACCACCTAGAATCTGCCATGCTAATAAAAAATGAACTGTTCCATTTTTCCTTCTGGCCCTCTCTCCTTTGTTCGGTACCTGGCCTGGTGGTTATGAACTGCAGTCAGAGGGCCTGGGGTTTCTCTCCTTGGTTTACAGGATTTTCAGACCTCAGTGGAGACGAGCAGCTGAGTCCAGGGCAGCTCCCCCAGCAGGAAGCGTGGTGGCCTACAGATAAAATGTCTTGGCCTCGAAGGGCACTTCGGACCCTCGCCTGGGTCCCCACCCCCCTTCCCAAAACAGAGCTGAGCCCTTCTCTGAGGCAAATGCTTTTTTCAGTGATGCCATTTGTTTCTTTGTCTGGAACAGGTACCCCAGGAACTGAATTTGATAGCAAGGGCCTTGGCTTCTTGGCAATTGATGTATTTTTGGAGAGGAAATGGGGCTTTAAGATCCTCACCCTCACTGGATATGGCAGGCTGCCAAATGTTCCCTGCCCAGAGCTATGCAGGTCCTAGTCCCTGGAGCCTGTGAATGTCACCTTCTGTGGAGACTGGGGGGTGGCCTTTGAGGATGTGATAAGGATCTTTTAAAGATTTTGTTTATTTATTTCTAGAGAGAGGGGAAGGGAGGGAGGAAGAGAGGGGGAGAAACCTCAGTGTGCGGTTGCCTCTCGCACGCCGCCAACCAGGGATCTGGCCGCAACCCAGGCCTGTGCCCGGATCGGGCTCAAGCCACTGAGCCACACCAGCCAGGGCTGATTAGGATCTTAAGATAAGGGGCGTATACAGTCACAGTGATACGAGGGGCGCGTCCCTAGTGGGGACTCGAGCCCCGAGCCAAGAGGGTTCTTGGCTTCCTGCAGGAAAGAATTCAAGATGTGCACCAGATAAGAGGTCCGAGCAGAGAAGCAGGTTTTGTTGGGCAGAGAGAACAAGCGGGAAGAGCCTGACAGAGTTCTCAGACAGAGTAGCGGGCTCCCCTCATAAGAGAAGGAAGAGACCCCAAATGGTGTCCAGGGATTGGGCTCATCTCGGCTTGCAGTTTGTATGGAAAACAGCTGGTTTGGGGAACAGAGTGGAAAATGCTGGGGTTGGCGTTAACCTTCGGGAGGAACCTTCTGTGGCCTTGCGTTTCCCCTTTACGTTGTGGGTAGGCGGGAAGGCCCAGGAAGCAGCTACTAATCCACCTGCTTTGTCCAGAGGCTCTGGGGTCGCCTTGCAGCTCAGGTCAGCCAGGCTCCGTATCAGGCAGCACGCGGCAGGCCCCCGACCTCACCTTGACTTGAGTTAGTTTGTATAGTTCTCATGCCCCTCCCCTATACTAACAGTGTCCTTACGGGAAGGAGCCACAGATAATGATATGTTTCTCTAAGCAAAAGTGCAGGTATGGACCTTTTGTTGATCCATATGTGCAGCTTCGTGGGCGCTTAGGGGCCCTTTCTTGGTGGCCGTGACACCTCAGACCTCTCTCCCCTCCCTGAAGGCCCTTGCACACAGCCCCCCTCCACTCCTCTCTGGAGGCCCCAGAGCCGCTGCTCCTTCGTCCTCATCAGGGTGGGGGGCATTCCACCCACTCAGGAGAGCCAGAGCCACGCCTCACAGAGCGGGTGGGAGAAACGGCACCTGACTCCTTCCAGGTCAGGGCACACCCTGGGGCTGAAGGAGCCCTTCACTGATAAAGGAAGGAATTCCTGAGCAGCAGGGAGCAGCAGCGCGCCCTCTGCGCGGTCACTTCCTGGCTGGCTGTCCGGAGAGCCAGAAATCAAATCTTTGCCAGGAACCATCTCTGGTCAGAGCCTAGGGAGTGTTTACATCTCTCAACTCATAAACCTCCGCAAGTCCATACAGCTATATATGAGGCTTTCACTTTAAAAATGACGTGTGCTTGGACTTCCAGCCACAATGGAGGCCGAGACAGACACGCTGTGTCTCCCTCCACAACTAAGGAGAAATACAACTGCCTCAAAGCTAGAGACAACCAGAAGTTCCAGAAAATTGAGCTGCATGGAAGTCCAGCGAACAAAGATGTAAAGAAGAAATATTCACCCAGACAGGTAGGAGGGGCGGAGCCGGGGCAGAGAGGACATGGTGTGGTGGCAGCAGCAGCAGCAGCAGCAGGCAGGCGGAAAGTACAGTCACACGTTTTAAAAAGTCAGGAGGGACACCTGGGGAGCGTTCCCAGCTCCTCACTGGACCTCAAAGCTCACGGTCCCAACACCAGGTAAAATCAAGCCTCATTGCTTCTGACTGTGCAGACCAGTGGGGGTTGGGGTGGAGGCAGAAACTGCCGGTCTCTCAGCAAAGTCCGCTTGTTTAAAGGGCCCCCATGGTCCTAGAATGTCCACAGACCCACCTACTCTGGGAACGATGGCCAGGGCAGCAGCTAGAGGGGCGCCAGTCCCATACGGAGGTGGGAAAAGTGCCTGGAAAAGGGGTGAGTGCTGAGCAGGTGGCATTGTTCCCTCTCAGACCCCTCCCCCACACACAGCACCACAGCGTGGGGAAACGGGTCACCCTGTACTGATGAATCCCTAAGGCTCTGCCCCTTACAACGTAACAGGTGCGACAGCTCTACCTGGGACACAGAGGCAAACACACACAGGAGCCTGTCAAGATGAGGAGACAGAGAAGTATGGCCCAAAAGGGGGAACGGATCAAGGTTCCAGCAGGAGAACTAAGTGACAAGGAGACAGCCAACCTAACAAATGAGGAGATAGCCAACCTAACAGATGAAGAGTTCAAAACACTGCTGATAAAGATCCTCACAGGCTTGACAGATATGAGTACGGCAAACGCATAAGAGAAGAATTGAAGGCTATGCTAAGTGAAATGAAGGAAAATCCACACAAAACCAATGGTGAAGGGAAGGAAACCGGGGTTCAAATCAATAATTTGGAACATAAGGAAGAAAAAAGCAGTCAACCAGTGCAGAATGAGAAAACAAGAATTGAAAAAAATGAGGAGAGGCTTAGGAACTTCTGGGACAACTTTAAGCATGCCAACATCCAAACCATAGGGGAGCCAGAAGGAGAAGAGGAGGAGCAAGAAATTGAAAGATTATGTGAAAAAATAATGGAGGAAAACTTCCCAAATTTTGTGAAGGAAATAGACATACAAGTCCAGGAAGCACAGAGAGTCCCAGGCAAGCTGGATCCAGAGGGGACCAAACCAAGACACCTCATGATTAAAATGCCAAAGGTGAAAGATAAAGAATCCTAAAAGCAGCAAGAGAGAAGCAGAGAGTTGCCTACAAAGGGGTGCCTATAAGACTATCAGCTGGTTTCTCAAAAGACACTTCACAGACAAGAAGGGACTGGCAAGCAGTATTCAATGTGATGAAAAGCAAGGACCTATAACCCAGATTACTCTATCCAGCAAAGCTATCATTTAGAATGGAAGGGCAGATAAAGTGCTTCCCAGACAAGGTGAAGCTAAAAGAGTTCATCATCACCAAGCCATTATTATATGAAATGTCAAAGGGACTTATTTAAGAAAAAGAAGATCAAAACTATGAACACTAAAATAAGAACAAACTCACAACTATCAACAACTGAATCTAAAAAATAAAAACAAAATCCAACTAAGCAAGCCAGAATAGGAACAGAATCATAGGTATGGGGATCATCTGGAGGGTTATCAGCTGGGAGTGGGGAGGGGGAGAAATGGGGAAATGGTTCGGGGACTAAGGAGCATAATTGGTTGGTACAAAATAGACAGGGGGGAGTTAAGAATAACATAGGAAAGGGTGAAGCCAAAGAACCTGTATGCACGACCCATGGACATGAACTAAGGGGGGTGGGGTTGCTGGAGGCAAGGGGGTCCTGGGCAGAGGGGAGCAAAGGGGGAAAAATTGGAACTACTGTAACAACATAATCAATGAAATATACTTTTTTTTAAAAAAGGCATGTGCTCCATACAGAACAAGGCAGAAACAGTGCCCAGAGGCTCACGGTGACGGGAGGGTCCTGCCCACAGGCCGGCGCTGTCCCTGGCATCCCGGCATCCTCCACCCCATGCAGACTGGTTTCTAGTGCAGCTTCCAGAAACAATGTGCAAATACACAGGCACCTACGGACGGGTCAGCACCGCTGTATTTTGAGGAAAGGACGCGTCCTTGTCACTTAGTCATAGCGTTCGTTTTGGCTCAGGATTTCAAAGCAAATCTGAAAATAAGCAAAACCCGGAACTGGTTGGTGGGCTCCCCCGACGGCACCGCCTGTTCTCAGGAACCCGTTGGTGTCCCCTCTGCCCATGCCCAGCCTTTCTTGCCCATCGGTGACAGGGCACTAGGGAGGACTTGGAAGTCTCTCTGCACTAGGAAGAGCCTCCACCCGCAGGTGATTTCCCAGTGGAGAAGGAAGGGCCTCGCGGCCCGCTCGGCCTCCCTCCACCCTGGGCCTCCTGCCCGCCCTGGGCCCGCTCCGTCCACACGGGGAGGAAAGCAGAGACCCGCGCTGTGGGGCCTGCAGCAGCGCTTCGGCTCTCTGCATAACAGGGAGGACGCCTGCTGGGCCAGCGGCACCTGCAGACCCCACGGTGAGCAGCCGGCTGCTGCTCTGCTCGGTGTGGCCCGTGTGACGCTCCCTGTGCTGGGAGCTCAGCAGCCCACAGGCCGCAGACACCGCGTTAACCTTCACTTTGAGACCGGCTCTAATCCAACACTCTTAGTGCCAGGCGGGTGTTTGGGAGGAGGTGCCTATGCCAGGGACCTGTGGATCAATTTGCTTCTTAACAGACAAGGCTCACCTGCTCTGACTTGCCCCCCAGGGACCTCGGTGCCACCTTGAGTCCTGGAGTCCTGGCTCCCTTTGCTCCAGCGCCCTGGCCCCTTGACGTCGGCAATGCCCACCTGCGGGCCTGGCTCCCTCCTCACCTCTGCCTGTGGCATGCTGTGCCTGTCGCTGTGGGCATGGCTCCCGCTCTTCATCCAGGTCTTAGCTGTCACCTTCCCTGGGAGGTCACCCGGTCACTCTGTGCACAATCGCATACCTGCCCATCTTTCTGTCCCTGATGTCTTTCTTTCCATCACTCCATCCTCTTCTCTTGTCCTCTGTCATTTGCTCATTTATCTTGTTTATCTCCCACCAGAATAGAAGCCCCCACATTGGAAGTTTTGCCTGTTTTAGTCACGGCAGTATCCCCTGGGCCTAGAGCCACACCTGGCACTCATAGTAGGCACTCAACATGCGTGAATGAATGAAAATGTTCAACCACTAACTCCTGAGAAATTATTCCATTCTGGGCACTGAGTCAAGTGCTAAAAAGGAGACAGAGCTCTGTCCCAAAGAAACTGAATATACGGATTAAAGTGTCTTGCCTCCAAGTGAGCCGAGACCCAGAGATCACAGAGAGGCCCTACAGTGACTGTGATCACGTAACACCCAGGGTGCTCTGGGACTAGAAAAGCTCCTCTAGGGATGTAAGCAGTTCTGTCAGGGGCTGGACTAAAGGCTGGCATCTTCCTTTCTTTGTTTTCCCTTATTCTTTAGTTATTAAAACAAGTCACTTCAGTCCCTACTTTGCACCACGCTTGCTGAGTGGCATGGGGCCAGTTGCTTAACCTCTCTGTGCTTCCACTACCCCACCTTTAAGGTACAGAGGGAAGTGCCCACCTCTCAGGCTCTTCCGGGACGTACGTCAGTGCCTTGTGCTGGCCTGGCACAGCTGGGACGTCACCTCCCCCCAGGAAGTCTTTCCTGATCCCAAACTTGGGGAGGGGGCTCCCTGGGGCTCCTGAGCCTCTCTTTCCTTTGTAATTATTGCCCCCCGTTATTGTCACTGCCACCCCACAACACACATATGTGTGCGCGCGCACACAGACACATACCCACAGGAGATGCTCAATGAACATCTGATGTACAGGTGTGCAGGAGGCTCGTGCTAAGGCTGGTGCTTGAAAGGAAATGAACCGTTTTCAGGGATGTCTTGTTTCAGGTGACTAATGGTGGTGAAGATAAAAGCGCACCTCATTCATCACCTGCAGCTGAGAAGCATGTGCGCGCCGATGCGGAGAGTTACGCTGTGCAGATGGCCCACCGGAGAGGGCTGGGCTCATTTCAGAGCCTGTAAACCCATGGTGGGGGGGCAGGGGACAGGGGACAGGGGACCACGGTGTGCGCTGCGCCGGGCGATTCTCTGAGGCCTCTGTGGTTACTTAAAAGGAAACGGATGTGGACAACCCTCACTCCGTCCTCCCTCCAACCACCCGCAGGTTTTACAAGAGCGGCCAGGCTCCTGAGCGCCTCTGCTCGCCTGCTTTGATTGCTGCGCTGTTGCCGGGGAGCAGGCTCGGGCAGCTGGGGTCTCCGAGGCCGGTCCTGGCTGGAGCAGCGTCTCCCACCCTCAGGGCTCCCGTGGATACCCCAGGCCACGGTGAGCCTGGGAGTTGCCTCCCCCACACCTGAGCTGTCCTGTCCCCCAGGTCTCTGCTTTCCTGCAGCAAAGCTGGGGTGCAGAGCAGATGGGGGCGGGGAGGTCCTAGAGCTTGGCGTTTTAAGAGCATTGTTGAGATCTAACTTGCGGGCCATGAAACTCACCCGCGGAGAGCGGTTTTTAGTGTGTTCGGAGGTACGTGCCGCCAGGACTGCACGTACGTTTGCAAGGAACGTTTTCATCACCCAGAAAGAAACCTGGTACCAAAGCTCCCCATCCCTGGGCACCACCCATGGGTCTCCATGGCAGGTCCCAGTGTTATAAGACTCAACGTCTCCTTTCCTCGGAGAGGCCCCCAGGCACATCCACCTTGGTGACGCCTTAGGTGGGCTGTTCCCTGTCACTGTGAAGGGCCAGTTTGAACCCCTGCTCTGCCACTTACTACCTTCAATACACTGGGCAAATTCCCCACCCATCTCCTTTGTTTCCTGAAGGGCAAAAGTGGGGGTAGTCAGCGTACTGACCTCATAGCGCCATTGTGAGGATGAAGAGCTGATCATGTGACAGCCTGTAACGATGCCAACGTGACCTGGGTGGGTGTCCACGGTGGGTGTTAGGAGCTTGGGGAGTGGCATATCAGCTACTCACTGCTTCCCGCGTTACTTTGAAGGACCCTCAAATGGCCACCGCCCCCCGCTCTGGGACCCCTTCGTGCCCCGCAAGCTGGCCTTCACACCTCTGTGTGCCAGACGCACTCCTGTTCATCCTTCAAAACCCTATGAAAAACCCTATGAAAAGATAGCAGGTGTCGGGGAGGAAGTGGAGGAGTCGTAGCCCTGGGTCACTGCCGGTGGGAATGTCAGATGGTGCGGCCGCCGTGGGAAGCAGTCCGGCAGTCCCTCCAAAGGCTCAACCTAGCGTTGCCCTCTGACCCAGCAACCCCACTGCCAGGTGTAGATACAAGAGAACCGAACATGTGTGTTCACACGATGTTATAAATGTGCGTAGCGGCACACAGTCCCAATGCGGGAACAGCCCAGACGTCCGTCAACTGATGAAAGATAAGCAAAATGGAGAAAATAAGATAAAATAAAACAAAATAAAATAATGGAACAACTATAAAAAAAGAAATTTTAAAAAATGGAGCCATCCAGTCAGTGGAATAGTATGCAGCCATGAAAAAGAATGAAGTATTAACACATGCTACAACACGGGTGAGCCTTGAAAACGTGGTAAGTTACAAAACCAGCCTCAAAGGAGCCCGTACTATATGACTGCATGTGTAGAAAATGTCCAGAACAGCGGAAGCTACAGACAGAAAGCAGAACTGTGGTTGCCTAGGGCTGGGGAGAGGATGGCGGGTCAGGAGGGTGATGGCTAAAGGGTGCAGGTTTCCTTTGAGAAAGATGAAAACGGTCTAAAATGAACTGTGGTGATGCTTGCACATGTCTGAATGTCCTGCAAACCACTGAATTGTCTAAATGGGCAAATCATATGGTATTTGAATTAAATATTAATTAAGCTGTTAGGAAAAAAAGTTACTCATCTCTGCCAAGGACCCCCTTCTCCAGGAAGCCTGGAAAAAATGAGGAAAACTTCCCAAATTTTGTGAAGGAGATGGACATACAGGTCTGGGAAGCACCGAGGGTCCCGGGCGAGCTGGACCCAGAGGGGACCACACCAGGACGCATCATGACTGAGATGCCAAAGGTGAAAGATAAAGACAGAGTCCTGGGGGCAGCAAGAGAGAGGCAGAAAGTTGCCTACAGGGGGTTGCCTATAGGACTGTCAGCTGATTTCTCAGAGGACACTTTGCAGGCAGGAAGGGACTGGCAAGCAGTATTCAATGTGAGGAAAAGCAAGGACCTACAACAAAGATTACTCTATCCGGCAAAGCTATCATTTGGAATGGGAGGGCAGATGAAGTGCTTCCCAGACAAGGTAAAGCTAAAGGAGCTCATCATCACCAAGTCATTATATGAAATGTCAAAGGGACTCACTTAAGGAAAAGATCAAAACTATGAACACTAAAATAACAACAAGCTCACAATTATCAACGCTGAATCTAAAAAATAAAAACAAAATCCAACTAAGCAAACCAGAACAGGAACAGAATCATAGGTATAGAGATCATTCAGAGGGTTATCAGCTGGGAGGGGGAAGGGGGAGAAATGGGGAAATGGTGCAGGGACTAAGGAGCATAATCGGTTGGTACAAAACAGACAGGGGGAAGTTAAGAATAATATAGGAAAGGGTGAAGCCCAAGAACTTACATGCACGACCCATGGACATGAACTAAGGGGGTGGGACTGCTGGAGGGAAGGGGGTACTGGGCAGGGGGGAGCAAAGGGGGAAAAATTGGAACTACTGTAACCACATAATCAATAAAATATACTTTAAAAATATAGTTAACATGTATTTTTATTTTCCCTGTCTCTCTTTTTTTTAAGGGGCTCGATATTTTCTTCTGCGCCCGGGGCCTCAACCAACCTTAATCCGCCTCTGCAGCAGAATCTTATAACCAAGTCACTACATTAACAAGGTGTTATTTCTTGTGTGATGCAAATTATGGCAGAAAAATATTATTTTTACAATTTGTAAGTTTACATAGCTACTCACATGCTGCTATTGTTTCTGTTTCTGTGCCTAAGTGATTAATATTCTGGAAAGAAAAGCTTTATATTGAATACTTTTAACTGGAATTTACCCTGCTTTCAGGGGTCCCCCATTCTTATTTTCCATTGGGCCCCGTAAATTATGTAGCCACATGACGCTAATGCAGATAAAATCTCCGTATGATTGTAGCATGCTGCCCCTGGTATTTTCTACCACGTCACTGTGTATGTGGGGGTGCTGGCTCTTCCAGGTCCTCGGTGAAAACCCCATCTCGCCAGCAGAGGGCCCTGGACCTGTCTCTGATGTCAGGGAGGTAACCTAGCGTGGGAAGCACCTGCCACAGCCACCTGCTCAGAGGCAGGTGAACTGAAGTTCTCATGTCCTCCCTCCTCAAGGGCACCGGCGGCAGCATGGACGTCACCTGGGAGCGTGTCACACATGCAGGGTCTCGAGCTCACTCCAGAGCGACTGAGGCAGACTCTGCGCCTTCGTAGCATTCCCAGGTGACTTGTAGGCAGGTGAGGGTCTAAGAGCACAGCCCTCCATACACTTCCTGGGGGAACTTGTCCTGGTCCTTGCTGTGGAGCAAGTGCGAGAACCAGACGGTCGGGGACAACCAAATTAGAATTTTAAGAGCCTTTATTAGCTGGCCAGCGACTGCCCACCTGTCCACAAGCCGCACTTAGGTGGACAGCCCCAACCTTAGGGATTGGGGGGTTTATAAAGCATTTCAGGTGCAGGAACTGGGACAGAAGTACAGCTTGTATAGGCCGAAATTTTCCACTATTCCCAGGTCATTGCTCAAGGGAATAGGTCACTGCTCAAAGGAATAACAGTTAGGTCAAGTTCCTTGCTCTGCTTGGTTGAAGCATGCAACCGCGGGGGTCCTGAGTCCGAGACCCACGTTCAGCTGATTACCCTACTGGCTGGACATCTAAGAAACCCTTTAACAGTCCTCTGTCCCTTTTATTGTCCTCAATATTGCTATTAAAAGTCTGTCCACTAGAGGTCGTTAGAGCCAAGTGATTATTTATTTGGTTTGCTACCCAGAGCTTGGAAACAGAAGAAACGTCAGCAACAGGGCTGGGAGTGATTCAAAAAGTCATCCCCCAGCTCCAAGCGCACACACACACATTCCACCCCACGGTGCCTCCCCCAATCCAAGAACTTCCCGCCCACCTCCTCAAAGGCCTGCGTAATCGGAAATCTGCATTTGCAAGGGAGGTGCCCTCTGCCGCAAGCCCAGGCTTGCACAGGAAGACCCTGCAGCAGGGCCAGCCTGGTGGGACAGGGAGCCAAGGCCTGGGGTCTGGGTGTTCACACTGCTCCTGCTGCCGCGGGGTGATGGCAGGCAGGTCGCTTCTCTCTCAGCCTCAGTGTCTCCAACCATGAAGTGTAGGCAGTTGGGCCACAAGATTCCTAGGGTCCCTTTCAGTCCCAAAGCCTAAGCGTGGATGACACGGGTCTTTTCTGTTGCAGCTTTATGTCCTATGCCCCCAAATTTGCCAAGGAAATTGCCCTGGCCAGGACGTAGCTCACTTGGTTAGAGCATCACCCCAGTGCAACAAGGTTGTGGGTTCAATCCCTGGTCAGGACACATACAGGAACCACACACCGGGTGTATAACTAAGCGGAACAACAAACTGATCGATCTCTCTCTGTCTCTCAAATCAATAAATAAAAATTTAGAAAAAAGAAAAAAAGAAAGAAACAGAACCAACCCCCACGCTCCTGTCTCCACAGAGAAGACGTCCCCGTCTTCCTGGCCCTCGAGTATGTGGGAGACCAGGGGCTGGGCCTGGAGCTCAGGGTGTCAGGCCGGCCTGAAATATTCAGGGGCCCAGCATTCTAGAGGCAGGGGCGCATTGTCTCCGTGCCACGCAGAGCGGGTTCTAGCGTGGGTGGAGAGGCAGAGCTGGACCAACCCCACCATTTCACAGGTGGGGAAACTGAGGCCCAGGCAAGGATGTGGTGGCATCCCGGGTCCCTCTAGGCTGGAGTCAGTGTGGAGCTGGGACTGGGTCTCAAGCATCCAAGGGCCGAGGGCAGCAGCCTGTGCTGAGTCTGCCTTCCAGCCGAGTCGGACGGCTTCTCATTGCCCGGGGCACTCAGCACTCACTGGCCACTGTCCTCATGGGACCTGCTGTCCAGAACGGAGCCCAGAGCCTTGGCCAGCGATGCAGGACCAGGTCAGCGGGGTCAGGTTTCTGCCAGGATGACAGGGGCAGGGGGTGTCTCTGCCCACAGCGGGGGCTCAGCAAGTTCTCTACTGGGCCCCGGAAATATTAACCGGAGACCCTCAAGCCATGTGGGCCACAGTGGTAGGCCGCCATCTCAGAGCCCAGCCCTCACCAGGCCACCCCTACTCAAAAGGCCCGGTGGCTCGTCACTGCAGAAAACGTCACGCTCCTCAGCCTGGCGTCCCCGTGCCTTGGAACTGGGACTCGCCCGCTTTGGTAAAGCACATCCCCGGCCATGCTGCCAAACGGGCCCACTTGCTGGGTGGGCCCTCATCACCTCAAACTTCTGCCGGACCCCACCTGCTGTCACCCTGCTTCCTCCACAGCCACCCGCCCTCTACGAGGAAGGCGCTTCCCCTCCTCCTGTTTCGGACCGAATCCGGTGTTAGCCTTTCCGCAGCTGCCCCCGGCGCCTCTGGCCCCCGCAGGCCTTCGTGGGCAAGTCTGAACCTCACGCTGGCAATAGCTCTGTGCTGCCCCACTGCAGCACGCCCCAGGCCCCGCGCGTCCCCACGGGGCACCTGGTTGCGGTCCCCAGGCCAGACCAAGGGCGGATGTGCTCTGAGGACGGCAGCTCCGGGCCCCGGGGCCGCCAAGGTGAGAACAGCCGCCGCTACTCTATTATTTCGGGGAAAATTTTCCAATTCAATGAATTCACGCAGCCCACCACGTCCCACGCAGGAACAGTCCCAAAGCACGACCCAGATCACCCCTCACCCCAGCCTCCTTCTCCTTTCTCATCCGCAAAGTCACCGGCATGTCACAAAGCGAGTCGCAGCCAGAGTCTGACAGCTTCCATTGTGCCGAAGCGTAAGGAAAACAATGATCTCTGATCACAGTCCCTTTCTGGGTAATTTACATTTCTAATGAATGTCAGAAATGAATTGCTCCCACAAATCCCAGAAGTGCTTGGCCCCCCCAGCCTTCTCTGCCAGCCTGCACGTCGGCACACGTCTGCTGAGCCAGGCGGGTGTCTACGAAGTTTGGGGGCGGTTTGGAACTCGGTGGGTTTCGGCTCCTCCTGACTCGTCCAAAGTGCCGCACGCCTGAGTTTCCTGCTACTGTTTTCTGCCCTCTCCCACCACCTCTGGGTTTTGCCAAGGTGACAGGAGGAACTCAGGACTGAAAGCTTGTCACTTCAGAGGGGAGGGAGGGAAGGCCACACCGCCACCCACCCACCCAGTGAAAGCACAGGGAGTTGGGAGCCCCCACCCCGGGGGTGTCTGTGTAAAAGTGGCCTTCAGTGGCACAAGTTTCCTCTCCTCGGAGCCACCGGAACCACCATCCCCCCGCCCCGTGACCCTGTTGGGTTTCAGACATTGGGGCTGAGGGAGGCGTGGCCCAGCAGCAGGGACAAGGGACAATCAGACAGAAGAGGTGCCACAGCGTGACCTTGGGCACCTCCTTCATCTCTCTGAGCCCCCGACTCCCCACCTGTAACCTGGGGACAGCCCGCCTCCCGGAGTCTCGTGGATCGAAGGAGCCGCCAAAGGTGGGAACCATTCAGGAGCAGAGGCGTGATAGCCTGTGCGAGGCGGAGGGAACCTGCGTCCAGTCGTCCCACTGTGCGCTGGCGCTGGGCAGGCCACCTCCCCGACAACCCGCAGGGTCCAGGCTGTGCTGAGGCGACCCACAGAGAGGTCCCAGAGTCACCTAACTAAGCCAGACCTACCTAACGCCTTCCAGGCGCGTTCCCGGCAGTGAGGGCAGCTCCTCCTAGGAGCCTGTTGACGCATACGACTGAGTGACAGGAGCCAGTCCGAGAAGGCTCCGTACTCTGTGGTTCCAACACAGGACACTGGAGACGGCAAAGCTCTGCAGACGGTGAAAAACCGGTCGTCAGGGGTGAGGGAGGGTGCGGGGTGAACAGGTGGAGCTGGGCGCGTGTTTAGGGCAGCGGGCCTACCCTGTATGAAACTGTAATGGTGGGGACATGGCATTTTACATTTGTCCAAACCCACAGAATGCACAACTCCAAGAGTGACCCCTATTGTAAACTGTGGACTCTGGGTGACAATGACATGTCCATGGGGGTTCATTGATTATAACCATTGTATCACCTGGTAAAGCATGCAGATGGCAGGGAGCGGGGAGGCGGGGCCTGTGCTTGTTGCAGAACAGGGGCTATATGGGAACTCTGTACTTTCTGCGCAGTTTTGCTGTGAACCTAAAACTACCCTAGGAAATAAAGATGAAGGAGGAAGACGAAGAGGAGAGGGGGGAAAGTAAGGCAGCACCTCCTCCAGGGAGCCTTCCCTGACCACCACAGCCAGCAGCAATTTCTCCTCCTGCTGGGAACCTGCAGGCAGGCATGGCTTCCCCGTGGTTACCCCAGCCCTCCTCTCAGTCAGATGGCCAGGGTTTCCAGCTTCTGAACCAAAACAGCCAGAAGCCCCTTCAGGGCAGGGACGACGCATTTCCATCTCTGCTGTGGCATCCAGGGTAGCTTGTGAGGGAGCCCGTGGTAGGTGTTCAGTGGACACTTCCTCCTGCACCGTGACATTTATAAGATAGACTCGGTGTCATAGGAGAAACATGGGATGCCGGGTATATGGACGTGCTCAGCAAATGCCACGGCTGCCTCTGCGTCCAGCCCTGGTGACGGAGCCCTGTGGCCTGTTGGCCAGGCCATCAATGGCTCCTCTTGCAGTGTGGCTGGGCTAAGGGTGCCCAGATGGCTAGCAAAGCCTTATTCCTCGGTGTGTGAGGGTGTCTCCAAGAGAGATTAGCATTTGAGCATGGCCCTCCCCAAGGTGGGCAGACTGCATTCCTTTACGGCTCAAAGAACCAAAAGGCCAGAGGAAGGCGCGCCACCTTCTCCGGCCCACAGACGACGGTGCCCCTGGGTCTGGGGCCTTCGGACCGGACTGGGCTCCACCACCACTGTCCTGGGCTCCAGCTTGCAGATGGCAGATCGTGGGACTTCTCCGCCCCCATAATCATGTGCACTGATTCCTCATAATAAATCTCATTCTGTGTCTATATGTCCTGTGGGTTCTGTTTCTCAGGAGAACCCCCACAAATGACTAATGACTAGTGACAGTGGGATGACAGGGACACGGAGGAGGTGGCTCTCCTCTGTGCAGGCATTGGTCCTTCTTCTGCCTCAAAGTCGCCTTCACAGCCTCCATGTTCCCTTTTCCATATGGAACTTCTAAATGCACTTGATGACTCACTGTAAGGCCCTTCAGTGGCATGGCTTCTGTGCCCTCAGAGATGAGTAAGTGACCGCTCAGACTCATGTAGGAGCTCCAAGGTACGCAGCGACGAGACAGCGTGTGGGTGGGTGCATGTGGGGACTGTCGCGGTGCAGGAGGGTGTGGGAGGGTGGGACAGAGGAGTCCCCCCCCCCCAATATAGCACCCAGCCCTGGTGACACAGAGTCGTGGGACCAGCACCAAGCCCTTTGTCAGAACTCTGGTCACTTCTGTTGCAGTTCCGAGAATACTGAAGCGTGGACTGTGAGCTCAGGTTTATAAAAGAATATAGGGAAGGAGGGCCCCGGGGGGAGGGGGCTCGAGGAGGAGGAAGAAGCAAGAGGGAGCATAATTAAACTGCTATTTCCCTGTTAATACATTAAAAGTAAATGGTAATGATGCCCCCTCCCATAAAGTTTTCCTTCCCCACTCCCCCCACCCCATGCACCAAAGCAGACCCTTGTACTTCCTCCCTCTCCTCCCACCCAGATGTGATCTTAGAATGTTCTGACTTCACTCCATTCTTGCTCCCTCAACTCCTGGGTTTGCTGAAGTAGACTTTCTTTTTTTAATGTCCAGGGTAATACAGGTTTCCCTGACCCGCAGCAATCACCGCACAAAACCCCAGGCATATTCAGATTAAAAGCATGCGCTTTGCAAGGGTCACTGCTCCTCACCATTCCCTGTGTTCCACGTCTGCTCTGTCTTGAGATCTGGGCTGTGATTGAACTGTCTCGGTGAGAGAGGAACTTCCACGGGTAAAAGGGTCGGAGGCTGGGGCCCCCTCTGTCTCATCATGTCCCTATGTGCTTTCCTTTGCCCTGACCATGAAGTCCATCACAGCAGGGGGACCTCCCTAATCAGATCCCCAGAGTCCCTGGACATTGTTCCAGTATCCCCTAGGCATCTGGCACCACTCTGACTCCTGCCTTTGGGCATGACCAGTTCTCTCTGGGACGTGCAAGCCTTCCTCCTTACCTTTGGAGTTGGAGCTGCCTCAGGACAGCGTCAGCCCGGAGACATTTTCTTCCAGTTTTTCTTCCATTTCTGTTTCTCCTTTAGGAGCTCCTGTTCCTGGAGTTCTGCAAGCCTCACATTTTCTTCCTGATGGTTTCCACGTGCTTTGCCTCCACATTGTAAGGCACTTATTTACTCCACGTTACCCTCCAGTTTGCTAAGTTTCCTCACCCCGACAGCTCTGTCTGCACCTGCCTATGACTTTTAGTGTTTAGGTCTGTGGAGGACGCCAAAGGTTCCTGTGCTCTGACTGAGGCTCCCTGAGCAGTCCTGCACATTTTCAGTGACGTTCTTTTTCTCTCTGTTCTTAGCCCTCTCCAGGAGGAACTGTGCAGTCCGTCCTCTTCCCTCTGCTTATCGAGTCCGCTCAAAAGGCCAGCCGCGGAGCAGAGCAGCCCGGGGACCCCCCAGGCCAGGGCCAGGGCCTCACAGTCCCAAGGTCCCCACGGCCTAATGGATAGACAGACCTTTGCCCTCATCCTCAAAGCGCACCTCCCAGACGCGGGACAGGACCAGCGAGGAGGGTGTCGGAACTGCCCAGCCCCGCGCCATTCCCTGGGCTAATTAATAATGTGCGTGCGTAGACGCACCGCACAACTGCCGTGTGAAACGTGTGCTGCGTGCACGTGCTTTTGTGCATTTCAAGCAACACTCGGCTCTCTGTAGCGGGGCTGGAACTAAGTAAGGCGTCCGGCGCGCACCGGGCGCTCCACCCGTTAACGCTGCAGCGGCAAGTATGATGAATCTGAAGTTGGGGGCCCGGGGGGGGGGGAGGCGGCGCGAGCTTTGTCCAACGGCCCCGCCACCCGTCACACCAGGAGATGGAGCTCCCCGGGGGCGTGGCCAGCGCGGGGCGGGCCGAGGCCCGAGTCCGCCGGGAAACTTTAGCGGTAGGGCCCGCCCCCGCGGCGGGGAGCACGGTTGCGCCGAGGTGTAGCCGGCAGCCGCCAGGCGAGGCGCGCCGTGATTGGCGGGGGCGCGCCGTGATTGGCACGCGCGGCGGCCGCTCAGTGGGCCGAGCCAGCGCCGCGTCCTCCGTGCCGAGTCAGGAGTGGAGCGGGGTCTGGGGCCCCGCCCCCGGTCCCGCCCCTCTCTGTGCTCCGGGCCGCACTCGCGGTCTCCGGCCGCAGCTGGCGCCGCCTGCCTTTCGCGGCCGCCTCCACCGAGCCCCGGGGAGTCCCGCTCCTCCCGAGCAACTTTGCACCGATCCCAGAGGCCCGAGGGCGCCGCGGCGCCGCGTGCGGCCCACTCGCGGGCCCGTGAGTACTTCGGGGCAGGGGGCTGCCGCGCGGGGGGCTGGAAAGAGACTTGGGATAGCCGGGAGGCGCCGCCCCTCCAGGGCCTCAGTTTCCCCGAATGAGCGGCTGGGCGGCTGGTCCCAGCGTCCCCCGCCCCTTGCAAGCTCCCCAGATATTGAAGGGCCGGGGTCCCGCCGCCCCGCGACGCCACGGCGACCCCTACCCAGGTGGGGTCTTTCTAGGGCGTGAGCGCCCCCTGAGCCCCGGCGCCGCGGGAATCGTGGGGCACCGCGCGCTCCAAGCCCTTCACGCCCGCGAGCCCCTTGCCGGGCGACAACGGGCCCGAAAGGCAGGCGGCCCGTGGCGCGGGGTCCCGGCGGGTGGCGAGGGCCCCCCGTGCCCACTGCCCTGGTCCGAGTTGCTCCGTCATGGCCCTTCCCCCGCGGCCATCGGCGGGACTCGGGGCCGCTCTCAGGGCCAGCCGGGCCGCTGGAAGGCGCCTGGGCCTCCGCGTGGGGGCTCGAGGGGGGCGGGTGATGGGGTTTCGGTCCCCCAGTGGGGACCTGCCCGCCCGAGTGGCAGCCTCTGGGTCAGGCCAAAGCGCCGGCAGCCCCCTTAGAAACTGTGAGTTGCCTTCCCCCCGGGGTGGGGAGGGGTGGGGGAGGGGCGGGGCGGCAGTGGCAGCCCCGTGCTCCGGCCGGTGGGAACCCGGCCCTCGGAACGGGATCAGGAATTTCTGTTTTGAAAAATGGACGCTTTCTGCGGGACGTGGCCCAGCCCCTTCGGGCTGGACGGAGCCGTGTCCTTAGCGCAGCTCTGGTTGCCGCTGTTAGGCAGTTGTAGAGAACTAACACTGGTTAACTCCCTGGGTCATCTCAGGAGCAGGGATCCTAGCTCCATGTCACGGGGGGAAGCTGAGGCTGGCCGGGGCCAAGTGACCCGCCCCGGCACGTGCGGCCCGCCTCGCCTCACCTTGGACAGTGACCCCTGGAACGCAGCCCTGCGTCCGGGGCTTTCCCTCTGCCGATTACCCTCAGTGCTGGCCGCCCGGCCTCCCAGCAGCCCTGGGCGGGGCGCTGTCCTGGAAGCCCAGAGCCCCGGCTGCCCGGGGCCCCCTCCTGTGATTCCCACGGGAGCCCCTGGGCATCTGACCAGGGATTTTGATGGACTTTTTTTTGTCCTCCCCTGGCAGGTGGACCTGAGACTGGACGCAAGGAAGGCTGCTGGGGGACCTCCTCTCACCTTCCTGCTCAGGACAGAAGAGTATGTGGAGGGGCTCCCCACTCAGGCTTCCTCTGCTCTCCCAGGCCAGAGCTGGACAGGCCTTTGAGACGGGTCACAGAGGGGAACCCAGCCCAGTCCTGTCCCCCCAAATGCCTGTGCTGCAGAACAGAGACCAAGCCCCGGCCCATGGGGTGGCA
Organism: Furipterus horrens; assembly: GCF_987537825.1. Taxonomy (NCBI): domain Eukaryota; kingdom Metazoa; phylum Chordata; class Mammalia; order Chiroptera; family Furipteridae; genus Furipterus; species Furipterus horrens. The sequence goes on from NW_028327172.1 coordinate 215,219,545, forward strand.
ATGAGGAGAATCACAACACAGAGAGAGCTTGGTGCTTTATACAATCCTCCGCCCCCGCCGCCACCACGTCCCCACCTCGGAAAGCGGCACTACCTCTGTGGCCCTTAGCCCCAAACCCTGCCACCCTCTGCTTCCCTGCCCCCCCATATTCAGTTTTCTCTCCTGGCTCCAGAGCTGTGCTGATGCCTGCTCTGGGCCAGGCCTCCCCGCCACTCCCTGGACGGCTGCCTGGCCCCTTTCCCGGTCCCTCTACCAGGTCCCCACACAGCCCCGATGCTTCTTTAACTGCCACTTCCCTGCGGAGCGCCGTCCTGCACTTGCTTCTGGCCTTAAGCCTGGCATTCATTCAGGCCCTCAGGACGTGCCCCTGCCACCCACTCGTACCTGGGTCCCCTACCCAGAGGTCACTTCCTGGCCACCTGCACCTTCCCAGCCACGTTGCTGGCTCCCTCTCCCTGCGCTGGGATGCCTGACCCATCCCTTCCTCCACCCTCGCCTGGCTCATGCCTGCTTGTCCAGAGGGCTTAGTCCAGGCCTCCCTTCCAGAATGCCTGCCCTGCCCCTTTTCCACGGCTGGGCGCGGCCCCCCCTGCTGGGCTTGCAGCCCCACACTCTGACTTTGGAGTTGTCTGGGTGTTGTCCTTCCCATCCAGACAGAGTTCTCGAAAGCCGACTCCACAGGAGTTCTCTCTGGGCACAGAGGCCCGAGAAGTGCCTGGCATAGGCTCGGGCCTCTCAGACCAGGTGCCCCGTGTACGGTGGGGCCCGGCCCCTGGGGAGGCGTGGTGGCTGTCCGTGGTCGCTGCCCCGGACATTCCCAACTTAACTGCCCCTGTGCCCTGTGAACATGGCATTTGGGTAGAGCTGGAATGTTCCTTGGTTTGACCCTTAATACTCTGGGGCAAAAATAGGCACCTGGGAGCCTCCCAGAGCCTGTGCCCTTGTCTTGAGGGGCAGCCCTATGCCAGGGGCCTGGGCTGGAGCAGACACCCTGGGCCCACTCCTTTAGGGGCTCAGCCACAGGTGGGTTTTAAAGTAACATTTTGTTGTAATTCCAAAACCTTGCACATTCTTTATACAAAATTAAGGCACTATATTTAGAGAAAGAATAAAATAAAAAACACTTGTAATGCCTCCACCCAAAGATAGGCAGTATTTACTTTTTTGGAGACATTTTCTTCCATCTTTCTCGGCAGGTAAATTTTGTTGTCGTCCTAAATAGACTCAGGCTAATGTCTCATGTTGCTTTAAATCCTGCTCAACAGTGTTGTACACACATGTCCCTTGTCTTTAATGTCTGTATGCAAGGTCACATTAACCGCTGTCTCGTGTAGCAGCCGTCTGGAGGGCTGTAACATTCACGCGGCCCCTCTGGGCGGCGCTGGGCAGGAGGGCTGTGACGGACACCAGGAAGGGTCTCTGAGGGCGAAGGTGTGGCAGTCGGGGGTTGCAGGTGGATCGGAGAAACACCGTATTTTGGGAGAGAGGGGACCAGGGAAGACGAAGTGTGGGGGTCGGGCTGCAGAGCCCTGGGTCTGGGGAGGGGCGTGGCACCCTTCGGGAGTCTGAGAGAGAGCCTCCCAGGCCCAGGACCCCACTTCATGCGCATGCGGCCCCAGCAATGTCAGGGGCGAGGTCCAGCTCAGCCCTGTGGCCCGCGGCGGCCTTGGCCTGTCAGTGGTGTGTGTGTCCCTGTTGCAGACAGCCTGGGTGGCCCCTTCCCTCATCACAAGACAGTCCCAAAGTCTGGGTGCTCCCAGCGTCTGCTTTCACACGCTACCACATGGCCTAGTCACTGCTTTTCAGTGTGGGCTCCTCTGGTGACAGTCGAGTTCTGAGATTTTTGTCCTGTGGTCTGGCCTGGAGTGGGGCAGATCTGACTACATCCTGGTCCCGCCCACTGTGGTCCCCTGCCCCTGTCCCCGCCCTCCACTCCTTCGGGGGGGCTCTGAGGGCAAACCCTTGCTGGCCTCCAGCTTCTGGTGGCTGCTGGTGACACGGACGTCCCGTGGGTCACAGTTACATCACTGGTCTCTGCCTCTGTCTTTCCTCACGTGGTCTCTCTGTGTCTCTCGGTTCCCTCTTGTCCTTGTAAGGCACCAGTCATTGGATTAGGGCTCACCCGAACCGGGAGGGCCTCACCTGCAGACCTTTAGTTTTATCTGCAGAGACCCCTGGCTCCAAGCCAGGGCACACTCACGGGTGCGGGGCGGACGGCATGTGCGGGCTGCCACTCAGTCCACCACGGCCGGGCATGGCCCGGTGCTCCGTGTGGGATGTCTGTGGCCGCCTTGCTTCAGTTTGTCCCCCAGGCCGTGTGGCTCATGCCCCGTGAGGCGGGACGCGAGGCCTCGGGTGTTAGCGTCTGGGCGCCTGGCTCCTGGGACCTGCTGAGCCGGTGGCCGTGAGTGCGTTTCCTCCCTCGATTTCCTCGTCTGTAAAGTGAAATGGTCTCAGGGCTGTTGTGAGACGCATGAGGTCACATAGAGAATGCTGGGCAGCGTCCGCCCTGTGTCCCCTTACCCCCCTTCGCGCCCCCCCCATCTTTACCAAGGACTAGAGCCAGAGCAGGCTGGGCTCGGCCACTCCTGGGCTGTCTGACCGCAGCTTTTCTCGCTGGCAGGATGGACCCCAGCGCGCCCCCTCCGAGCCCCTCCAGGCCACAGCCTCCGCTGCCCCCGCTGCCCCAGGCCCGCTCGCGGCTCAATGGCACTTCCTCAGCCAGACAGGAGAAGAGTGGGGTGCCCCAAGCTCCTGGGCCCCAGCCTGGACGTGGACCAGATGTGGGAGACGCAGAGGCCCCAGCGGCGCCCCAGGCCCCTCGCGCCCGGAGCCGAGAAAGAGCAGACGGAACCGGTAAGGGGATGGGGCCCGGGAAACTGGGCTGCTCCGTGGTTGTGGGGTGAGCACCGAGCCCTCGCACGTGGTCCTGGCACCCCTCGGGGTCCCTCCTGCGGTTCAGGGCCCAGCCCCCCACCCAGGCCCTCTCGGCCCTCACCTGCACAGCAGGCTTGGCTCCTAAGTTGACAGACTCCGGGTGCAGCAGATGTCACATTTTCTTATTTTATTTGTAATCAAGTGGCTCCGGTTCCGCTCTCTGGCTACCGGGTGGTTCCGCACAGCTACCGTGACGATGAAGCGGGAGAAAGCCTTCCCCGCCGCCAGCGCTGGTCCCACGCAGCGCTCCGGGAAGCCCCTCTCCAGTGTGGCCACTCCTCGGGCCACGTGGTCAGCAGCTCTGCTTGGTCCAGGGCCCTGTGGCCATTCCCCTCAGGGCTCCGCAGGCTCTGACCACTGTCATCCATCCCAGGCTGCGCTGCGCTGCTGAGGGCTTCTGACCTTCAGTCTCCTGCAGAGATTTCCGCCTTCTCTGCTTTTATCCCCCAGTCTCTGGGCAGGTCAGGGCCTGAGCCCGGAATCTCAGCCCGGCCACATCCAGGGCCCAGGCCTGGGCTTGGTTTCTGTCTGGCTGATGCACAGCAGCCCTGGGAGGATAGTCACGACTGCAAGTTTCAGATAAGAAGAGTCAGGAAACAGATGTGGTTTCTGTTTGGTTCTGCCCCTGAGAGGAGGCAGGGGGTGGGGAGGGGGAGAGGGGGAGAGCAAGGCCAGGGCAGGTGGGCAGCTCAGGCTCCCAGCCCCCCACGTCTGGGCTGTGCCGGCACCTTCCCGGCTACTCTGTGTTGTCACCGGTCACTAACGTGGACTCAGCACGCCCCGCCGTGCAGCCCCTGCACAGGTCAGAGAACATCTGCTGGGAGTGGCTTTCCAGGTCAGTGCTCATTAATTAACTCACCTGCCCATCTAGCACAGGTGTAAGGAGCATCAGCTAAGTACCGACAGGTCACAGCGAGAGTGAATATTCATTAATATTCACGCTCCGTGGCAGGCCCCACCTGAGTCGTTATCCTCATCCACTCACTTCAACATTTTTCAGATGGGAAAGCCCCGGGGAGAGGTCAAGTAAGGGCCCTCCAGGGCCTTGGGTGGGGACACTGCATGCACGAGTCACTGTCCTGGGGGTGAGCACTGCGTGGGGCCCGTGGTGTACGAGGCGCCCCTTCCGCCACCCTCGGGGGGTCACAGGGGCTGCCGAGTCCCCGAGGCCTCCGGCTGTTGGCACTGAGCCAGGGTGCAGTGTTGACTTGGGTGCCCTAAACACAGGGCCGGAGGCATCATTGCCACAGAGCTGGCCCTGAGTCTGGCGGGAGGCTGGACGTGGGGCAGTATTAGTGAGGACTGCTCTTGCTTCCTTTAAGTCTGCCTTCTGTTTCCAGAAACATCTAGAGGGGGGAGGTGTGCTCATGTCTAGTAAGTACCCACTACGTGGTCGGCAACGTGCAGCCGCGTCCTGTGTCCCTGCGAGGTGTTTTGCTACCACGAGTGGGGTGTGGCAATGGAGGGGGTGGGTGCAGAGCCGGGCCTGGCCCCGAACAGTGGCTGTGCAGGTCAGAGGGAGGGGCGGGTGAGAAGTGATGTTCTCAGAACCTTGACTGGTGGGCCCCCCGCTGCCGGTGAGTTCTAGTGAAGCTGGTACAGTGAACAAGATGCTTTTGTGAATCGGGCTCACTTCTCAGGAAGCGAAAGTTTAGCACGAGCCGCGTGACTCTTGGACCCCTGGGCCTAGTAATCCCACTGAAGGATGTATGCTAGGAGCATAACCCCCCAAAGAAAAACTGCACGCAGCACGGTGCGCGGCACCCCGTTATAAAAGTAAGGCATTCTGGGAACACCCTAACGGCCGGCGGGGTGAGGGGCCCAGCACCCGACTGGGTCCCCTCAGTGGAAGTTCTGAGCCATTGAAATGGTCAGTTTCACCACAGGGCAATGTGGGAAGTGGGGTGTAAATCACTGTTACAGATACATACTTCGCAAAGTGCACGTGCACTGATTATGGCCTCTAAAACTCACGCGTGTATAGACTGCAGTCTGAGAAGACACAGATCTGGTTTGTTTGTTGGGAGGCTGGGCATCGGGGTGCAGGTTTCTTCCTTCGGGTCAGGAGCTCTCTAGAGCTGCGGTTCAGGCAGGCCTGCGCTCTGCTGCTCCGAGACAGTGAGCTGAGGGGCGGTGCCGGGACTCCAGTCTGTGCCCCTCGTCCTTCCCACACGCCCGCCAGAGAGACCGAGCTGCTGCTGAAAACTGCCCCCCACCCCGCGGGAATCTGCTGTCCTCGCTCCCTGGAGGGGCCTCCATGGGGAGTTCTCTCTGCGTCTCCTCCCACATTCCTGACCTGGGTCTTCATGTGGGAAGCTGCTCCAGGCCTAAAGCCCATGCCTGCTGCCCTCTCCAGGCCTCTGACCAGTGACAAGGACCAGCTTTGTGACATCTGACTGTTCTTTCCATGTTCAAGGGCCCATGAAAGGAGACATGGAAATCCCCTTTGAAGAAATCCTGGAGAAGGCCAAGGCCGGGGACCCCAAGGCACAGACGGAGGTGAGGGCCGTGGTGTCTGGTGGGGGCTCACGCCGGGGCCCATAGAACAGTGAGCTGGACAAGGACTCCGAGGCCCACGGAGGCCAGCGATGGGGGTCAGTGCCATGTGAACAGGGAGCAGTGTCGGCAGGACTGCACCTGCCATGTACCTGGCCCCTTGGGTTGTGCCACCCCTCTGGGGAGCTCACATTTACTCTCCTGTGGCCTGCTCACAGCTGGTCTTGGGCATCGCCTCCTCCAGGATGCCTTCCCTGATTCCTGCCTGTCCTTGGTGCCCTACCCCCATTCTCACTGCATCTGTGCACGGGGTGCCACACCTGCTCAGGTCTGTGTCCTCACAGTGCCCCGAGGGTCCGCAGGCCCAGCCTAGTGGGGGTACTAGTGGGACCCGTTCCTGCCACTTTTCTTCTTGGCCTGGGTGACGGAGGAGGCTGCCTGGCCCAGAACGTGGGGAGGGGGAGGGTCCAAGAAGCCCAGGGTGGTGCGGCTGCGGTATGAAGCCAGGGGCCAGGACGAGGAGCCGGAACCCACGTTGCCTGGAGGCCGCGGCGGAGCCCGGCCTGACCGGCGGTGCCCCGCAGGTGGGGAAGCACTACCTGCAGCTGGCCGGCGACGCGGACGAGGAGCTCAACAACTGCACGGCCGTGGACTGGCTGACCCTGGCCGCCAAGCAGGGCCGCCGCGAGGCCGTCAAGCTGCTCCGCCGCTGCCTGGCAGACAGGAAAGGTGGGTGCGCAAGGCTCGGAGCAGGGCCCGCGGGGCGCGTGCTGGCTGGTCAGTCACAGCTGAGGCGGGAGCAACAAGAGACCCCAGCGGGGGCCACACTGTTGAGAGAGAGACCGGTTTCCGTCCGGCAGTGGCCTCCAGAGCTCGCGATGCGTCTGGCCGGGAAAGCCCGTTCCTCACGCATCCGTGTCTCCCAGTGATACCACCAGGCTCCCATCGGACTGGGGAGCGGACCCCACATGCAGCCAGTGCAGGTCGGCCTCACCACAGCCGAGGGGGTAGGCAGGGAAGCAAGCACCCCTGAGACACACTCGCTGCCACGGAGTGGGGGGCGATGGCAGGGGGGTGTCGCTGTCCCCTTGCCCTGCCTGGGGAGACTGCTGGGCCCTGGTGTCGCGGGGGAGCGCGCTCCCCAACGGCTCAAACCCCAGAGGGAGATGAAAGTGTGGGTCATAAGTGGTCTTTAATGGTCTCCTTTCAGATCATAAAAGTATTTTATGCTTATCGTAGAAAACCTGGACTAGGTAGGAAACGTAAAGATGCACGTTACCCACAGCCTGACACCCAGGAGGAGCACCCCGAGTTTGCTCCAGCCCCTCGTGGTTCTGTGTCATGTGTTTGAGTTACAAGCATCACACAGACATGCAGGAGGGCAGGAGGGCCTCGGGCAGCGCCCACCACACCCACGCGAGGAGTGCGCTGGGGGCCAGGTGGGCCTCTGACCTGGAGCATGGGCGCCGGCCGGGGCGTAGGCCCAGCGGCCTTTTTGGCCGGATGTCCTTTTCTGCGCTGGTGACCAAAGGTGCCTGGAAAGCCTCTCGCACCAGTCCTTTCCCAGACCCCCTCAGGCCGAGCTGGCCAGGGCTTGGGTGTCACGGAGGGCCCCCCGGCGGCAGGACGGGGCCCCTAACACCCCCCGTCCCTCAGGCATCACTTCTGAGAACGAGCAGGAGGTGAAGCAGCTGTCCTCCGAGACCGACCTGGAGCGGGCCGTGCGCAAGGCGGCCCTGGTCATGTACTGGAAGCTCAACCCCAAGAAGAAGAAGCAGGTGGCTGTGTCCGAGCTGCTGGAGAACGTGGGTCAGGTCAACGAGCATGGTGCGCACCTCCCAGGGGACGTCTCGGCTTCCCCTGGGGACCTTCTGGGGGCTCCCGTGGGTCTCCTGGAAGGCCTAGGGAGGGTCCTTCTGGGGATAGCCCCAATTCTTGGGGGCCCCTTCCTGGGGCTGGGGTGGTGCCCCAGAAAGGCCTGCTTGCTGTGACAGCTGCAGCGCCCCATGGAGCCCCAGAATCCCCTGCAGGGGCACAGCCCAGCCCCCGCCCACTGCCGCCTGCCCTCCGGCTGGGCTCCTGCCTGAGCAGCCCCTGCAAAGACATGCTGGGGCCCCCTGCCCAGGTGCGGTGTGGCAGGTGGGCAGATGCTGACAGGAGGGCGGGGGTCTCAGTCCCTGCTGTGCTCACTCTTCAACAGATTCGCTGGAGCCCCTTCAGCGACAGGGCTGGGGACCCCCCGGAACGGCCTGGCCCTTGCCCCTGGGAGCTCATAGTCCACTCCGGGGGAAAGTCATAGCAAGGGACAAGGCCAGCAAAGGAGCCTGGGGTCAGGTGATGCTGACCAGAGGTCTCGGGTGCCTCTAGAGAGGGGGTGGGCTGTGCCCACAGGGGCTCTGAGTCATCCCGTTGGCGGAGGCAGAGCAGCGGCCACCCAGAGGAGCAGCCCTTCCTGTGGGGGCTGCAGGCCCTGTGGTCTCCAGAGTTCGGGGCTCCCCAGGAGTACCCGGCTGGTTTGTGGAGGGCTGCAGAACACGAGGGGACAGTCAGCCTACCTTGCTACCTTGATCCTCAATCCATCCTGTTCCCTGCAGACGGAGGGGCACAGCCAGGCCCCGTCCCCAAGTCGCTGCAGAAGCAGAGGCGGGTGCTGGAGCGCTTGGTCAGCAGCGAATGTGAGCACAGCCACCGGTCCTCCGCCCGAGGCCACTCCCCATGGTCCCTCCGTGTCCCACATCCACTCCGCCCTGTGGCCTCCAGGCTGGGTGGGCTCCCAGGGTTTGAGGCGCTGGGACCTGGACCCTGCCTGTTGGGAGCCCCCGTCTTCGCAGGAAGACAGGCAGGGGTGGAGACACGGGGGTGTGGGTGCATTGGAGGTTCCTGAGGGTCAGCAGCTAGCAGGCGAAGGGCAGTGTGGGCTGCAGGTGGAGGGAGCAGGGTGCACCCAGCAGGAAGAGTGGGGTACAGAGCAGAGTGTGTAGAGGGGGAGGATGACGGGGGACTCGGAGTTGGGGTGCCATTGAGAAGACACCTCTAGGTCCTCCGGGTGCAGCGCCCACCACACGGGTGGACCCTTGGTCTCAGTTCCCCAGGGTCCCACCCGGAGGGGACGCAATGGGTGGGAGGAGCTAGGACTGCCAGGCACTGGTGGGAGGGTCCCCGCCAGGTCGGCCCCCACTCACGGGACGTCAGGCCGGTCTCGCTTTCCTCTTGGTCTGAGCCCCCTTCTTGCCACGACGGCCACCTCCGAGGGCCGGGGGCCCCGCCGTCCTAGGGTTCTGTTCCACCAGGGTTGGGGGGCGTCACACCGAGGGGCAGCGCCCACTTTCCCGCTGCGCTGGAAGGAGGCCAATCTGGCAAGTGCTGGCGCCGGGCACAGGTCAAACACTGGGGCAGGGGCCTCTGGAGGCCGTGGCAGACGGACGCACAGACTGCGCTCTCTGTGTGGCGGGGGCAGGGCAGCACTGTTCCTCCCGGTGTCCTTGCTGCGTGGTCCCCTCCTGAGTGTCACCAGCCACACAGCCCCACCCAGCAGGTCCCCTCTCATAATGACCCCTTCCACCCCCCTTATCAGTGAGCTCCCTCTGCTTCCTCCCCACCCCTCCCACTGTCCTGGACAGAGATGGGTTCCTCAGCCCCACACTCAGCCGGGCCCCAGCCACACGGGGGACCGTGTGCTCACAGCATGGGCGGGCCCCGTGCCTCCTCTCTTGTGCTCTAGCCAAGACCTACGTCGCGCTGGACGACTTCGTAGAGGTCACCAAGAAGTACGCCAAGGGCATCATCCCCACCAACCTGTTCCTGCAGGACGAGGACGACGACGAGCTGGCCGGACGCAGCCCCGAGGACCTGCCCCTGCGCCTGAAGGTGAGCGCCGCAGCCACCCCTTGCCTTTCCCCGCAGCGCGCTGTGCAGGAGCAGGTGCTGCGCGCCGCGGTCCAGCTTTGTCGTCTAAAACGCGGTTCGTTTACGGAACCGAAGGGAGGTCGGTCCCTCAGAGAAACCTGCCCCCCAACGCGAAGTGCTGGTGCCCAGGAGACCGGGGGCCTGCAGGGGAGCTGGCGTATCGGACCTGCGAGGGCTCGGGGAGGGCGGGGCTGGTGGGAGAGGGACGAGGGGGTGACCGCAGGCCAGTCTGCAGGGAGGGAGCAGCCTCTTGCCACCCGACGGCAAGGACGGGGCGCCGGGAGTGACGGGTCAGGCCCCTGGGGCGACAGCCTTTGCTTTCCTGGCCGCGTGGCTGAGCCTCCAGTTAGAGACACACCAGGTGGCCACACTGTCCTCTTGCAAATTTACCCCCGTTCAGTTCACGGGGCTGCATTCCTGGGGCCCGTTTCCCACTTGGCAGAGAGCACCAGGTTTCCAGGAGGTTGGCTGCCCGGCCCACGGGCCCCTCAGCACAGGGGCCTCCGACAGTGAACTGTCACAGAGCCTGGCGTTCGTCACCCAAGGGTCCCTCGGGGTCTGCACATCTCAGCTGACCAGGATGTGAGTGACGCCCCTCCATGTGGTAGAAGGGCTAAATGAGTCAGGGTCAGGGCAGGGGACTGACCGCTCAGCCCAGAGGGTGGGTGTGGAGGGGACAAAAGTCGGCTGAAGTCCCCCGAGTGGACAGCTCAGCATTAGCACTGCTGGGAGCCCGGCTGTGGGGCTCAGGCCAGGCCACCCCCCACGTGGGAGGCAGACACAGACCGCGTCCCAGGCTGACGGGCACGGCAACCACGCTCGTGACCGACGAGCCGAGAGTCCCCCCAGGCCAGGTGGCCTGTCTAAGGGGACGGTTCTGAGAGGCAGGGCGAGGACGGCTGAGGAGCTGGACCGCGGAGGTCCGCGTGGAGGCTGGCCGGGGCCACGCTGCTCACAGAGGGGTGCCCTCGAAAAGGAAGGGGGGGGCCCTCCCCAGGTGCCAGTGAGGGTGCGAGGCGAGGTTCAGGCAGCACCCCCCAGGCCCGTGGTTGAGCGACAGTAACTCACGTCCCCCTCCAGCTCAGCGCCGTAGAGTGTCTGCGGGTCCTCGCTGGGGAGGAGAAACTCAGCATCCTGACAGGAAATAAACAAAGCTCTCTGTTGAAACTGTCAGAGCACTTTGTTCCTTCTCAAGTTTTCTCATTAAAAGTCTTGCAAAAGAGAGCGAGTGAATCATAGCAGGTGTCTCCTAAGACTGAAAGCTGTTCCAGCTTTTAATAGCCCCTCGGAGAGCAGAGAGAGGGCCGCGTGCTCGGGGCGGGGGCAGGGGGGTCGTCGCCCCCGAAGCAAATGGTGACAGGCGCCTCTGTGAGCTGATGCAACTCCCACAGAATGTTCCAGCCTTTCGTGACAGACGAGACCCACTTGAAAATAGATGGAGTAATATTTTAAAATCTGAACCGTTTTTGCATCGAATGGTTGCAAAGTGCAGCATGAGAACGTTTGCGCCCTGGGCTGGCGGCATCTTGTCTGTGTGACTCACCCGGAACTGGCAGTTTGAGGTGGCCTTTTTGCGCAGCTGCCCGGCTGTAGCGTCCTGTGGCCCCGGTTTCTCGTGTCAGGAGAACGGCTTGCACCCTCAGACCCGAGTGGACCACTCTCAGCCACCCTTTAATAGAGCCTGACTCCCTACTCGTTCTGAAACATTTCTTTCCTGGTCGGAGTCTGTTTTCCTTGCTTGGGTTTTCTCTGTGGAAAACGTTCTCAGTCTCGCAGTTCGGTGGGGTCGCGAGGAGTAGAGCCAGGCGGGCGCTCAGGTGGCAGAGTCGGGACCCGACAAGGAGAGCCCCCTCGTTCAGGGGCCCAGACTCCCCCGTGTGCAGGCAGAGGCCAGTCACCATGGGACCACCGGTTCTAGAAGTTTCGCTGTCTTTTAAAAGTTCTCTCAGCCCCGTGTCGTGTGGTATCACGGGCAGAAAACAGAACAGAAGCGCAGGACTGGCCCTGAGCCTTAGGATTCCAGATGAGTGGCGAGGTGCCAGGGGCACGCGCGTCCCTCGCCTCGGTGCCGCCGGTGCTGGCCGGTCTCAGAATAGTGGCCGCCGGCAGGAGGCCTGGGGATGCCTTGGGCCTGTCGTGCCGTTTCGAGGTCCACCTCACGGGAGGCCCACGTGGGTTCATTCAGCAGCTGTTGACTTGGCCGGCGGGTCGGGCTCCGTGCCGCAGGGGCCCTGCCCAGAGGAAGCCTGGAGAAGGTTCCTTTTCACAGATGCTCGTTTGCTCCCTGGCAAGCATCTGAAATCCCCCCGAGACTAACGTAGCGTTGCCCGTGCACCCCACTGTCCATCCCCGCAGGGGTGCGCCGCGCCTGTTCCTGTGGAAGGCCCAGAGAGCGGGGGCCGCGTCGGCTGGTTCATTCCTTTGTGCCTTGACCTGTTAGTTACAGAACAGAGAGTAGGCGGCTGTCACAGACACATGCGCCCGTGTGTGTGTGTGTGTGTGTGTGTGTGTGTGTGTGTGTGCGCGCGCGCGTCTATGCTGTCTCCTTCGGGAGCCCACGCCCGTCCCGGCCCTGGAGAGCTCACGCACCTGGTTGCTTGCTTGCAGGTGTCTTGATCATCTTGGCTCGATAGCCGAGGCTCTTGGGCAGATATGCTCACCCAGGGTCCCTCCTCCATCACCCTCCAGTGGGGAGGGCAGAGGGTCAGTCCTGAGGGTGGGTGTGGAGGGGGTGCTGCCCACCTCACCTGGGCGCCGATGCAGCCTCCCTCAGTTGGGCCGTGGGCACGCGCCAGGCTTCCCTTGCCCCTGCAGAGACATGCAGCCCCCTGGCCTCCCCCACGCCCCACTGCATGGGGATGGGCACTGTCCACGGCCACTCTCCTGTCCCTCCCTCCAGCCTCACTCCCATCTCCCCTGAGCTCTGGCTGAACCACCAGCTTCTGGGGATTCTGCACAGAAAACCAGGCCGGTGTGGGGGTCCACCCTGGATGACAGAATCGCCCCCCTGTCTCCTTCCTGAGGCTGCTCCTCAACTCACCTCCCCCACAGCCCTCCATCCTTCGCTGTGGCCAAGGCCAAGGCTTCCCTCCGCCCTTTGCACTGGGTGCCGCTTGGGGGAGTGGGACCCAAGGCAGGGAAGGGGCTGCATTTCAGTGTGGTCATGTGGGGTCGTGTGTCTGTTTGAAGCAGTATGGGGTGCGGGTGGCAGGCGGCTTGTTCTTGGGGTCTCCTGACACTAGTGAATGAATGGGTCTCATTCTGCCCCATTGCAGTCGATGAAGGCGGGCCAGGCCTCTGCTCTTCACAGTCACACGCAACTCTCTTTTCTGGAGTCCCCGCTCCCACTGCCGCGCCGGGACCGCTGGGAGCCCAGCGTGGGCTTGTGGAGTACCGGCGCTGCCCCGAGGGGATGGGGAGCAGGGGCGTGGGAGGTGAAGTCCTCACCGCAGGAGGGAGCCGAGAACCAAGCCTGGCAGCCGGGGCTGTGTCGTGTGTACGGCACGGCGCGTCACGAGGCCCCCTGGGGAGGGACAAGGGCACTGGGCAGGTTCCTCCAGGCGCTCGCGGTCTCACCGGGAGACCAGCATGCGTGAGTCTGGAAGTCGTGGCAGGAGGTGACGATCAGGCGCAGGGCAGGAGCGCAGTGGCGGGCCGGGCTCCAGGGGCCCAGAGGAGAGGAGCACAGGAAGGGACCGCAGGGCACAGCGGGAAGGCCCAGAGCTGGGGTGGTGACTCCCGGGAGTAACGAGGTGACGGCGAGCGGCGCTCCTGTCCCGGCTCCAACACCCCTCTTCCGCCCCCCCACCCCCGCCACAGGTGGTCAAGTACCCCTTGCACGCCATCATGGAAATCAAAGAATACCTGATCGAAATGGCCTCCCGGGCGGGCATGCACTGGCTGTCCACCATCGTCCCCACCCACCACATCAACGCCCTCGTCTTCTTCTTCATCATCAGCAACCTGACCATCGACTTCTTCGCCTTCGCGGTGCCCCTGGTGGTCTTCTACCTGTCCTTCCTCTCCATGGTCATCTGCACCCTCAAGGTGTTCCAGGACAGCAAGGCCTGGGAGAGCTTCCGCGCGCTCACCAGCCTGCTGCTGCGCTTCGAGCCCGGCCTGGACGTGGAGCAGGCTGAGGGCAACTTCGGCTGGAACCACCTGGAGCCCTACGCCCACTTCCTGCTGTCCGCCCTCTTCGTCATCTTCTCCTTCCCCGTCGCCAGCAAGGACTGCGTCCCCTGCTCGGAGCTGGCCGTGGTGTGCGTCTTCTTCACCGTCAGCAGCTACATGAGCCTGAGCGCCTCTGCCGAGCCCTACACCCGGCGGGCCCTGGCCACCGAGGTGGCCGCCGGCCTGCTCTCCCTGCTGCCCACCCTGCCCTACGACTGGCGCTGCCTGAAGCTGCTGGGCCAGACCTTCTTCACCGTGCCGGTCGGCCACCTGGTGGTCCTGAACGTCAGCGTGCCCTGCCTGCTCTACGTCTACCTGCTCTTCCTCTTCTTCCGCATGGCCCAGCTGCGCAACTTCAAGGGCACCTACTGCTACCTGGTCCCCTACCTGGTCTGCTTCATGTGGTGCGAGCTGTCGGTGGCCATCCTGCTCGAGTCCACCGGCCTGGGGCTGGTGCGCGCGTCTATCGGCTACTTCCTCTTCCTCTTCGCCCTCCCGATCCTGGTGACCGGCCTGGCGCTCATGGGCCTGGTGCAGTTTGCCCGCTGGTTCGTGTCCCTGGAGCTCACCAAGATCGCGGTCACCATGGCGGTGTGCAGCGTGCCCCTGCTGTTCCGCTGGTGGACCAAGGCCCGCTTCTCGGCGGTGGCGATGGTCCGGTCGCTGACGCGGAGCTCCATGGTCAAGCTCATCCTGGTGTGGGTGTCGGCGGTCCTGCTCTTCTGCTGGGTCTACGTGTACCGCTCGGAGGGCATGAAGGTGTACAACTCCACGCTGACCTGGCCGCAGTACGGCGCGCTGTGCGGGCCGCGGGCCTGGAAGGAGACCAACATGGCGCGCACCCAGATCCTGTGCAGCCACCTGGAGGGCCACAGGGTCACCTGGACAGGCCGCTTCAAGTACGTGCGGGTGACGGACATCGACAACAGCGCCGAGTCCGCCGTCAACATGCTCCCGCTGCTGCTGGGCGACTGGCTGCGCTGCCTGTATGGCGAGGCCTACCCGGCCTGCAGCGCCGGCCCCACCGCCACGGCCGAGGAGGAGCTCTGCCGGCTCAAGCTGCTGGCCAAGCACCCCTGCCACATGAAGAAGTTCGACCGCTACAAGTTCGAGATCACCGTGGGCATGCCCTTCGGCGCCAGCGGCCCCCGCGGCCCCGAGGAGGACGACGTCACCAAGGACATCGTGCTGCGGGCCAGCAGCGAGTTCAAGGACGTGCTCCTCCGCCTGCGCCAGGGCAGCCTCGTCGAGTTCAGCACCGTCCTAGAGGGCCGCCTGGGCAGCAAGTGGCCCGTCTTCGAGCTCAAGGCCATCAGCTGCCTCAACTGCATGGCCCAGCTGTCGCCCGCCCAGCGGCATGTGAAGATCGAGCAGGACTGGCGCAGCTCTGTGCACAACGCCATGAAGTTTGCCTTCGACTTCTTCTTCTTCCCCTTCCTGTCGGCCGTGTGAGGGCGCGTCGCCAGCCAGGGGGGGCGTCGGGCACGCCACTGTCGGGACCTTCCTTCCGCGTGGCCACCCAGCCGCCTGGCACAACACTAATGCTGAGTGTGCGTGTGTCTCTGTGTGTGTGCACGTGCGGCTGCTCCCTCCGCGAATGGCTGGCTGCTGTAGCTCTGTCACTCGGAATGCCCGGCGTCATTGGAAACTGCATGCACAGACTTGGCCCCTCTCCTAACCTTTCAGAGTGCAGCTGGCGTGCCAGATGAGACCGGATTCCTGCCCTGAAAAGCACTTTGCAGTGACGTTCTCCCTGCCCCACCCCCCTCCAAGCACTCCGGCCCCTTCCTCACTTCTGTGTCGGGTTTGTTTTTTGATTATGCTGCTGTGTGAACACAACATAACACTTCTTATTTATTTGGTTGCTGCTAAGCCTTGACAGCTGTCTGCCGGTCCTGCGGGCGAGCGCTCTGCAGGCCCCCCTGAGCGGTCACACGGTCCGGGCCCCGCCTGGTTCCTTCCAGAGCGGAGGCCAGGGCAGCGGTGGCACTGGGCACAGCGTGTCCACGCCGAGCCCTGGGTCTGCAGCTTGCCTCCCATGTCTCCCGTCTCCTGGGTAGTGGGGGAGTCTGTGAGGGTCTCCTGAGTCCACCAGGACTAGGACACAGAACCTGGGGTGTCCCTTCCGGCCCTTGGAAAAGCGTGCCGTGTTTCATAACAGAGAGAGCAGAAAGGCAAGGTCAGAGAACAGCTGAAATAAAAGCCTGTGGCGGAACCTGCAGTCTTCTTTTCCTTCTTTAAAAGAAGTCCTCAGTCACACGTGCCTGAGGATCAACAGGTACATACCCTCGTGCTGAATTCCGTACGAGCGCAGTCTGCACTACCAGGAGCAGAACTGACATTCTCAGGAGCTGACAGGCCGCCTGCCAGCAGGGGACCAGGCACCACCTCCAGGCCAGGGTTCCCTGCACCGTCGGCCACAACTGCCCAGCGTCCACTCGGTCTGACCACGTCTGACGTGCTCACGGGCATGACTGTGTGGGAAACGCAGATCCCCGGTGAAAGGGTACGGCAGCAGTTACCCCTGGTTTGCTACCTGCCTCCCTGTTCGCCAGTCCTGTCCATGCTCTGCCTGCCACCCGCATCCTGGGGTTAAAGGTCAGCCCCATCCCCCCTCACTGATCCACAAAATGCATCACACTTCAGCGTTGCTACCCCCAGACTCACCACTAATGGGGGGTGGGGTGGCCACTGGTGCTTTCTGAGCAAACAAGGTGGCATCTAATTCCAACTCAGCATGAGGGGGCCCCGTGACAGCCCCAAACCACAGAACTGCAGAAATTGGTTCAGGGACGCAGTCACACCAGATACTAGCAGCAGAGCCAGGACCGGGCGAGGTCTGCCTGTCCCCTGGGCCCCGGGCCACCGCTCTGTGCTCAGCAGGCACCCAGCAGAACCGCCTGCTTGGAGCAGGGGGCTGCTGGTCCCTTTAGGATTGCCCCAGAGTGGCCTTTGGACCCCGGCTTATCCTTCTGCCTCCATCACAAACCCCCAACATGACAAGGAGCCACTCAGTCCAACCCTGGGCCTCAGTGACCCCGTCTGTGAAACAAAGTCTGAGGTCGGTCAGCGGTTTTCAAAACCTCTTAGTGATGACACCCTTTTTATAAACTAAATGACGCGCAGGACTCCAGGCTGAAGCGCAGTGAGAGTCTGTGGTTCAGTGCAACAGACACAGCAGATGGGAACAGGAGGCCGCTGCTTCATCCAAATCCCACGCAGGGCCTCCAGCTCGGGGCTTGGCCAAGTTCATGCTCTCCAGGCCTCAGTTTCCTCTTCTGTGAATTGGGGCTATAACAGGACCTACCTCGTTCGTTATTTCTGGGCTTACATGAGTTCATTTTCTTGCAAGGTGGTTGAATAGGGTCAGGCATTAGGAAATGCTCACTAAATATTTGTGATTTTTGGAGGAGGAGTTAAGTACTCACAGAACTTCAGAACCAGATGCATTGTCCCTTCTGGCTTTTTAAAAACGTAGATGTTGTGACAATAACTGTTTAGACTGGAGCTGATGAGAGCAGCCTGATCCAGAGGGTGCTCGGTCCGCCCCGCGCCCCACGCCCCGGGAGGCACGCCCTGCCTCTGTCCCCGCATCCCGCATCACGGGCTTAATTCCCCACAACTACACACCCGGAAGAACTCAGCCGGTCGCTGTGACTTACACCTAAAACACGATTTAACGTAACTAATGAACCTTGAGCGCACCGGCTGCCACCCTCGAGCAAATATTTACTGCAAGGTGACACTGAGCAGAGCGGCCATTCCACAGTGTGCGTCAAACCCAGATCCCGCCTTCCGGAAACTCACCCACGTCAGATGTGAGGGGCCCCAATTCAGAGCAGGAAGGGCCGGGGGGGCCCAGAGGGCGGCACCTCCAGCCCCCGGGGTGGGGGGTAGACTGGTCAGGAGGCTTCTGGGAGGACATGGGGTTAGCCCACTTTGAGAGCAAGGGGAGGAACGATGTGGCAAGGCCCGAGGAGACTATCCAACCGTCAGGGCATCCCTGGGAGGTCCAGGCATGGCTGGACGCCAGCCGGGTCTGAAGGACGGAACTTGAGGTCAAGGCCAGGTTGGGAGTGGGCCCTTGGCCTGCAAGCAGCTGTAGCCCCTCTCGGCTCTGAAGCTGGGGAGGTCAGGCTGAGCTCTGGAAGATGGGGCCGGGGTACACTGAGGCCCAGTGTGGAGAAGAATAGACAGCAAAAGGCCGTCCTCCTCTGCAGACCTGGCCACGGTGGTCCTCTGGTCCTGGAGACCAGATGGCTTCCATGGAACCGTAGACAGCAGAACACCTCACCACCCCCCTTTCCTGTGGATAACCAGGCTGCTGCATGCAGCCCAGGACCGGGTGTCGGTGCACGGAGGGACTGGTGAAGCCAGACTGCTAGGGACAAAGGCTCCTGCTTCTAGGACCCGCCCTGCCCTCCTCAAGGGGGCAGCCTCGGTTTCTGAGCGCCGTGTGGGTCAGGCACCGCTATCCGAGGTCATTTGGTCCTGCAGCTGGGCCCGTCCCTCCCTCCGCCTACATTTTCCGTGAGAACGCAGAGGCTGGACGAGTTGCCCAGGTCACACGGCAGAGCCATGCCTGTCCTTCTCACTGAGCCGTGAAGAAACCAGCCATTTCCTGGGTCTGCAGTGCCCTCTGCAGAGCACAGCCCATGGAGCCGTCGCCCGGACCGGCTGGGAGGGACTGTGCCGGCCACAGGGCAGCCAATGGTCGATGGCATGTCCGGTTGCCAGCTCAGGGCTGGGCCTTCACCGCCCCTCACCAGCCGTGGGGCCCAGGAGGGTCTGCAGGGCATTGGGGGTCTCACAGGGTCCCACAAAGCGGTGGCAGCATTGGAGCTGCTCCCAGAAGACCCAGCTGGGTGGCACCGCGGAGAGGGTTTGATGCCAGAGTCCAGGGGAGCTCGGGAGACACCCGCCCCATCGAGCACCCCAGAGGGTCGTTCCTTCACGGGGTCCGCACCGCCAACCCCCTGGGGTGGCAGGAAACGGCACCAGCAGGACCGCCCGGCCTCCCTGCTGACCGGCCACTGCGGCGGCTGCAGACCAACCATTCGGGGTTCAGTTATTTGAGCGCGGCTCTCTGTCTCCTCTGCTATGCTCCTGTGTCCCAATCCCACCCCCCGTGACCACGCTCTCAAGTGGCAAACCCCAAGTTCCCGCAAAGCCGTCCATGACCCAGGACCTTCCTTTCTCGCTTCTGCCGCCTGACGACAGCCCTTCTGCCGTCCCAAGTCCTGGTCAGCAGGTTGGGGTGTCGGCGTTCAATAAACACCTTCTCTGCCTGTTGCTCTAACGAAGACAGGCCTGAAAGTGGGCTTTGATTTTTAACCAAAGCCCCTCATCTCCCACTCGGCCCCCTGAGGGTCCCTGCCCCCACCGGGCAGTCACGGGCACCCACGGGTCCCGAGAGCCACTCGGAGGTTGGCAGCTCGGGGTAAAGCCACCCTGTCTTAGCGCTAGGTCCGGCGGGAGTGAGGAGAAATGACAGAGAACAGGCCACGAGTCTAAAGCGTTTATCTGGCCCCTTTGACAGGCGGGCTGAGACCCTGAGGTGTCAGCAGCCGCTAGAGAAAGGCAGGGGTTTTTCGAGGGGGAAGCGGGGAGGGAGTTGAAGGGACTCTCTGCTGACGGCTTTGGGGGCGTTGGCCTGGGAACAGAGAGGCTTCCCAAAACAGAGAGGTCACTGCGTTCTTGCCAGCAGGCCACGCGGTCTTTGCAGGACACAGGACACTGGCATCAGCAGTCACTGCGGGTGAGGCAGCCCCCGACCCCAGCAGTCACTGCGGGGGCTTTGCTAAAACCGGGCCTGGGTTCCCAGAATTCGGGTCTTATGCCTGCGACCTAGGACCCTGCTCTGCCCGGGCAGTGTCTTCCGCGCCCCCGTGGCCCCACCTGCGCCAGCCCACCCGGGACGTGCCAGCTGGGACCTTCCCTGGCCCCCCTCCCCTTGGTTTCCCTCAGGGACCTGCCTGCTGATGCGCACCATCACCAAGTCATTATTTTCTGTCCCGAGGGTGTAGCTGTCTGGGGGTGAATCACGCCAGGCGCCAGAAGCAGCCCCCCCTACACTATAGCAGGCATGCTGGGTGGGCACAGACCTCTCTGTCACTGGAATTGCTGGGGGACAAGCCACAGAAATCACTCCCGCTGACTGGCAGAAGAGCCCTATTGGAAGGGCAAAAACAAGGACTTCTCGGGGAGCAGCCTGGCGTGAGTCCTGGGAAGATAGAGCAGCCCCCCACTGTTCTGTCTGTGGCACCAACAACTCTCTGCCCCCCAAGTGCCTTCTCTGGGGGAAGCCCTGGCTGGAGCTGGGTCTCTGGATGCCCACGGAAACCCTGTTCCCCATCTCACCTGCCAGGCGCCCAGTTTCTGGCCAGTACAGAGGGAGCGTCACTGGAAGGGATATAGGGCCACCTCCTCAGCAGACAGGCACATCCCGCGTGTCCTTCCCTTTCCGCCAGCCTTGGGCAGGAAACCACCATCCTGGCTCTGCCCGTCGCGTCAGAAACCGCACCATGATGGGGTCCCTATCGCATGAGGCCTCAGAGAGCATCTCCTGGCTCTGACAGTCAGGGCAGAGTGCTGCACTGGCCTCACCTGGGCCACACACAGACCCCGTGACGAGCGGGGGCAGGACCCTTGGACTGACTACTTCCCAGCTGCCCACACGGGGCAGAGGGGTGAGTGCCCCCTGTCCCCCACTGCCTGGCTGTAGGAGGTACAGATTCTGGGCAGCAGTGCGGGGCCGCAGGAAGCACGCGGACCCCTAGACCATGCCAGCTGGTGTCAGTGGCCTCGGCCAGCCTGCTGGCTCCAGGTTCCAGCAAACCCCCTCCTCCTGCCCACCCTGCCTCACCCAGCGCCCCCTCCCCCCTACAGACTGCGGTCCTCAGCGAGGCATCTTCTTTCTCAGCGTGGAGCCAGACCATCCCAATGTCCCCAGGGTGGCTAGGACCCAGTGGCAGGATGTAGCAAGTCTTCACTAACACTTAGGGGCGGTTAACGGGAATAGCAATGAGGTTGTTTACGGGCTTGGGGGAGGGGGCAGGCTCGGTGCTGACCACTTACAGAAAGATCTGGTTTAGCCCCCAAGCCCTGCAGGTGGGTCCTGCCAGTGTCCACACACTGCAGATGAGACGACAGGCACAGCAGGCACAGGTCACGTCCCCAAGACCCACAGCCACCATCAAAGCCGGGACAGGGACGCCACAGGCCTCAGTGCTGCTCACGGGAAGCGTTTGCAGAGTGAATAATGAATGGTAAGCAGCTTGGCCAGAATAACTGGTGGTCCTTCCATGAGGAAGTCAGTTCTTCTCTGGCACATTTGTAAATGATACGGTCACCTGCACCTCC